>NC_055989.1:80064606-80385320 GCF_018446385.1 Zingiber officinale
AGGGATTAAAAATAAATATGAAGGTAAATAGGCTTGCCACAAAAGAAAAGTAGAAGTTGATTTGAATCAAAGTAAAAAATCAGTCAGAAAATTGGTGGCTGGTATATCAGCATGTAATGTGTTTGCAGTATGAGCATGTTAACTGCTATATTAAGGCTACGGTTCAGTAAATTTGTACTTACAAAAATTATTCAAGATAAGCTTTGTAAACAACTCAGGCTGAAATCATATCCTGTGTTAATATTTGATCATTAAGCCATGACAGAACATATGGATCAAATTTAATGCACACAAAAATAAACATGCAACTTACAAGTGGTAGTAACAATATCAGAGGTTGTGTAGTCGACAGAAGTTGCCAATGCGATGATTTAGAGGTTGGTTTGATCATAAGAAGAGGGCTTCTGTAGGACTCGGCGAGAGGGGTCTCTTCGGCGAGTCTGGGCAGCGTCGGAAGAAAAAGGAAGAGGCGATTTGGAGCAACGTCGGGAGGAAGAAGATGCGGCGAGTTGGGGCAGGAGCTAGGGCACAGGTCGGGAGGAAGAGGCGCCTGTAGGGGCACAGCGCCAGGAGAAAATGGAGGATGGCGATTTGGGGCAGCGTCGGGAGGAAGAAGATGCGGCGAGTTGGGGCAGGAGCTAGGGCACAGGTAGGGAGGAAGAGGCGCCTGTAGGGGCACAACGCTAGGAGAAAAAGGAAGAGGCGATTTGGGGTCGCGTCGGGAGGAAGAAGATGCGGCGAGTTGGGGCAGGAGCTAGGGCACAGCGTCGGGAGGCAAGATGAGGGCTTGTGCAGGATCTCGTGGCGAGAAAATATTAAAAATGGTTTGACGCGGACTTTGCCACGAGGGCAAGTCCGCAGCGATCCGCAAATTCCAGTCCGCAACGTAGCGGTGCTATATATATATATATATATATATATATATATATATATATATATATATATATATATCCTGCGCGACTTTGTTTTTTTAATTTTTTTTTGTTTTTTTAATATTTTAAATTTTAAAAATTAATTAAAAAATTAACATTTCCTTATATAAATTCTTAATACATTAATATACTCCCTTAACATATTACAATATTCAATAAATACTTAAATTAATTTTATTTTATTTTATTTTTAAAACCAAACACTATAATCTAATTGGGAAGTCTGAACCCCAAAGGTAAAATCTAAAAAAAATAACTTTAATACTATAACCCAAAGCCTGAACCCTAAAAATAAAATTTTTAAAAAATATTTTTTATTTTTTTTAATTCAAAAAATTTAAAAAAAAAAAAACTAAAATCACTCATATCCTGCGCACGCACAATTACATACTGTGTGGACGCGCAGGATATCACATCTATATCTATATCTATATCTATATATATATATATATATATAATCTACATAAAAATTAGGTACATAATTTCCAAAATGATGATAGTTCAACATAATTCAAATAAGATTCGAAGATAATTGACATGTTCAGATTCAAAAGACAGAAATGGACAAAAATGTCTATGGCCTAGTTCCAGATACGAAGATAGAAATTGAAAAGTCCAGATTTAAACAAGAACTAGCTACGACCTAGTTCATGGTGTGATGCTACAAAGTCAATGCTCAAAAGACAGAAATGTCCTACGAACTGCATGATGGCCTCATTAGCCTTCTGAGATGCTGATCTGTCTTCTCTTTTCTTCTTTTCTCTGCATAAACAGTAGCTATATTAGACATTAACATTTAGTGGACTAGATCCCAATCTATGTGGCACCCTCAACCTAACTACTTGGGTGTACATAGATAGTGTTAATTTTATTCAAGATAATCTGCAGTAAGCAAATCTTCCATGACAGTTTAACATAATATAAGAGCATTGACACTTAGATACATCATTTATTTTCACGGATGTATGCTTATCCAGATTATCAATAAGCAACATAAAGATGGCACAGAATTAAAACAGATAGATCCCGAAACCTAAATGTCAAAAGCAAATAAAAATGGCACAGAATTAAACAGAAAGAATAGTTGCACGTGTAAATTTGTAGAATTGCCAACCTCAAATGAATGAAACTTGTAACTTTTTGTTATCACATTAAGTCATGGAACTCACAACTGAAGAATAGAGGACTAAAGATAGTGAGCTTTTTCTTCCTGTTGGCAGTAGCTTCATGCCCTGTAAATAAAGAATTGGAAACATATTAAAGAATTACAAAGGTGAAAAGAAGGGTAGCCATCTATGCTAAGATAATGTCTAAAAAGAAGTTACAAAATCATGAAGCTATTAAAAAAATTCTAGCTAGATGTAAGGACTTTTATGCTAATGGTTTTAGTCAGTCCAACAGGAAACAAATCATTACATGCTATCCAATTGGATATCATTAGATGCTCTTCCAATTATTTCTCAACCTTTTTTCCCCCACAAGAACCTGATGTTTGAAAGCCCAAAGCAATCTAGGAATTTTAAAACCAAGGCATTCACATCTTACCAACAATTATAGCTAATTTTGATAAACTACAACCAATTTAAGCTTTTGGAGTCACTAGCCAAGCAATAGATAAAGAGTTTCTTGATGCGCTTCTATAGCGGATTACCTATTGAAGCTAGATTTTCATAACTTATCAATTCAACTTATTTCCTATGCTTTTAGTAGTTCTATAAAGGAATGACTTAATAGTACACAATTATAGTGAAACTATAGACTACTAAATGGTAAATGACATACTCATATATACCTTTTCATTTTCAATGAGTGCTAATACACTAAGCTGCTTTAGCTTACAAACTCGATCAGGCAACATAACTAGAAGGCTATGAGCATTACCTAAAATGAGAGTAGATATTGCCAACTTAGAAAGAATTGAAACGAATTATGCAAAATAATCTGTATGATCACCATCAGCATTTGTTATTTCTTGGGACGAATGAAAACTAGCATAATTATTCAAGAACCTATCAAACTTCAGAAAGGAAGCATCTTTTACCGTAAAAGATATCAAGTGCTACATAACATTGCTAAAGAACCAATAAACTAAACACAAACGCCAATTATGGATCTCACTTGGATAAGAATGTGACAAAAAGCATGGTCCGTATAAGTTGGTTCGCAGCTAAAAAAGATTCTTATTTTTTTAATATGATAAAAGATAACTTTATTATGTTGTCAGTTATAATGAGAATAGAAATTAATGTGCAAATCATCAAAACCATACAAGTTTGCCAAGATTGTATTACATTTTTAGCAATGTTATCATTGAAAAGTTAAGCACAAAACTCATATGTCCAAGGCAACTTCACCTTTCATTCAACAACATGCTATTACACAAATAGAATGATTTAACTTGTCCACTCTCTTCTCAAAAAAAAAAAGAAGAAAGAAATCATATTTATGAATCTTAAACATTTTAGAGCATATCAAGTATGCCCATTAAATGTGCACTCATCTACCGAAAATAACTAAGTCGCTGAGAAGAATCTCAGAAATCAGAAGCTAGATGCTACATCAAATTTGGGGGAAAAAGAAGGAACGCTTACTTTGGTAATTTTTCCATGTGCCACGGGGAAACAAGAGAGGCACATCCAGATACCACGAATACTGCGATGCCAGAAGCTGAAGCAGGGAATAGAAACAGTATGAAGGTTAAGATTAGCAAACATGAAAGGAACAAAGAAGGCAGTGGCCAACAAGGGTATCTTCGAGAGGTTGGGGATGGTGAGGATCTTGGTGAAGGCGAAAAGAGAGGGATGGGAGGCAGCCTCAAGGACAAGATTGGCGACGGATTCAGCTGAGCCGAGCTCTGCCGCTTGCCTCACGAAGAGAGGAGGTGGGTCAGCCTTCTTGTGTGGTTAAAGAAGATGGAGATGAGGGGGAGAGGGATGGCTGGTCAGTGGCGGTGAGGAGAGGGGGTGATGCCACAAGCCTTGGTGGTGGGCAATAGAAAGGAAGAAGAGTTGAGGTGGTGACTTCGGGAGGAGACGAGTGTGTGAGATGAGATCAGGAGAAGAGGTGGCTGCCAAGTGAGAAATGTAGGGTATCTACTCCTTAATTGCATTCAACGATTTAGATCACCCCATATTTAGATGAAGGCTTGCTCATACATAATGCTTTTTAAAAATCTAGACATTCTAGACATTAAAAAAATATTAATAGACAACGTTTTTAAAAAAATATTATTTTTACTTATAAAAATCACTAATATATAATAATTTTTAAAAAACGTTGGCTATTAGTATAAAGAAAAAATATAGACAACGATTTTCAATATAAGTGTTGTAAAAACAAAAAAAGACAACACTTTTTGACAAAATGTGTTATCTTTTAAGTCTTGTGTATTCACTTTTTTTTTTTTTTGTAGTGACTTGGTTCAATAACCAAACCTTTTTTAATTAAAACCAAACTAATTTGGTTTTTACTTCAACCAAAGAGGGTCCAACTAAGTTATTTGGATAAACTCGTAGTACATATAACCCAATAGGTTCCTGATTATGTTGGTCATTCATAATTAACCATTAATTATTGATCGATCACAAGTGATACCTAGTAGTACATTATGACCCCTAATTGACCAAAAAATTATCAGTTGATTTTATAACCACTTCTGAACCTTTCAATAGTTACAGTGAATCATGTCTCGTTCTTTTTACTCATCTTATATATTATACTTCTAGCCTAAGTAACACTTATACGATATACTCTTATACGGTATACTCTCTCAAAAAGCTTGCCGAACCTAAAAGTCGTGCCTCATTCCTTTCTGAACCTTTTAGTGATACTTACTTGGTTCATGATATAGTCTATATATCAATTCCCACTAGGCTGAGTATGTCACATCTAGCCCAAGTAATACTTCTTCATCTTGTAGATTTAAATTACTCCTACATGTGTATAAGAGTATTGTACTCTTAATATGTGTTAATTTGGCCAAAGACTTTGAGTAACAATTCTGATGAATGGTTATAGGGTATACATCTCCTTGCAAGAAGTAGTGAATTCTCTATGGGATATTCAAATACTTTCGGGCACTTCAACTTATACTCAATCATCCATGGTCTACATCTCCAAGGAGATGTTTGCTTAAGATGTCAAAGTATAAGTCTTTATGATCAAGATAACTTGAATACTTTAAGTCAAAAGAAACTCGCACTTAAGCTACAATAAGGTCTTCATTAACATATCCATATATGTAGAGAATCATCTATGAAGTCTCATGGCAGACCACTCCAATGAATTGTTGGATTTTTTACACATGAGAGGGGGGTGAATCACATGGTTTTAAAAATTCATTTTGTCACTTTAAAATCAAAGTATATAAACACAATGGGAAAACTAAAAAGAACGAGAATACAAGAAGACGCGAAAGGTTTACTTGGTTCGAAGCCTTTGATGACTCTTACAACAAGACCCAGGTCCCGAAAATCTATCAAAAGGTAATCCACTAAAGGTCTCTTCTGGTACATCCGAAAGATAAAATCGAGTATAAAGAGAATTAAACAAGTGCAACACACTGCACTTTTCCTTTTGCAGTAATTAATTAAAAAAATATCAACACTTTAAAGATTGAAGTGGGAGCGCTCGTGTCGATGTCGGTCTACCGGCCGTGATCGGAAATCCTCGAAGTAGTCATCGGGCATAGTAGCTTTACAGTAGAGTCGTAATAGGAGCCCGGAGTAATCAGAACCTCAAAAGAACATGTAGTAGCTCATATATTAGTTGTTGTTCAATGCCTTCTCGAGACAGCCTTATAAAAGGCATGGAAGGCGCCTTCCATAGCCATGGAAGGTGCCTCCAATGAGGCAAGTTTGATCCCGAACAACCCGACACTTATCCATTGTGACACCAAAAGTTTATCCTGTAGAAGGCACCTTCCATAGCCATGGAAGACGCCTTCTATGAACAGTACAAAGGCATCTTCACTACTTGAAGGCTCCTTCGAACATTGTTCATCTGAAGGTAATTTTCTTCTTTTTGCTCTACAAAACAATGTTAGTCCAAAAATATCCTACAAAACAAGTATTAGGGTAATTTAATAATAATACATAGTAGAAATTAGTTCCTATCCTTCCAGGACCAGGAACTAGTCAAGGTCTCAACTTAGGGATCCCAAATAGTCCTAAACTGGACCGACACGTACTATCTCTTTAACCGAGATACGTCCTCACTTGATCACTCTCCTCGAGTGACTTACCTTAACTTACCAGTTTATCAGACATCCGGTTAGCCCGTCGACCTGTCTAGACTTTGTGCCAGCTATCCAGTTGGCCCGTTGACCTAACTAGACTTCGTACCAACTATCTGGTCGTCTCGTTGACCTAGCTAGATTTTGTACCAGCTATCCGGTCGACCCATTGACCTAGCTGGATTTTGTACCAACTATCCGGTCGACCCATTGACCTAGCTGGATTTCCTGCACACTTAATCAAGTGGTTAAATCACAACAAAACCTAACTTAACTTACTTGTCATTCATCAAAATCTGAGTTAGACTGTTAGTGCAAACCACACCAATAATCTATCCATTTTTGATGTAACGACAACCTGGGTTAAGTTAAAGGAAATAATGCAATCATAAATAGACACATGATATGGTTTAAGTTTTTTGGATTTCGATTTGTTTCAACTTAACCCCTTAACCCTCCCCCTTTGGTATTTATCAAAAAAATATGAATAGACAAAAAAAAATTGCTAGGGAAAGAAAGAAATATTTTTACAATAATTCTCAGGATTTCTTTGAGGGAGGAAAGAAAAAATGTATAACCATACAAACTTGTTAAAACATATATTTTACAAAATATATTTAAAGATAGTTTTGAAACCACTTAGCCTTTCAAAAGGATAAAGAAAATAACTTATTAAAAATTTCAAAGTTAAAAAATAAGTTTTGAAAAGAACATTTTCAAAAACTTTTTCAAAGTAGTTTCAAGACATCTTGTAAAGCAGATTTTAAAGATTTTTTAAAGATGTTTTTTAAAAAACACTATATATTAGCATTTTCACAAGAGAAATAAAGTTGAAAATACTTTTAAAATCTATTAACTTTAGAAACTTTAAAGTTTTCCAAAAAAAATCGAAAATGCTAAGTTCTCAAAAAAAACTTTTTAAGGTTAAAGTTCTCTAAGACAAACGTTAAAATACTAAATGTTGCAACATTAAAAATTATTTTAAAGTAGTTTGGAAAAAAGTTAAACAGTTTTCAAAATAAATTTTCAAGACGACATGTAATAATTTTAAAAATAGATTTTTGAAAAAGTAATATGGAATGTTTTAAAAGTTTTGTGGACTTATTTATCCTCCCCTGAACCTAAGAGTACTTCAAAATAATCTAATCAGCTATAAATTATCCTTAACTGTCTAATCATTGGTTACTAACTAACTATCAAAGGATAGCAGTGTTCACTTGGTTAGTTAGGTTAAGTCTTTTTATCTAGTTAGTATTTGACTAATCTGGATTACTTAACTCAATCACTATAAATTTGGTATTTAACGCTCACACTTATGTTGATGCACTGATATAAGTACTTAAGTTCAGGTAAGCTACCTATGCATCTTACCCCTTTCTAAATTTGGAATACACAAACAATGTAGCCCTAATGTGTTGGTGAGATGCTCAAGTCCTAAATCTATAGGAGCATACTTTCTATGGGTTCAATCTAGACTAACGCTAAAATTGATTTTGAAAATTCTAAAAGTAAGAGAATTTTGAGAAAAGTACATAAAGAATTTTGCCCTAGAATTTAGAAATTTTGAAAATAATATTGAAAATATTGGTTTTAGTATATTAAACACATTTCTGACGTCGTAAGTTGCTTAATTCACTTTTGGAGAGGGCTTTTGTGAATATGTCAGCTAAGTTTGACTTGGACTTAATGTAATTGAGTTCAATGTCACCTTTAGTGACATGATCCCTGATAAAGTGATGTCTAATTTCAATGTGTTTGATTCTTTAATGATGCACATGATTTTTTTTGTCAAATTAATTGAGCTAACATTGTCAATTATTACTTTTATTTTTGTAAAGTTTAAATTAAAATCTTTTAGAGTGTGCATCATGCATAACAATTGTGCAACGCATTCTCCTATTGCTATATATTCTGCCTCAGTAGTAGATAAGGTAGCACAATATTGCTTTCTACTAAACCAGCTGACAAGTGATGAGCCAAGTAACTAATATCCACCACTTGTACTTTTACAGTCTAATTTATAGCCAGCATAGTCTGAGTCAGAGTAACCTATAAGTTCAAAATTGGTTGTTCTAGGATACCAAATTTCTACATTTGAAGTTCCTTTTAGATATCTGAAAATTCTTTTTACGTTAGTTAAGTGAAATTCTTTAGCACAGGTTTGGTATCTAGCACATATACTAATGGCAAATAAAATGTCAAGTCGACTTGCAGTCAAGTATAGAAGGCTACCTACGGTGCTTCTATAGTATTTTAGGTTAACTGGTTTTATATTTAGGTCATTATCTAAGATTGTGTTAGTTACCATTGGAGTTTTTATTTCTTTGGTGTTTTCCATTCTAAATTTTTTAAGTAATTCCTTAATATATTTTTGTTGGTAGACATAATTTTCTTCATTAGTTTGTTTAATTTGTAGACCTAAAAAGTAAGTTAATTTACTTACTAAGCTCATTTCAAATTCTTGTTCCATTAAGATTATGAATTCTTGTAAGAATTCTAAATTAGTTGAACCAAAGATTATGTCATCTACATATACTTGGGCTATAAATATATCTTGTTTGATTGACTTTACAAATAAGGTTGGGTCAATTTATCCTTGACTGAACCCTTTAGAAATTAAGTAGGAGGTCAACTGTTCATATCAGGCTCTAGGTGCTTATTTAAGACCATACAAGGCCTTTTTAAGCTTAAATACATAGGTAGGATGATATAGCCTCTCAAATCTAGGTGGTTGACCTACATACACTTCTTCTTTTATTAGCCCATTTAAAAAGATGGATTTAACATCCATTTGAAAAAGTTTAAATCCTTTATGGTTGCATAGCTAAGTAGCATTCTAATAGATTTAAATCTAACTACTAGGGCATAGGTTTCATCGTACTCAAGTCCCTTGACTTGACTAATCCCTTTAGCCACTAGCCTATCCTTATTTCTAATAATTTCCCCATTTTCACTTAGTTTATTTCTGAAAACCTATTTTGTTTCTATTACCTTTTTATTGTTAGGTGGTGGTACTAAGTCCCAAACTTCATTTCTTTCAAATTGGGTTAGTTTTTCCTGCATGGCTATGATCTCAAGTAAGGATTCTTCTATCATTTTGGGTTTAATTTTAGAGATCATGGATATTTGATTTAAATTTCTAAAGGATGACCTAGTCTGAACTCTTAGGTTTGGGTCACCAATTATTTGGTTAATTGGATGATTCGGGTTTACTCTTATGGTTCTACTAGGTTCATTCAGTTGAAGTTAATCTTCTACTTCATGACTTAGGTTTTCATTGGCTCCCCCTTTACTAGTGGTACCTCTAACAAATTCAATTGTTTGATTCTGGGTTTGTTCTAAGTTTTGGTTAGACTCTTCAAATTTTGCATTTGAGGTTTCTTCAATTCTTAGTGTAACTTTATTATATACTCTATAACCTCTACTATTTAGACAATAGCCTAAAAAGATTTCATTTTCTATTTTTGAGGTAAATTTTCCTAAGTATTCTCTTGTATTTAGTATATAGACTAGGCATCCAAATACTTTAAAATATTTAATATTGGTTTGTTTATTATAATAAAGTTCAAATGATGTTTTATTATGAGTTTTGTTTATAGTGGTCATGTTTTGTACATAGTAGGTTGTGCTAATAGCTTCTGTCCAAAAGTATTTTGGTAGGTTATACTCATGTAGCATTATCCTAGAGGCTTTAAGTAAAGTTCTGTTCTTTCTTTCTACTATTCTATTTTGTTGGGGTGTCTTAGGGCATGAATATTCGTGATGATAACCATTTTTAAGGTAGAATTGATTAAAGTTGTAATTTCTAAATTCACTTCCATTGTCACTTCTGATTCTTTTAATTTTATTTTTTTTGCCTTTTTCATTTTAAATTTGTTTGCAAAAATTACTAAAGATTTCAAATGTTTCATCCTTATTTTTTAAGAATTTTACCCAGGTAAATCTAGAGTAATCATCTATTATTAATAGGTAATGTAGACTTCCATTTATTGATTTGATTCCATGGGAGTCAAATATGTCTAAGTGCAATAGTTCTAATATTGAATTTGTTTGAAGTTGATTAGTTGATTTGTGAGTAGAATTTGTTTGTTTTCCTTGTTGACAGACATTACAAATTGTTGAGTCTAAGTTAGGTAATTTTGGTAATCCTCTAACAAATCCATTTAATTTACTTAGATTTTTAAAGTTTGTGTGTGACATTCTTCTATGTCATAACCAAGTTTCTTCCTTTTGTATTAAATAACACTTAAGTGAGGAAGTGGTTAGGTTAATTGCATAGATATTATTTTTTCTAAACCCTTTTAGACTTATAGAAGGGTTATCTAAGTGATTAATTAGCCATTCAGAAGATAGGAACCTAACCTTATATCCAGAATCACATAATTGACTAATGCTAAGAAGGTTGTATTTGAGATTTTCAACAAGTAATACTTTTTTAACAATAAAATCAGTTTTAAGTTCAATATTATCTACCCCAATTACCTTGAGTTTATCGTTGTTTCCAAAGGCAATTGTCCCTAAGCTTTTTGTATATTAATTGAGTGAACTTTGTGTGATCCCCTGTCATGTGTTTGGAGCAACCACTATCAAATATTCACTTAGTTTCCTCATCGGAACCTTTAGAAACGAGTGCGGACTCGTGGCTTGATTTGGGCTCTGACCCATCTTCGAATTCACTTTCCGATTTTGGTTCGTACGCCATCAGTGCGAGGTAGTTAGAGTGCTTTGGTTCTTCACTGTCTGAATCTTCCTCGGATGATTCGTCTTATGTCACTTTAAGGGCCTTCTTCTTTTCCATATTCGAGCAATCGGTCTTGTAGTGCCCCTTCTTGTTGCATCCAAAATAGGTCACATTCCTGCTGTTAGAGTTGGAGGTGGAGTTAATCTTCTGCAAGTCCTTGTTGGTGAAGTTCTTCTTTCTCCTAGTGAACATTTTTCTTACCAGTTTCACCAGGTGTTCTTCATCATCTGAGTCTCGGTCAGACTTGACTTTCGGTTCTGGTTTGGATTTTGACTTATCTTTTGATGACCCTGCAATAAGAGCAAGACCTTTCTCAGATTTGGCATTAGTTTGTTCGTGCAGTTCTAGTTCACAGAATAATTCATTTAGTTTTAATTTTGACAAGTTCCTTAAAATCTTATAGGCATCCAAGATGGATGCCCATAGCGCATTTCGAGGAAATGCGTTTAAGGCATACCTTATCAAATCCCGGTTCTCTAATTGGTGGTCGATTGTGTGGAGTCCATTGAGGATGTCCTTTATTCTCACGTGTAGCTAACTGGCAGTCTCACCTTCCTACATTTTGACATTAAACAATTTATTTAAAAATAAATCTCTCTTTGTTACCCTAGCGTCGTTGGTTCCCTCGTGCAGTTCTATGAGCTTGTCCCAAAGTTCCTTTGCGTTTTCGTGTGAGCCGACGTGGTAGCTCTTCTTTCATTAGCCCACACTGAATTGTGTTGAGAGCTTTGAAGTCAATCTACGCCTTCTTCTTCATTTCCGGATTCCAATGTTCCGGGTCCATTGGAATTCCGGTGTTGTCGATGGGAGCTTTGTAGCCTCTGGTGATGCTGAACCACTTGTCGAAGTTGGTCTTCAGGTACACCTTCATCCACTTCTTCCAGTAAGGGAAGTCGTCACTGTTGAATAGGGGAGGACGAACGGTGTTGTACCCTTCAAGTTGTACCATTTTACAGCTGTAGAAAGAAAAAACTAAAACGAGGTACCAAGACTTGGTCTTGGATTAGCAGTGTTTGAGATATAAAAAAATGTAGAAAAGTTTGAGAGGTGTTGCACCAAAAATTAAAACCAAATGAAAATAATTTTCTAAATAGTTAAGGTTTTACCAATTCAGGTAGAACAAAAAAAACTACAATTCCCCCGGCTTGATTGGTGGTTGCACTAAATCAGAGCAAAACCTGCTCTGATACCACTTGTTAGATCAATCGCACATGAGAGGGGGGTAATCACGTGGTTTTGAAAATTTGTTTTGTCATTTTGAAATCAAAGTATACGAATGTAGCAGAAAAACTAAAAAGAACGAGAATACAAGGCACAAACAGTTTACTTGGTTCGGAACCTTTGACGATTCCTATTCCAAGACTCAGGTCCCGCAGACCTATCGAAGGGTAATCCACTAAAGGTCTCTTCCGGTACCTCCGGAAGAGGAAATAGAGTACAAAGAGAATTAAACAAGTGCAACATATCCTTTTGCAATAATTAATTAAAAAATACTGACACTTTAAAGATCGAAACAGAATCGCTCGTGTCGATGTCGGTCTGCCGGCTATGATCGAAAGTCCTCGGAGTAGTCGTCGGGTGCAGCAGCTTTGCAGTAGAGTCGTAGCAGGAGCCTGGAGCAATCAGAACCTCAAAAGAACATTTAGTAGCTCATATATTAGTTGTTGTTCAATGCCTTCTCGAGACAGCCTTATAAAAGGCATGGAAGGCACCTTCCATAGCCATGAAAGGTTCCTCCAATGAGGCAAGTTTGATCCCGAACAACCCAGCACTTATTGTAACGATCCAACTTTCCCTATTTTGAGTTCTAAATGTCCTTAAAAATATTTAGAAATGCTTTTAAAATATTCTAGAGATTTTTAGGAATTTTTAGAGTATTTTTATGCAATTTTTGGAGGTCGTTTGGTATTTTTACTAAACGAAGGAAGTTTTGACAAAAAAATGTCCAAGCCGAGGTTCGAACCAGCGACCTTTGACTTGGTCAAAATCGGCTGACCAAGTGTGCTGGCGATCGTTGCTGGTAAATTAGGAAGTGAAATGTATTTAAGCAGTAGGGAAATCAAAAATAGATTGAAATAAAAAAGTGCGCGGCTGAGGGATCGAAGCCGAGGCCTTTGACCCGAGCAAAACCCGGCTGACCAACTGTACCAGCGGGCGGTGTTAATTAAGGAAAGAGTGAATAGTATTTGAGTTATAGTTGGCACCGAAAATAACCTAAGGGATAAGTTGAGGTTCGGTTTTTCCCGTGACCTAAATCCCTCGATCCCTCTCCTCTTTCTCTCACGCGGCGATTCCTCTCGGGCGGAAATCAACGCCGGCGTTAGGGCTTCTGCTCCGGTGGCCGGCCAAGGGGTTCCTTTGTGAGATCTTCACATCTACGAATCCCTCTCATTGAAGAGGACACGCGGACGCGAAGGAGTCGTCAAGGAGGCACTTCTCCGGAAACCCTAAAATTCTTCCTTCCGGTTGTAAGTCCTAAAAGCAAGTGTAAGTTGTTTCTCACCTGTGGTAAGAGTAGTTCCGAATGTAATTTGGAGTTTCCTTGTGTTTTTTTTAGTATGCTGTGAAGTTTTTGGGTTTTAGGGCTTGTTGCCGTGAGCTTCATAGGAAGAACATGAGAGGGATTAGGGTGTTGAGCATGTAGGGTTCGGCAAATTGCTTTCTTGCCATGGTACTGAACCTGAAGAGGGATTGTTATTCTTGTGGGTTCTATATTACTTGCAATTGTGTGCTCTGCTATGTGTTTGTTGTTTTCATGGATTAGGGCTATAAGCAGTATGCTGTTAGAGACAATTTAGATATCTTCTACTCTATAAAAGTGTAAGCTTTGCTTAGGTTTTATATGGATTCAAACTTCAACAGTTTTATTTGTTGGAATAGCTATGTATAGCATTTTGTTTCCCTTATATTACTTTCTTGCCGTGGAACTACAGACAGCTCCCACTAGTAGGCATGAGCATGAGCAGATTCATTCAAGTGAGCATTTATATTCATTCAAGTAGGCGTAGGCATGAGCAGATTCATTCGAGTGTGCATTTATATATTCATTCAGATCCTTTGCTATTTAGATTTAGTAAATAACATGAACATGTGCAGATTTAGATTTCTAGTTCCTTTGCTATTAGAATAACATGAGCAGATTTCTAGTTCCTTATGTTATTAGATATGCATGAGTAGCCTTTCTTTTTAAAACAATCAGTTTCTAGTTTCTTTAGAGTTTATAGTGCAGAATTGTGTAGTTTAATATGCAGAATTGTGTTAGCTTAATATGCAGCATTTTAGTGTGCAGATTTTATTAAGTATTAGTGTGCAGAATTCATTTACCCTTAGCTAAACATGTGCAGATTTTTATAAGTGTAGTAAGCTGATTTTTGTTTTCCCTTTTTGCTTGAAGATGCGCAAGAACAGATTTTAGCATATACATATATATACATAGCATTTAGTTTAGCTTTTCCTTGCTATAATGAGTAGTTATAAGTGAGAAAAGACCAAGGTCTTGATAGAATCCCTAAATTTTAAGTATTGGGATCAGCAGCACATCAAGTGCTCAAAGAAATGTCAAGGCATTTTATTATAAGAACATAAAAAGATAATAAGTATTTTATTTTAAAGAAAGGCTAGTACCCGACTTCCAAGGTTGTCGTTAAACAAATCCAGATGACCAATTCCAAGGTCTTGACCCTGGTAAGACCAAGGTCTTTACCCTCATAGGGCTGATGACTAGCTACCACAGTCCCTATTAGGGAGCGCGCATTGGTGCTAAGCCTGGGCATCAAGAGAAGTTGATTATTATTTTAAAATAATAAAGTATAAGTTTTGAAACAAATGAAACAAGCTTCATTTATGCTTAGAGTCAGAAAGTTTAGCTTCTTTTAATTTGAAGCATGCAGTATTAGTTTTGTTGTTTCCTGATTAGTTATTTAGCATGATTAGCTTTATCTACCAGCATGCAGTTTTATCCTTGTGTAGCATGATTAGCTATTAGAATTACATGAGTAGATTCCTTAGCTTTCCTTTGCTATTAGTTTGACATGAGCAGTTATGTTTATGCTTTACTTTCTTTTAGAGCATATAGTTTCTAGTTCTTTCTGTATACATGCATATTCGTGTTTTTGTGAGTTAGATAGCGCTTACTAAGCAAATTTTGCTTATAGATTGCATTTCCTCTTACTGCAGATAAAGGAAAGGAAAGGATATAGCAAGGGAGGCGATAAGGTGGTGTGTGATACCAGAACTGTGGGAGAGAACTGAGAAGTTTTGCGTTTTCGTGTTTAGTGGATAAGAAGTAAATGAGTTGTACTTTATAGTTGATGTCATTGAGACTGTATTTTATATTCAATGTTCCTATTGAGTTTATTCGTGTTTTAGTTTGCATGCTGTGATGAGTTTCTATGTAATAGATAGATATTTTAGTTTTTGTCACTTATTAAACTGCGTGGGTGATTGATATATGTTCCAGTCGCCTGTGGCTGTGTATTATTTGCATGTATTGATGAATTTGGTCACCAGTACAGGGGAGACTCTGCCAAAATTTTTCGATAAGGACTCCTCGTGGTTTCGATCATACCGGTTAAGTAGAGTTAGTAGTTAAGTAACGGTCACCTTTAGAGAGTAGTAGTAGTAGTAAGAAGGGTGGTCGTTACAGTTGGTATCAGAGCAGTCCCCATTCTCCAGCATCACACATCAGCACCAGCCTTGCCGTCTTCAAGTAAGAAAGTATTTAAGTTTTTCCTTTTATGCTTTCTTTGTTATTTGTAGTATAGAGTATTTGCTTGTATGCGCTTTAGTAAGATAGAAGTTTTGTTTCTCTTTTATCCATATACCTAAGTTTGGTTAGAATGGATAAAGAATATATCAAGTCTTTCTTTTTCTCTGCATAACTAGATGTCAAGAAGAGGACACCCTCGTACCGCTCGTACTGAGGACCGAGCTCAGGAGAATAAAGAGCCCAGAACAGCTGAACCAAATCTCTCTGAAGTTGTTGCTCAACTCCAGAGACAAGTAGCAGAACAGCAACAAGTAATCGTCAATCTGATGGTGAATCAGCAGCCAGACCCTCCCACTCCTCCAACCATTAATGTGGAGACTCTAGTGGTGACTGAGGTTCCACCAGCCGCCCTGGAAATCCCCGCAGCACCTAGAAGACAAGAAGCATATCTGATACAGTGGCTGAAGCTGAAGCCAGAGAATTTCTCAGGCACGACTGAGCCCTGGGATGCTCAGGCTTGGTTCAAGACACTGGAGAGCACCATGAAGCTTCTTGACTGGCCAGAAGTCGAGAAGGTCAAGTGTGCCTCATTCTGCCTATTTGGAGATGCTCGTATGTGGTGGGAGAGAGTTAAAAGAAAGAGAGCAGTCAATCAGATGAGCTGGGCTGACTTTGAAGCAGAGTTTTATGAAGAATTCTTCCACCAGCGGATCACCAATAAGCATTATGAGGAGTTCATAGAATTCAGACAAGGTGACCTGTCAGTGAAAGAAGCAGTAAAAAAATTCAATAGGCTAGCTCATCTCTGCCCAGAGCTAGTAAGCACGGAGAAGGAACGAGTCAGACTGATGCTCAGGATGTTGAGGCCAGTGATAGCACTTAATGTGAGTAGTGGAGCTCACTAGCCTCAGACTGGCGAAGAGCTGGTCAGTAGAGCATTAGTTGTTGAGCACTATCTAGACAGCATCAGGGCACAACGAGCGCAGCATAAGCCAGTCAAGATCGAAGACAAGACAGTTGGGAGTCAGAAACCTCAGGCAAATAAGCAGAACTGGAAAGGCAAGGGTAACAAAAGAAAGCAGTGGAACTCAGGAGGTAACCAGAAATGAGGACCAGCAAATAAGCAGACCAAGTTCCCTCTCTGTCCTAAATGTGGGAGAACACATCCAGGAGCCTGTCTTTTGGGTAAGACTGGATGCTATTCATGTCGGCAGGAAGGACACATGGCTAAAGAATGTCCTAACAAGCTCAAAGCACCTCAGCCACAACCAATACAATATGGAGGCAAACCTCAGCTACATTATATGCCTGCAACTCTGGAAGGACCTCAGCTCAGTTAAGGAAGGTTGGAAGCCCCACCAGTTCCAGCCAGTGCCAGAGTATTCTCCCTCACTAAAGAAGAAGCTGCTAGTGCCTCCACGGTTGTAACAGGTCAAGTAGTTATTTTTCAGCATATAGCTACTGCACTATTTGATACTAGGGCGACCCATTCTTTTGTATCAGTACCCTTTACCAAAGAATTACAGGTACCTACAGAAAGCATGAACTCCAAGTTCCTGACGACCCTACCTTCTGGGGAAGTCATGGAATCCAACCAGTGGCTTCAGGCTGTACCAGTCAGAATTTCATACCGTGAGCTATGTGTAGATCTGGTAGTCCTCGCCATGCAGGATTTCGATGTCATTTTGGGTATGGATTTCCTCAGCAAGTACAGTGCTTCAGTGGACTGCCGCAGAAGGAAAGTGATCTTTAGTCCAGAAGGTGAACCATCCTTTGAGTTCACAGAGGTGCCGAAGAGGAAGACCCAGAAGTTCCTTTCTTCTCTCACAGCTCACCAGATGTTAGCTAAAGGGTGTGCTGATTTTCTTACGCACATTGTGAGTACAGAAGAACAAGAAGGACCCAAGCAGGAGGAAGTTCGGGTAGTCTGTGAGTATCCAGAGGTATTCCCAGAAGAGCTACCTGGACTACCTCCCAACAGAGAAGTGGAGTTTGAGATTGAACTGGTTCCTGGTACCGGTCCAATTTCAAAAGCTCCATACCGCATGTCTCTAGCAGAGCTGAAAGAGTTACAAGAACAACTTCAGGAGCTGCTTGACAAAGGCTTCATCCGCCCTAGTCATTCACCATAGGGAGCTCCAGTGTTGTTCGTCAAGAAGAAAGATGGATCTATGCGGATGTGCATAGATTATAGGGCTCTGAATCAAGTGATAATCAAGAACAAGTATCCCCTTCCCAGGATCGACGACTTATTTGATCAGTTGAGAGGGGCAACAGTGTTCTCAAAGATAGACCTGCGCTCTGGGTACCATCAGTTGAAAGTGAAGGAAAGTGACATACCCAGAACAGCTTTCAGGACTAGATACGGACACTATGAGTTCGTAGTCATGCCTTTTGGTGTGACTAATGCACCTACAGTTTTTATGGACTTGATGAACAGAGTGTTCAGAGAATACCTTGACAAATTTGTCATCGTGTTCATCGACGACATTCTAGTCTATTCCAGAACCCCAGAGGAGCATGACACGCACTTGAGGATAGTACTGCAAACCCTTCAGCAAAAGCAGCTTTATGCTAAATTCTCAAAGTACGAGTTCTGGATAGAGCAGGTGGCGTTTCTAGGCCACATCATTTCTAAAGAAGGTATTCAAGTGGACCCAGCTAAAATAGAAACGGTCAACAACTGGAGCAGACCCAAAAACGCCAGGGAGATCAAAAGCTTCCTTGGTTTAGCTGGGTACTACAAGAAATTCGTGGAGGACTTTTCTAGGATAGCCTCTCCACTAACAGCCCTCACCAGGAAGAACAAGAAGTTTGAATGGTCAGATAAATGTGAGCAGAGTTTCCAAGAGCTCAAGAAGAGACTAACCAGTGCTCCTATCCTGACAGTTCCAGAAAGTGACAGGAGTTTTGACATCTACAGTGATGCTTCCAATATGGGCTTAGGAGCTGTACTCATGCAAGAAGGAAAAGTTATAGCTTATGCTTCCAGGCAACTCAAAGACTATGAGAAGAATTACCCCACTCATGATCTTGAGCTGGCAGCTGTGGTCTTTGCACTGAAACTTTGGCGACATTACTTGTATGGAGTCCAGTGCAGAATCTTCACAGATCATCAGAGTCTTAAGTACTTCTTCACTCAGAAGGACTTAAACATGAGACAGCGTAGGTGGCTGGAGTTGGTCAAATATTATAACTGTGAAATCCTCTACCACCCAAGCAAAGCTAATAAAGTGGCAGATGCACTAAGCAGAAAATCCAGTGTATCCCCGATGTCTTTGTCATCATTAGCCCTACCACTGCAGAAGGAGTTGTCAGACTTTGGTATGGAAATTATTTATAGGCAACTCTCTACATTGACCTTAGAGTCTACCTTGCTTGAGGATATACAGAGAAAGCAAAGTGAATATCCATATATCTAGAAGATCAAGCAAGGGATACAGAAAGAAGAAAATTTGGAGTTTTGAGTATCAGACAGTGGAATTCTTTATCAGGGGAGTCGCCTTTGTGTCCCCAATGATGAAGAGTTGAGAAAGAAAATTTTAGAGGAAGCTCATAGTACACCTTACTTCATGCATCCTGGTTCTACCAAGATGTACCAAGACGTGAAACAGAGGTTCTGGTGGTCTGGACTCAAAAGAGATGTTGTTAAATATGTCAGTACCTACCTGACATGTCAGAGGGTCAAAGCAGAACACCATAGACCAGGAGGAGTTTTACAGCCTCTCCCAATCCCAGAGTGGAAGTGGGAAGACATATCCATGGACTTCATAACAGGTCTCCCAAGAACCACAAATGGATATGACGCGATATGGGTGATAGTGGACAGATTAACCAAGTCTGCTCATTTTCTAGCCATCAAGGTGTCCCACTCTATAGAGCAGTTGGCACAGTTATATGTTAAGGAGGTGATCAGACTTCACAGAGTTCCTAAATCTATTGTTTCTGATAGAGATGGACGCTTCACCTCACACTTTTGGGAGTGTGTGCAGAATGCACTAGGCATCAAACTCAAGTTCAGCACAGCCTTTCATCCTCAGACTGATGGACAGACAGAGCGAGTAAATCAGATTCTAGAAGATATGCTCAGAGCTTGTGCACTAGATTTCAAGGGAAGTTGGTGCAAGTATCTATGCTTAGCTGAGTTTATCTACAACAATAGCTATCAGGCCACCATCAAGATGGCACCTTATGAGGCATTGTATGGCAGGAAGTGCAGATCACCCATTTGCTGGCAAGAAGCAGGTGAAAGAAAAGAAATGGAAGTGGAACTGGGCATTCAGATAGAGCTGATAGATGAGACTACTCAGGCTATTCAGAAGATCAGACAGAGAATTGAGACTGCCCAGTATGCTGACACACGCCGTAGGCCACTTGAATTCCAAGTAGGGGATTCAGTCTTTCTCAAGGTTGCTCCGATGAAGGGAGTGATGAGATTTGGCAAGAAGGGCAAATTAAGTCCTCGTTATGTAGGACCTTACCTGATCACAGAAAGGATTGGGAAAGTAGCTTACAAGCTGGACTTACCACAGGACATGTCGATAATACATAACGTATTTCATGTCTCTATGCTAAAGAAGTGTATTCACAACCCTAGCCAAGTGATTCAGCCTCAGTCAGTGCAGATTCAGGAGGATCTTAGCTATGAGAGCAGACCTACACAGATAGTGGACAGAGCAGTCAAGAGACTAAGAAACAAAGAAGTGCCACTAGTGAAGGTCATCTGGCAGAACCAGAAGCACAAGGAAGTCACTTGGGAGCGTGAGGACAATATGAGACAGAAATATCCAGAACTATTCTAAGTTCGAGGATGAACTTTTTATAAGGTATGGGGGATTGTAACGACCCAACTTTCCCTATTTTGAGTTCTAAATGTCCTTAAAAATATTTGGAAATGCTTTTAAAATATTCTAGAGATTTTTAGAAATTTTTAGAGTATTTTTATGCAATTTTTGGAGGTCGTTTGGTATTTTTACTAAACGAAGGTAGTTTTGACAAAAAAATGTCCAAGCCGAGGTTCGAACCAGCGACCTTTGACTCAGTCAAAACCCGGCTGACCAAGTGTGCTAGCGGTCGTTGTTGGTAAATTAGGAAGTGAAATGTATTTAAGCAGTAGGGAAATCGAAAATAGATTGAAATAAAAAAGTGTGCGACTGAGGGATCGAAGATGAGGCCTTTGCCCCGAGCAAAACCCAGCTGACCAGCTGTACCAGCGGGCGGTGTTAATTAAGGAAAGAGTGAATAGTATTTGAGTTATAGTTGGCACCGAAAATAACCTAAGGGATAAGTTGAGGTTCGGTTTTTCCCGTGACCTAAATCCCTCAATCCCTCTCCTCCTTCTCTCGCGCGGCGATTCCTCTCGGGCGGAAATCAACGCCGGCGTTAGGGCTTCTCCTCCAGTGGCCGGCCAAGGGGTTCCTTTGTGAGATCTTCACATCTACGAATCCCTCTCGTCGAAGAGGACACGCGGACGCGAAGGAGTCTTCGAGGAGGCACTTCTCCGAAAACCCTAAAATTCTTCCTTCCGGTTGTAAGTCCTAAAAGCAAGTGTAAGTTGCTTCTCACCTGCGGTAAGAGTAGTTCCAAATGTAATTTGGAGTTTCCTTGTGTTTTTTCTGAGTATGCTGTGAAGTTTTTGGGTTTTAGGGCTTGTTGCCATGAGCTTCATAGGAAGAACATGAGAGGGATTAGGGTGTTGAGCATGTAGGGTTCGCCAAATTGCTTTCTTGCCGTGGTACTGAACCTGAAGAGGGATTGTTAATCTTGTGGGTTCTATATTACTTGCAATTGTGTGCTCTGCTATGTGTTTGTTGTTTTCATGGATTAGGGCTATGAGCAGTATGCTGTTAGAGACAATTTAGATCTCTTCTACTCTATAAAAGTGTAAGCTTTGCTTAGGTTTTATATGGATTCAAACTTCAACAGTTTTGTTTGTTTGAATAGCTATGTATAGCATTTTGTTTCCCTTATATTACTTTCTTGCCGTGGAACTACAGATAGCTCCCACTAGTAGGCATGAGCATGAGCAGATTCATTCAAGTGAGCATTTATATTCATTCAAGTAGGAGTAGGCATGAGCAGATTCATTCGAGTGTGCATTTATATATTCATTCAAATCCTTTGCTATTTAGATTTAGTAAATAACATGAACATGTGCAGATTTAGATTTCTAGTTCCTTTGCTATTAGAATAACATGAACAGATTTCTAGTTCCTTATGTTATTAGATGTGCATGAGTAGCCTTTCTTTTTAAAACAATCAGTTTCTAGTTTCTTTAGAGTTTATAGTGCAGAATTGTGTAGTTTAATATACAAAATTGTGTTAGCTTAATATGCAGCATTTTAGTGTGCAGATTTTATTAAGTATTAGTGTGCAGAATTCATTTACCCTTAGCTGAACATGTGCAGATTTTTATAAGTGTAGTAAGCTGATTTTTGTTTTCCCTTTTTGCTTGAAGATGGGCAGGAACAAATTTTAGCATATACATATATATACATAGCATTTAGTTTAGATTTTCCTTGCTATAATAAGTAGTTATAAGTGAGAAAAGACCAAGATCTTGATGGAATCCCTAAATTTTAAGTATTGGGATCAGCAACACATCAAGTGCTCAAAGAAATGCCAAGGCATTTTATTATAAGAACATAAAAAGATAATAAGTATTTTATTTTAAAGAAAGGCTAGTACCCGACTTCCAAGGTTGTTGTTAAACAAATCCAGGTGACCAATTCCAAGGTTTTGGCCCTGGTAAGACCAAGGTCTTTACCCTCATAGGACTGATGACTAGCTACCACAGTCCCTATTAGGGAGCGCGCATTGGTGCTAAGCCTGGGCATCAAGAGAAGTTGATTATTATTTTAAAGTAATAAAGTATAAGTTTTGAAACAAATAAAACAAGCTTCATTTATGCTTAGAGCCAGAAAGTTTAGCTTCTTTTAATTCGAAGCATGCAGTATTAGTTTTGTTGTTTCCTGATTAGTTATTTAGCATGATTAGCTTTATCTACCAACATGCAGTTTTATCCTTGTGTAGCATGATTAGCTATTAGAATTACATGAGTAGATTCCTTAGCTTTTCTTTGCTAATAGTTTGACATGAGCAGTTATGTTTATGCTTTACTTTCTTTTAGAGCATATAGTTTCTAGTTCTTTCTGTATACATGCATATTCGTGTTTTTGTGAGTTAGATAGCGCTTACTAAGCAAATTTTGCTTATAGATTGCATTTCCTCTTACTGCAGATAAAGGAAAAGAAAGGATATAGCAAGTGAGGCGACAAGGTGGTGCGGATGGTGTGTGATGCCAGGACTGTGGGAGAGAACTGAGAAGTTTTGCGTTTTCGTGTTTAGTGGATAAGAAGTAAATGAGTTGTACTTTATAGTTGATGTCATTGGGACTGTATTTTATATTCAATGTTCCTATTGAGTTTATTCGTGTTTTAGTTTGCATGCTGTGATGAGTTTCTATGTAATAGGTAGATATTTTAGTTTTTGTCACTTATTAAACTGCGTGGGTGATTGATATATGTTCCAACCGCCTGTGGCTGTGTATTATTTGCATGTATTGATGAATTTGGTCACCGGTACAGGGGAGACTCTGCCAAAATTTTTCGGTAAGGACTCCTCGTGGTTTCGATCATACCGGTTAAGTAGAGTCAGTAGTTAAGTAACGGTCACCTTTAGAGAGTAGTAGTAGTAGTAGTAAGAAGGGTGGTCGTTACACTTATCCGTTGCGACACCAAAAGTTTATCCTGTGGAAGGCGCCTTCCATAGCCATGGAAGGCGCCTTCTATAAACAGTATGAAGGCGCCTTCAGACATTGTTCATCCAAAGGTAATTTTCTTCTTTTTACCATGCAAAGCAATGTTAGTCCAAAAATAGCCTGCAAAATAAGTATTAGGATAATTTAATAATAATACAGAGTAGTAATTAGTTCTTATCCTTCCAGGACCAGGAACTAGTTGTTGGACCGTGAGATTCGATAGAGGGGGGGGGTGAATATCGATAAACAAAATTGTTTGAAAAGAGTTACGCGCAGCGGAAATAAACGGACAATGCTAACACAAGCTGGTTTTACTTGGTTCGGAGCCTGTGTCGACTCCTACTCCAAGGCCCGCACACAAGGGTGCTTTTGGTGGGCAATCACTAGCAGTTCGAAAATTGTTACAAATTAAAGTACAGGAATGCTAATGGAAATAAAGCAAATACCAACAAGAATTTAACTAAGAAGGGAAGAAGCGTGTTGTCAGAGCTTTGTTAGCGTCGTAGGAGCGCAGAGCAGCAGAGCAAGAAGTAGAAGACTTTCTTTCAGTTGTTGTGTTGAAGCTCTCCTCTGACCCTCCTTTTATTTAAGGCTCGGGGTGCCCCGGATCCCTTCCGGGCACCCTGGTGGGACGTGGCAGGTCCAACTAGCAAGCTCCACGTGGCGACGCGCGAGTTTGGATGAAATTTGCCTCCCGGGCGCTCGAATCCCTTCCAGGCGCCCGGATCCCTTCCGGGCGCCCGGATTCCTTCCGGGCGCCCAGACCCTGTTTTCCCACAGAATCCATCCTGCAAGACAAACGTTAGTCCGGAGGCAAATAATAAGTATGCCCTGCAAAATAGTTTGTTAGCACAGTTATATAGATAAGCAAAAAGAGTATGACTTAGATTCCGTCTTTCCGAGACCGGAATCTAGTCATGATCTCGACTTAGATATCCGAAATGGATCTAAGCCGGATCGACGCCTAATGTTCCCTTCCCGGGAACGCGTCCTCACAGTCACTCCCCTCCAGTGACTTACCTTACTTACCTGTCAGACGTCCGGTCAGCCCTTTGACCCGTCTGGACTTCTCGCCAAGCGTCCGGTCAACCCGTCGACCCGCTTGGACTTCTCGCCAGCTATCCGGTCAGCCCGTCGACCTAGCTGGACTTCTCGCCAAGCGTCCGGTCAACCCGTCGATCCTCTTGGACTTCGTGCCAGACATCCGGTCAGCCCGTCGACCTATCTAGACTTCGTATGCACACTCGGTCAGAGTGTTAGATTACCAACCTAACTTAACCTGATTTGTCATTTATCAAAACCTGAGTTAGACCGTTAGTGCTAACCGCACCAACAATCTCCCCCTTTTTGATGGAATGACAACCTGGTTAAGTTAGTTAAAAATATGCGAGTAAAAGGTTTAACCATTTTGTTCTAGTATGAGGTTTAAGTTAGATTTTTTATTTTGTTTTTCTAACTTAACCACCTATCTCTCCCCCTTTGACATTCATCAAATAAGGAAGACAAATTAACACTAAAAAACTGTAAGAAATGATGTCAGGTTAACTTGGGGGAGTAATTTAGCTTTTGTTTCTAAGTTTTGAAAAATAACTTAGTATATTTTTAGTAAAAATAATTTTTACAATATTAAATGAGTTTGCAAACTCAAAGAATAAAAAGCTAGTTTTCAAGTATACGTCAAACATAAGTATCCAAGTTTGAATTTTCAAAATAAACATGAGTTTTTAAGACCAAAATTTCAAGGTTTAAAATTTTCAAAATCAGTTTTCTAAATCAGTTTAAAAAACTTATTTTATAGAGGCAAGTATTGAAAAGTAAAAAAAACTTAAGCATAAGTTTCTAGAAAAAAATCTAACTCGATTTTTCAAAACTGAGTTAAAACTAAATCTAAATTTAGTTTTCAAAAACTAATTAAAATTTATTTTTCGAGTCTAAGTTTGCAAAATCCAAATTTTCAAAATGAGGTGAAGTTTAATTTTCAAATCAAACTTTAAAGCTAGATCCAATTCTTGAAATATAAACACCTTTTATGTTTAAAACACCTTTTTAAACATAAGTTTTATAAAGATAATTTTGCAAAAGTAATATATTCAAAACCAAGTTTATTAGATTTTACAAAGATAAGTCAGATTAGTTAAATAGATTTAAAGTATTTATTACGAAAGTATTTTTTAAAAAATTATAGTAAAGGAGAAATAAATGTGAGACTAATTAATCCTCCCCCTGAACTTGACATCTAAAATAGCTGTCTAACCAATTAGTTACTTACTGACTATCAGAAGATGGCAGCTTTCACTTGGTTAGTCAAGTTAAGTTCATTGTGATCAGTTAGTGGTTGACTAAACTGAATAACTTAACTTGATTAATGTAGGTTTTGTATTTAACGCCCAGACTTATATCGATGCACTGACATAAGCATCTTAAGTCCAGGCAATTGGCCTATACACCTCACCCCTTTCTAAGTTTGTCAATCACAAGCAAGGTAATCTTAGGGTGTTGGTGAGATGCTCAAATACTAGTCCTGGGGGTACATGATTTCTAAGAGGATTTTTCTAGTCTAAGGCTAAAGTTATTTTGAAATTCTAAAAGTTGGAAGGTTTTTAAAACAAATGAAAGCAAATTTAACCTAGAATTTAAAACAGTCAATTTGAAAGCAATTTTGAATTTTGAAAATCCTAGTCTATTAAACACATTCCTAACTATCTACGCAGATTGCTAAATTCACTTTCAGGGAGTGGTTTTGTGAATATGTCAGCTAAATTGGATTTGGACTCCACATATTTGAGTTCAATGTCCCCTTTAGTAACATGATCCCTGATGAAGTGATGTCTAATTTCAATATGTTTAGTTCTGGAGTGATGCACTGAATTTTTTGTTAGGTTGATTGAGCTAATGTTGTCAACTAAGACTTTGACATTTGTGAGGTTCAAGTTGAAGTCTTTTAGGGTGTGCATCATCCATAATAATTGTGCAACACACTCTCCTATTGCTATATATTCTGACTCAGTCGTAGAAAGGGCAACACAATGTTGCTTTCTACTAAACCAGCTGACAAGTGATGGACCTAATAATTGACATCCGTCACTTGTGCTTTTGCGATCTAACTTGCATCCAACATAATCTGAGTCAGAGTACCCTATTAATTCAAAGTTATTAGTCCTAGGATACCAAATGCCTACATTTGTTATTCCTTTAAGGTATCTAAAGATTCTTTTGACTTGAGTCAGATGGGATTATTTAACACATGTTTGGTATCTTGCACACATACTAACTGCAAATAAGATATCTGGTCGACTTGCAGTTAAGTATAGTAGGCTACCTATGGCACTCCTATAATGTTTTAGATCAACTGATTTTCCATTGGGATCATCATCTAGGATTGTGTTTACTGCCATAGGTGTTTTCATCTCTTTGGTGTTCTCCATTTCAAATTTCTTAAGTAATTCCTTAGTATATTTTTGTTGATAAATGTAGTTACCTTCATTTTTTTGTTTGATTTGTAACCCTAAAAAGTAGGTTAATTTACCTTCCAGACTCATTTCAAACTCGTGTTCCATTAAGCTTGTAAATTCATCTAGGAAATCTGAATTTGTTGAACCAAAGATTATGTCATCTACATAAACTTGTGCTATAAAGATATCTTCCTTTATTGTTTTGACAAATATGGTTGGGTCAATTTGTCCTTGGTTAAATCCTTTAGATATTAGATAAGATGTTAATCTTTCATACCATGCCCTAGGTGCTTGTTTAAGTCCATATAAGGCTTTTTTTAGTTTATAGACATAATCAAGATGTTCTAGACTCTCAAACCCACGTGGTTGTCCTACGTAGACTTCTTCTTTTATTAGTCCGTTTAGGAATGCTGACTTAACATCCATTTGATATAGTCTAAACCCTTTGTATGCTGGATAACTTAGTAGCATTCTAATGGATTCCAGTCTAGCTACTGGGGCATATGTTTCATCGTAGTCAAGTCCTTCTACTTGACTGAACCCCTTAGCAACTAGCCTAGCTTTATTTCGTGTAATTTCTCCAGTTTCACTTAATTTGTTTCTAAATACCCATTTGGTTTCTATTATTTTCTTATTTTTGGGTGGTGGTACCAAGTCCCAAACTTCATTTCGCTCAAATTGAGCTAATTCTTCTTGTATAGTTATGACCCAGTCTGGGTCAAGTAGCGATTCAGTTATGGTTTTGGGTTCAATTTTTGAAATTAAAGATATTTGACTTAGATTTCTGAAGGATGATCTAGTTTGAACTCTAAGATCTGGGTCACCAATTATTTGATCAGTTGGATGATTTGGGTTGACTCTTATAGTTCTAGGGGGTTGACTTTCCTGAGGTTGTTCTTCTTCTTCAGGACTTAGAGTTTGGTTTGTTCCTTCAGAATTATTATTTTGTTGAACAAAATCAATTGGTTGAAGTTATGTTTGTTATGGGTTTTGTTTGGATTCTTCAAATTTCACATTAGTAGTTTCTTCAATTCTTAAGGTTACCTTATTATAAACCCTATAGCCTCTACTATTTAGGGAGTAACCTAGAAAGATTCCATTTTCAACTTTGGAGGTGAATTTTCCTAAGTGTTCTCTTGTGTTTAGGATAAAAACGGGACACCCAAATACTCTAAAGTATTTTATATTGGGTTGTTTATTATGATAAACTTCAAAAGATGTTTTGTTATGGATTTTATTTAGTGTTGTTCTGTTTTGTACGTAGTAAGCTGTGCTGACAGCTTCTTCCCAAAAGTATTTAGGTAGGTTGTATTCATTTAACATTGTTCTAGAGGCTTCAAGTAAAGTTCTATTTTTCCTTTCTACAATCCCATTTTGTTGGGGGGTTTTAGGACACGAAAATTCGTGATGGTAGCCATTTTCAATACAGAATTTGTTGAAATTATGATTTTTGAATTCTCCCCCATTATCACTTCTAATTCTTTTAATTTTAAGGTCTTTTTCATTTTCAACTTGTTTACAAAATTTTATAAAAATTTCAAAAGTTTCGTCCTTATTTTTTAAGAATTTTACCCAGGTGAACCTAGAGTAGTCATCTATTATTACTAGACAGTATAAGCTTCCATTTATTGATTTGACTCCATGGAAGTCAAATAAGTCTAAGTGTAATAGTTCGAGTATTGAGTTGGTTTGTGATTGATTAGTTGGTTTTGGGTGGATTTTGTCTGTTTACCTTGTTGACAAGCATTACATATAGTCGAGTCTAAGTTAGGTAATTTTGATAGACCTCTAACTAATCCATTTAGTTTACTTATATTTCTAAAATTTGTGTGTGACATTCTTCTATGTCATAACCAGGTTTCTTCTTTTTGTGTTAAGTGACACTCAATTGAAGAAGTGGTTAAGTTGATTACATAGATATTATCTTTTCTAAACCCTTTTAGGCTTATGTTAGGGTTGTCTAGGTGTTTGATTAAGCATTCTGTAGATAAAAACCTAACTTTATACCTAGTATCACACAATTGACTGATACTCAAGAGATTATATTTGAAATTTTCAACAAGTAAAACATTTGTAATAATAAAGTCAATTTTTAGTTCTATGTTACCTATACCAATTACCTTGAGCTTGTCATTGTTCCCAAAGGCAACTGTTCCTAGGCTTTTGTAGGTGAGTTGAGTGAATTTTGTGTGATCTCCAGTCATGTGTTTGGAGCAACCATTATCTAAAATCCACTTAGTTTCCTACAATAGGTAGGAATTGGGGTTAGTCTAATTATTGAAAAAATATTTTAATAAAAATTTTAAAGTTAAAATATTTAAGTTTCAATTTTAACATAAATTTTTAAGTTTAAGTTTTAATTTTGAAATAAATTTTTAAGTTAAAAAAAAATTAAGTTTAAAATAAATTTTTAAGTTAAAAAATGTAAGTTTAATTTTTAAAATAAATTTTTAAGTTAAAAAAATTTAATTTTAATTTTTAAATAAATTTTTAAGTTAAAAAATTTAAGTTAAATTTTTTAAATAAATTTTTAAGTTAAAAAATTTAAGTTTAATTTTTAAAATAAATTTTTAAGGAAAAAAAAATTAAGTTTAATTTTTAAAATAAATTTTTAAGTTAAAAAAAATTAAGTTTAATTCTTAAAATAAATTTTTAAGTTAAAAAAAAATTAAGTTTAATTCTTAAAATAAATTTTTAAGTTAAAAAAAAATTTAAGTTTCATTTTTAAAATAAATTTTTAAGTTTAAAAAAAATTTAAGTTTAATTTTTAAAATAAATTTCTAAGTTAAAAAAAATTTAAGTTTAATTTTTAAAATAAATTTTTAAGTTAAAAAAAAATTTAAGTTTAATTTTTAAAATAAATTTTTAATTTTAATTTTAATTTTAATTTTAATTTTAATTTAATTTAATTTAATTTAATTTCAATTTAATTTAATTTAATTTAATTTAATTTAATTTAATTTAATTTAATTTAATTTAATTTAATTTTAATTTTAATTTAAATTTAAATTTAATTTTAATTTTAATTTAATTTTAATTTTAATTTAATTTTAATTTTATTTTAATTTAATTTAATTTGATTTGATTTAATTTTAATTTAATTTTAATTTGATTTAATTTTAATTTGATTTAATTTTAATTTTAATTTAATTTTAATTTAATTTTTATTTAATTTAAATTTAATTTTAATTTCTTAGTCATCTCACCAAATCTATGTTGTCAATTAGGGAATCCTATAATTTTGTAAGATGAATTAGGTTCAACTTTAGGGTTTGTTTTTAACTTGTGTTAGATTCAAGTTTAGCTTTGGGTTTAACAAATAGGCGTTCTCTGGATAAACTTCTGGGCTATGGTGAGTCACTCGGACATCATTAAAGTAACCATGCCTTCGAGATTTTCCAAATAGTCCTATCCACTGGACTTAGTACAAAACCTTGGTCTAACTGGTAATGATTCATTAAGGGTAGCTTTGGTCAGTTCCACTTAGCCAGATGCACCAGGTCGAAGCCATATTTTCCTAGACATGCATAGACTAAGCTTCCCTAACGTACTATCATCCAAAACTTCACCAGTACCATTTTTCAAGTTAAACTTGAACCCTTTTTAACTAGTCCTAATTACCCTGTCGGGTAGGTTGGTTGGGGTTGTAACAACCCAATTTTCCTCATTAGGAGTTCTAAAAATCATTAGAAATATTTAGAAATACTTTAGAAATATTCTAGAGATTTTTAGAGTATTTTTATGCAATTTTTGGAGGTCGTTTGGTATTTTTACTAGACGAAAGAAGTTTTGACAAAAAAATGTCCAAGCCGAGTTTCGAATCCGAGACCTTCGACCAAACCAAACCTTGATCGAATTCAGCTAACCAAGTGTGCTGCGGATATTTTGTGAACATATAGGAACCAAATTATACTTAAGCCATAATAGGAACAGAAATACCAAAATAAAGGGAGCCGAGCAGAGTTTGAACGTGCGACCTCCAACTCGCGCTAAACCACTGCTGACCAAGTGTTCAGGCCAGCGGTTCTGTTTAGAATTGATAGCAAAATTATTAAAAGAAGTTAACCAAATATTGAAGTTATAAAAGAGGATAACTTAGGGCTTGATTGATTACCCGTGACCTAAATTCTTTCCTCCCATTTCTCACACGCGCGACGCGTCGGCATTCCTCTTCTCGGGCGAAGACGCAGCAGGGAGCTAGGGTTTCTCTAGCGGCCGGCCAAAGAGGATTTCCGTGAGCTCTTCTCGGACCCGAGTCCCTCTCGTCAAGGAGAGCTCGTGGGTGCAAGGAAGAGCTGGGATCTCGAGCTCGCCGAACCCCTGGAAGTTATTTCCGGTTGTGAGTCAAAGAACAAAAGGTGAGTGCCTCCTCACCTGCAGAAGAGTAGTTTCGGATTCGTGTTAGTTTTTGTGTTGATTTCGAAGAATGTTTTAAGGAGCTTCTGTTTTCTTTTTTTCTTGCTGCCGTGAACCCTAAAGAAAGAAAGAGAAGGATTAGTTCAGTTCAAGCATGTGGGTTAGATTTCCTTCAAACCTTGTAATTAGTATTCTCAGATTTCGACCCAAACCCTTTCTGTTTGTTACCTTAGTAGGCATGATCGGTTCATGTAGGGCCTTGTAGATTTCGGAATTGATTCATTGGTGAATTGGGTTCTTGGAGTTGGTTATAGTTTTGGTAGTAGATCTATAGGATGAAGTGTGAATTCATCTGAGGCTCCTGCACATTTTGATAGGTTCAGAATTTCCTTTCTCTATGGACAGGTTGGTGGATTTTCAAAGTTGATATGGGTTTGTAGTTCAACATTTCTAGAATTGTGGATAGATCTAGTACTCTATGACGTAAAAGTAAGGGGATTGTTGCTCCTTGTATTGGCATCGAATTCTTTTGTTATGGACATATTTTGGTAAATGTTAGATCAATTCTGAGCATGATTTCTACTCTTTCTAGATGACCCTAAATGTTGGTACAACACTTGTTTAATGACAAAACCTTTCTTCTAGATAGGGTAATGGTTAGTTCAGATAACTCTTTATCATGACTAAATGAGCAAGATTATAGAATGGTTAGAGTTGAAGTTTACCTCATGTTAGCTGATTTTGGGTAGTTGTGATCGATCGATTTTACGATATTTGAATGTTACTGCACTATTGAGGTTTAATGTAGTTGCTTCACCTAACTGCTTAGGAGGTTTGGAATTATAGAACAACTAAAGTTGTAGTCCTTATTTTAAAAATACAGATTTGAGGTTTAGACATGCTACTTTCATTCAAGTATACAGATTTGAAGTTTAGGTATGTTACTTTCATTCAAGTATACAGATTTGAGGTTTGGATATGCTACTTTCATTCAAGTGTACATATTTAAGGTTTAGATATGCAGACTTTCATAAGTATTGCTTGCAGATTTTGATAAGTATTGTATGCAGAACTCCAATCTTAAAACATATTTTATTAAGCTTAATATGCAGAATTTTATTAGCATAGTAGGCAGATTTTTGGTTTAAGCATTTCAAAGTTAGAATTTGCTTAAACATTTCAGTTCCTTTTAAAGAAGTATTCTTTTAGAAGTATTATCAAGTATAAGAAAGATAAAGAAAAGAAAGAAAAGGCCAATGTCTTAAGTAGATCCCAAAGTCAAGATTTTAGGGATTTTTGGCACATAAGGTGCTTATTAAAATGCCAAGGCATTTAAAGAATAAGTAATTAAGATAATAAGATATTTTACTTTGAAGAGGCTAGTACCTGACTTCCGATGTTGTCGTTAAACAAATCCAGGTGTCCAATTCCGAGGTCTTGGCCCTGGTAGACCGAGGTCTGCTCTTTTAGGATTGGTGGCTCGCTACCCCAACTTATTAGGGAACGCGCATAAGATGGTACTACGCCTGGACCCAAGAAGAGAAGTTGATTACTATTTTGAAGTATTATAAGTATAAGTTTTTGAACAAGTAAAATAAGTTTCACATAAGTATAAAAGTATTAAAGGATAAGTTTTAAACAAGTGAGATAAAAGAATAAGATTAGAACAAATGAATTAAGTTTCACTTTGTTTTAAAATCAGCAAGTTTAGTTTTCTTTTATGCTAGCATGTTATTTAGATTAGCTTACTGTTCCTTGCTATTAGAAGAGCATGAGTAGCTTTACATGTTTATCATTTCAGTATGTTTGTTTCTTTTACTCGTAGATGAGCATGAGTAGTTTTCCTTTTGAGCATTAAGTTTTAGTTTTCAGTATATTCACATGCATATCGAGTTTTTGTGAGTTAGATAGCGCTTACTAAGCATTTTTCTTATAGATTGCATTTCCTCTTACTGCAGATAAAGGAAGGCGATAAGGTGGTGCAGATGATGTGTGATGCCAGGACTATGGAAGTCTTGAGACTAGAAAGGAGTTCCTTTAGTCTTCTTTCCTTATTCTTTTTTTGTTTCCACATTTTAGTTATTGTAAACATTTGAGACTGTACTTTACACTCCGTGTCATTCGAGTTTTTTCTTATTCTAGGTTGCATGTAGGATGAGTTCAATTTAGTAAGTAGATATTTGTGTGTTTGATACTTATTTAACTGCGTGGGTGTTTGATAAATGTTCCAGCTGCCTGTGGCTGATGTATACTATGTTTGTATCTCAGTTTAAGGTCACCGGTATAGGGGAGACTCTGTTGAAATTTTTCGGTAGAGACTCCTCGTGATTTCGATCATACCGGTTAAGTAGAGTTAGTAGTTAAGTAACGATCATCCTTAGAGAGTAGTATAGTATAGTAAGAAGGGTGGTCGTTACAGTTGGTATCAGAGCAGTCCCCATTCTCCAGCATCACACATCAACACCAGCTTTGCCGTCTTCAAGTAAGAAAGTATTTAAGTTTTCCTTTTATGCTTTCTTTATTATTTGCAGTATAGAGTATCTGCTTATATGCGCTTAAGTAAGAAGAAAATTCTTGTTTTATTTTTCTATGTTTGGATACATATGCTTAGGAAGAATAGAGACGATTTTAGTTCTGTTTCTCTCCTACATAATTAGATGTCAAGAAGAGGACGTCCCTGTACCGTTCGTATTAAGGACTGAGCACAGGAGAACGAAGAGCCCAGAATAGCTGAACCAAATCTCTCTGAAGTTGTTGCTCAACTCCAGAGATAGGTAGCAGAGCAGCAACAGGTGATCATCAATCTGATAGCGAATCGACAGTCAGTCCCTCCCACTCCTCCAACTATTAATGTGGAAACTCCAGTGGTGACTGAGGTTCCACCGGCCACCCTGGAAGTCCCCACAGCACCTAGAAGACAAGAAGCCTACCTGATACAGTGGCTGAAGCTGAAGATAGAAAGTTTTTCAGGCACGACTGAGCCCTGGGATGCTCAGGCTTGGTTCAAGACACTGGAGAGCACCATGAAGCTTCTTGACTGGCCAGAAGTCGAGAAGGTCAAGTGTGCTTCTTTCTGCTTATCTGGAGATGCCCGTATGTGGTGGGAGAGAGTGAAGAGCAAGAAAATAGTCAATCAGATGAACTGGGCTGACTTCGAGATGGAGTTTTACGAAGAATTCTTTCGTCAACGAATCACCAACAAGCATTATGAGGAGTTTATAGAATTCAGACAAGGTGATCTGTCAGTGGAAGAAGCAGTCAAGAGGTTCAACAGGCTAGCTCGCCTCTGCCCAGAGCTAGTAAGTACGGAGAAGGAACGAGTCAGACTGATGCTTAGGATGCTGAGACCAGTGATAGCACTTAATGTGAGTAGTGGAACACACCAGCCTCAGACTGGCGAAGAGCTGGTCAGCAGAGCATTAGTCGCTGAGCATTATCTGAACAGCATCAAGGCACAACGAGAGCAACACAAGCTAGACAAAATAAAAGATAAGACAGTGGGGAATCAGAGACCCCAGTCAAGTGATCAGAATTGGAAGGGCAAGGGTAACAAAAGGAAACAATGGAATTTTGGAGGTAGCCAAGAGGAAGGTCCAGCAAACAAGCAGACCAAGTTTCCTCCCTATCCTAAGTGTGGAAGAGTACATCCAGGAACCTGTCTTTTGGGTACAACTGGATGTTATTCATGTGGCCAAGAAGGACATCTAGCTAGAGCATGTCCTAACAAGTTTAAGGCACCTCAGCAACAGTCAGTGCAATATGGAGACGAGCCTGCACAGTTACACCACATGACAACATCACTAGAGGGACCCTATCTCAGTCAGGGACGGTTGGAAGCCCCACCCGTTCCAACCAATGCCAGAGTATTTTCTCTCACTAGGGAAGAAGCTGCCAGTGCCCCACAATAGTCACAGGTCAAATAACTATCCTTTAGCATTTAGCTATCGTCTTATTTGATACTGGGACTACCCACTCTTTTGTGTCAATTTATTTTTCCAAATTTAACAAGTACCCACAGTCCAGAATTATTCTAAGTTCGAGGACGAATTTTTTATAAGGTATGGGGGATTGTAACGACCCAATTGTCCTCATTAGGAGTTCAAAAAGTCCTTAAAAATATTTAGAAATACTTTATAAATATTCTAGAGATTTTTAGAGTATTTTTATGTAATTTTTGGAGGTCGTTTGGTATTTTTACTAGACGAAAGAAGTTTTGACAAAAAAATGTCCAAGCCGAGTTTCGAACCCGAGACCTTCGACCAAATCAAACCTTGATCGAATTCAGCTAACCAAGTGTACTGCGGATATTTTGTGAACATATAGGAGCCAAATTATACTTAAGCCATAATAGGAACAGAATTACCAAAATAAAGGGAGCCGAGCAGAGTTCGAACGTGCGACCTCCAACTCGCGCTAAACCGCTGCTGACCAAGTCTTCAGGCCGTCGGTTCTGTTTAGAATTGATAGCAAAATTATTTAAAGAAGTTAACTGAATATTGAAGTTATAAAAGAGGATAACTTAGGGCTTGATTGATTACCCGTGACCTAAATTCTTTCCTCCCCTTTCTCTCACGCGCTGCGCGTCGGCATTCCTCTTCTCGGGCGAAGACGCAGCAGGGAGCTAGGGTTTCTCCGACGGCCGGACAAAGAGGATTTTCGCGAGCTCTTCTCGAACCCGAGTCCCTCTCATCAAGGAGAGCTCGTGGGTGCAAGGAAGAGCTGGGATCTCGAGCTCGCCGAACCCCTGAAAGTTATTTCCGGTTGTGAGTCAAAGAATAAGAGGTAAGTGCCTCCTCACCTGCAGAAGAGTAGTTTTGGATTCGTGTTAGTTTTTGTGTTGATTTCGAAGAATGTTTTAAGGAGCTTCTGTTTTCTTTTTGCTTGCTGCTGTGAACCCTAAAGAAAGAAAGAGAAGGATTAGTTCAGTTCAAGCATGTGGGTAAGATTTCCTTCAAGCCTTGTAATTAGTATTCTCAGATTTTGACCCAAACCCTTTCTGTTTGTTACCTTAGTAGGCATGATCGGTTCATGTAGGGCCTTGTAGATTTCGGAATTGATTCATTGGTGAATTGGGTTCTTGGAGTTGGTTATAGTTTTGGTAGTAGATCTATAGGATGAAGTGTGAATTTATCTGAGGCTCCTGCACATTTTGATGGGTTCAGAATTTCCTTTCTCTATGGACAGGTTGGTGGATTTCCAAAGTTGATATGGGTTTGTAGTTCAACATTTCTAGAATTGTGGATAGATCTAGTACTCTATGACGTAAAAGTAAGGGGATTATTGCTCCTTGTATTGGCATCGAATTCTTTTGTTATGGACCGATTTTGGTAAATGTTAGATCAATTATGAGCATGATTTCTACTCTTTCTAGATGACCCTAAATGTTGGTACAACACTTGTTTAATGACAAAACCTTTCTTCTAGATAGGGTAATGGTTAGTTCAGATAACTCTTTATCATGACTAAATGAGCAAGATTATAGAATGGTTAGAGTTGAAGTTAACCTCATGTTAGCTGATATTGGGTAGTTGTGATCGATCGATTTTACGATATTTGAATGTTACTGCACTATTGAGGTTTAATGTAGTTGCTTCACCTAACTGCTTAGGAGGTTTGGAATTATGGAACAACTAAAGCTGTAGTCCTTATTTTAAAAATACATATTTGAGGTTTAGACATGCTACTTTCATTCAAGTATACAGATTTGAAGTTTAGGTATGTTACTTTCATTCAAGTATACAGATTTGAGATTTGGATATGCTACTTTCATTCAAGTGTACAGATTTGAGGTTTAGATATGCAGACTTTCATAAGTATTGCTTGCAGATTTTGATAAGTATTGTATGCAGAACTCCAATCTTAGAACAGATTTTATTAAGCTTAATATGCAGAATTTTATTAGCATAGTAGGCAGATTTTTGGTTTAAGCATTTCAAAGTTAGAATTTGCTTAAACATTTCAGTTCCTTTTAAAGAAGTATTCTTTTAGAAGTATTATCAAGTATAAGAAAGATAAAGAAAAGAAAGAAAAGGCCAAGGCCTTAAGTAGATCCCAAAGTCAAGACTTTAGGAATTTTTGGCACACAAGGTGCTTATTAAAATGCCAAGGCATTTAAAGAAGAAGTAATTAAGATAATAAGATATTTTACTTTGAAGAGACTAGTACCCGACTTCCGATGTTGTCGTTAAACAAATCCAGGTGTCCAATTCCGAGGTCTTGGCCCTGGTAGACCGAGGTCTGCTCTTTTAGGATTGGTGGCTCGCTACCCCCAACCTATTAGGGAACGCGCATAAGATGGTACTACGCCTGGGCCCAAGAAGAGAAGTTGATTACTATTTTGAAGTATTATAAGTATAAGTTTTTGAACAAGTAAAATAAGTTTCACATAAGTATAAAAGTATTAAAGGATAAGTTTTAAACAAGTGAGATAAAAGAATATGATTAGAACAAATGAATTAAGTTTCACTTTGTTTTAAAATCAACAAGTTTAGTTTTTTTTTATGCTAGCATGTTATTTAGATTAGCTTACTGTTCCTTGCTATTAGAAGAGCATGAGTAGCTTTACATGTTTAGCATTTCAGTATATTTGTTTCTTTTACTAGTAGATGAGCATGAGTAGTTTTCCTTTTGAGCATTCAGTTTTAGTTTTCAGTATATTCACATGCATATCGAGTTTTTGTGAGTTAGATAGCGCTTACTAAGCATTTTTCTTATAGATTGCATTTCCTCTTACTGCAGATAAAGGAAGGCGAAAAGGTGGCGCAGATGATGTGTGATGCCAGGACTATGGAAGTCTTGGGACTATAAAGGAGTTCCTTTAGTCTTCTTTCCTTATTCTTTTTTTATTTCCGCATTTTAGTTATTGTAAACATTTGAGACTGTACTTTACACTCCGTGTCATTCGAGTTTATTCTTGTTCTAGGTTGCATGTAGGATGAGTTCATTTTAGTAAGTAGATATTTGTGTGTTTGATACTTATTTAACTGCGTGGGTGTTTGATAAATGTTCCAGCCATCTGTGGCTGATGTATACTATGTTTGTATCTCAGTTTAAGGTCACCGGTACAGGGGAGACTCTGTCAAAATTTTTCGGTAGAGACTCCTCGTGATTTCGATCATACCGGTTAAGTAGAGTTAGTAGTTAAGTAACGGTCATCCTTAGAGAGTAGTATAGTATAGTAAGAAGGGTGGTTGTTACAGGGGTTACCCTGGTGGGTAGATTAGTTTTGGAGGTGCCAGCTATTATAGAGCCTCCCCCTGAATTAATGGCCATTAATTTAATTTTTGTTCTTTGGTTTATGTCTATTTATTTTATAATTATAATTAACTTGGTGATAGTCTAATTTTTGGTGGGTTTTAGATTTTGAGTTGTTTGATTTAAGTTTGTATTTTGGTTTTGGTTTATTTGAATTTATATAATATATTTTTTCTTTAGGTATGTAGAATTGGTTAAGTCCTACTTGCGTGGTGAGACACGCTTTCGGAACCCAAGCTTTACGTGTTGGTTTGTGTTGGGTTATTAATGATTTAAAGGTTTTAGTTGAACTTGATTTGTAACCAAGTATAGTTTTGTTGTAACTTGCTTTTTGATTGTTTAAAATTAAATCTAAGTTTTTGGATCTCGTTGTGAATTTTTCTAGTATTTCCTGTAGATTATTAATTTCTATTTTTAGTGTTAGATTCTCCTCCTCAAGTGTTAGATCTTGAGTTGGACTTGAGTTTTTGATTTGTTCCTTGAGGTCTTGATTTTCCTCAAGGAGTGATTTATTTTCATTTTCTATTTTACTAATTTATTGTTCAAGCAGGAAATAATTTTAAAAAATTTTCTGTTTATATTTCGGCATACCTCTTCGGAACCTTCGGAAACGAGTACGGACTCGTGGCTCGATTCAGGTTCGGACCCGTCTTCCGATTCATCCTCCGATTCTTCTTCGCGGGCCATCAGCGCGAGGTAACTCTGGTTCTTTTGTTCTTCGGCTTCCGATTCGTCCGAGGAAGTGTCGTCCCATGTTGCTTTGAGCGCCTTCTTTTTTGTTAGCTTTGATTTGTCGTTTTTTAGTTTCGGGCACTCGTTCTTGTAGTGGCCCTTTTTGTTGCAACCGAAGCACGTCACGCTCCTTGAATCGAGTGGAGAGTTGATCTTCTGAAGGTCCTTTTTGCTGAAGCTCCTTTTTCTCCTGGTGAACATTTTCCTTACCAGGTTCACTAGGTGTTCTTCGTCTTCAGAGTTCTTATCAGAGTCTTCTTCAGGTTCAGTCTTGTTCTTCTTTTCTTTTGAGGAACCTGCAAATAAGGCTACACCTTTCTCGACCCCGGCGTTAGTTTGCTCATGCAGTTCTAATTCACAGAAGAGTTCGTCTAGTTTTAATTTTGATAAATTTTTAGAAATTTTGTAAACATCCACGATGGATGCCCACAAGGAGTTACGCGGAAATGCGTTTAGGGCGTACCTTATCAGATCCCTATTTTCCATCTGGTGGCCTATCGCGTGGAGTCCGTTGAGGATATCCTTGATTCTCGCGTGTAGCTAACTCACCGTTTCTCTTACCTGCATTTTTATATTAAATATTCTATTTAATAGTAAATCCCTTTTCGTTACCTTGGCGCCGCTGGTTCCTTCGTGCAGCTCGATCAATTTGTCCCACAGCTCTTTTGCATTCTGATGTGGTCCGAGCCGGTTCAGCTCTTCCCTTGTTAATCCACAGTGTAGTGTGTTAATCGCCTTGTTTTCTGTTGATGCCTTCTTTCTCATGTCCGGAGTCCACTGTTCCGGATCTAGTGGATTTCCAGAGTTGTCGACTGGCGCTCGATAGGCTTTTATGACGCTGAACCATTGATCGTAGTCCGTCTTTAGGTAGACTTCCATTCTTTTCTTCCAGTACGAGAAGTCATCCCCGTTGAATAGGGGAGGTCGTACTGTGCTGAAGCCTTCCAATTGGGACATTTTTGATCTGCACAACAAAAACAAGTAGAGAGGTTCCAAGACTTGGTCTTGGATTAGTAGTGCGGGAAAAAATAGCTAAATTTGGAATTTTATGAAAAACTGAAATCCGAAGAAAGGAAAAAAATTAAAAACAAATCCCCTCTTGTCTGATTAGTGGTTGCACCAAATCAAAGCGGTACCTGCTCTGATACCACTTGTTGGACCGTGAGATTCGATAGAGGGGGGGTGAATATCGATAAACAAAATTGTTCGAAAAGAGTTACGCGCAGCGGAAATAAACGGACAATGCTAACACAAGCTGGTTTTACTTGGTTCGGAGCCTATGTCGACTCCTACTCCAAGGCCTGCACACAAGGGTGCTTTCAGTGGGCAATCACTAGCAGTTCGAAAATTGTTACAAATTAAAGTACAGGAATGCTAATGGAAATAAAGAAAATACCGATAAGAATTTAACTAAGAAGGGAAGAAGCGTGTTGTCAGAGCTTTGTTAGCGTCGTAGGAGCGCAGAGCAGCAAAGCAAGCAGTAGAAGACTTTCTTTCAGTTGTTGTGTTGAAGCTCTCCTCTGACCCTCCTTTTATATGAGGCTCAGGGTGCCCCGGATCCCTTCTGGGCGCCCTGGTGGGACGTGGTAGGTCCAACCAGCAAGCTCCACGTGGCGACACGCGAGTTTGGATGAAATTTGCCTCCCGGGCTCCCGGATCCCTTCCGGGCGCCCGACCCTGTTTTCCCGCAGAATCTGTCCTGCAAGACAAACATTAGTCCGGAGGCAAATAATAAGTATGCCCTGTAAAATAGTTTGTTAGCACGGTTATATAGATAAGCAAAAAGAGTATGACTTAGATTCCATCTTTCCGAGACCGGAATCTAGTCACGATCTCGACTTAGATATCCGAAATGGATCTAAACCGGATCGACGTCTAATGTTTCCTTCCCGGGAACGCGTCCTCACAGTCACTCCCCTCCAGTGACTTACCTTACCGTCTGGACTTCTCGCCAAGCGTCCGGTCAGCCCGTTGACCCGCTTGGACTTCTCGCCAGCTATCCGTTCAGCCCGTCGACCTAGCTGGACTTCTCGCCAAGCATCCGGTCAGCCCGTCGACCCGCTTGGATTTCGTGTCAGACATCCGGTCAGCCTATCGACCTGTCTGGACTTCGTCTGCACACTCGGTCAGAGTGTTAGATTACCAACCTAACTTAACCTGATTTGTCATTCATCAAAACCTGAGTTAGACCGTTAGTGCTAATCGCACCAACACTAGTCAAGGTCTCAGCTTAGGGATCCCAAATGGACCTAAATTAGATCAACACCTATTATCCCTTCAACCGAGACGTGTCCTCACTTGGTCACTCTCCTTCAGTGACTTACCGTAACTTATCATTTTGCTAGACATCCAGTCAACTCGTCGATCTGTTTGGACTTCGTGCCAGCTATCCGGTCAGCCCGTTGACCTAGCTGAACTTCATACCAATTATCCGGTCGGATCGTCGACCTAGCTGGATTTCGTACTAGCTATCCAGTCAGGTCGTCGACCTAGCTAGATTTCGTACCATCTATTCAGTCGGCCCGTTGACCTAGCTAGATTTCGTATCATCCATCCGGTCGACCCGTTAACCTAGCTGGATTTCCTGCACACTTAATCAAGTGGTTAGATCACAACAAACCTAACTTAACTTACTTGTCATTCATCAAAAACCGAGTTAGACCGTTAGTGCAACCCGCACCAACGTGAATTAGTTATCATAACTAGCATTCACATTTAACTCGCAATATCTCAATGTTTCCTTTCAGTGAGGAATAGCTATTTGAATAAATCAAGGAGTATAATGTTAGGACCCTTGGGCGGCCAGATAGAGGGGTGTGAATTGCCCTGCAAAATTAAAACAACCTTTCTTGGACTTTACAAGGTAAATTAAACTAACATTTGCATATTATAAATAAGAGACTAAAAGAAAGAAGAGGCGCAAACCATTTACTTGGTTACAACCGGGGAGGTTGTTAATTCAAGGTAGTTAAACCTCACTATCAAAATCTCCTTTAGGCGGAAAAACCTCTTACAACATTGATGGCTCACAATAACAAAGCTAGAATAAGGTAGAATTAATTACAAGTGTTTCTCAAGTTCTGTTCTAGCTTCTGGGATCAGGGCTGTATTTATAACCCTAGTTGGGGTGCTTGGAAGGGTTCTAGGTGCTTGGAGGGGGATAAAACTTTATCTCCTTCACAACAGATCACATTTGACGCGTTCTAGATAAACATCACGGTCCGGGCCCGGAAGGGTTTTGGGCGCCCCGGACTGGGTTGGGGCACCCCGGACCAAAAAGTCAACATTTTGTTGACTTTCAATTCCGGTCTTCCACTCCAGTTCCGCTCGCCTTAATCCAGGTCTTTCGCTCCGGCTCTGCTTGCTTGGGTGATCTCGGCCGTCTGGAATAGGGCTCACCTAAAACTTCCGGCCTTCTCGAGCAACCTTCCGCTCCTGACTTCTCATCCCTCGGAATCACCACGTGCTTCCTTCTCGTCAGCTGGCATACTCTTCCGCAGCGCTTCGTCCCTCGAACGCACTGAACTCGTCGACTTTCTCCCGTGTCATCCTTATTGCTAGCTGTATCTTTTGCTCTTCTCCTCGAGCAACCTTCCGCCCTCGGAAACACTACACGCTCTCTTCTCGCCTGCCTGTATATTCTTTCGCAGCATCTCGTCCCTCCGACGCACCGAGCCCGTCGGATCTCTCCCGTGTCGTCCTTCTCGCTAGCTGCACCTTTTGCTTGACTTCCTATGCTCATAAGTTCCTGCACAGTTAGACACAAGATTAAAACCAACAGAACCTAACCTAACTTGGTTGATCACATCAAAACTACCTTGGGATACCAACAATCTTCCCCTTTTTGATGTGATCAAACCCAAGTTAAGTTAGGATAACAAATAGTAGTTTATAAAAAAAGATTTACAAGTACAAAAATTAAGTGTAAAAATTAAAATTTAAAATTTTGTACTACCCTCCCCCTAAACTTAATCTTTACTACTCCCCCTTTTGATCACATTAAAAGTGGGGTATGTTAAACATATTAATGGGAAGGTCTAAAAAGTCTAAGGGTTTTTTTTTAAAAAAAATTAAAAAAAAAGTTTAAACAGTTGAAAATCTAGATCTTTTAGATTTGGAGAAAGAAAATTCTGAAAATTTTTACAATGGTAGAGCAGTAAAAAAAATAATAATGTTTAGCAAATAACTTCTGTTCTACATAAAATCAGATTTAAAAAAATGCTTAAGTGTAGTTATTTAACAAATTTGATATATTTTCTGAGAATATATAATAGCAAGTAACTTTACATAAATGTAAATTTTCAATAATTGACTTTTCGAGAGTTTATAGAAAATTTACCAACAAAAAGTTCGAAAAATATTTCTTTCTAAAAAATTAAGTTCTAATTAATTTCTAGCATAAATCATGCAAAGATACTTAATTTAAATATGATTTTTGAACTCAATATAGGTTCCTAGCTACTAGATTTATCAAAAATGATTTAGAACTTTTTTACGAAACAAGAGAAACATTTATACATGAATTATCCTTTTCTAATATTTTTATTTTATCTTTTAATTTTAAATTTTTATCTATTAATTTCTCAAATTCTTCGTTTAGACATGCAAAAATTTGATTTGATATACTTTGTTATCTTCTTATACAATGATTTACTTAGCATATGTACAAATTTATATAATCTCTCTAAAGGAAGTATACTTACTTGACTTACCATATTGATTTCTGATGCTCCCCTTGTAGTGATGCTTTCCTCTAACGATGCTTCTTCTTCATCGATGCTTTCATTGTTCATTGAGGATGAGCTTGCTTCGTCTTCTGGTAGGTACTCAGCTATTAGAGTTGTTCTGACAATTTCCTCTTTTCAGATTCTTCTAATGATGACTTGGTATCCATCGAGGAGTTGGATTCGACTTCTTTTGATCATGAAGCTTAAGAACTTTTTCCAAAGTTCTTTTGCACTTTGGTAATTACCAATTTTGTCGAGATTTTCAACCGGTAGTATGCTTAAAAGATGAAACTCAACCTTACCATTTGACGTAAAATCGTCGTGCTGCTTTTGGTCCAGAGATGTTTTTCGATTTCTTCTCCATTCGTGTTCTTCGGTTCTTATTTTTTTAAAACAATAAAATTCTATATGTACACACCTTAATAGAAAATAGATGAAAGAACGCATAATACTTGGCTAAGAATTTCAGTTATCTACGTTAAAAAAATTAATAAATCTAGTTAGCTTACATAATACTCGGCTAAGAATTTCAGTTATCTATGTAAAAAAAATAATAAATCTAATTAGTTTATTAACCCTGGATGATCGATCTATCGATCATCAGTATAAATTGAGAAACGCAGCATCTTTTTGTTGTATATTTTATTTAAAGAAAAAATTTCTATAAATATATATGGGCATCAAACCATGAATATTTTTGATAACCTAAAATTCTATCATTTGGATATATATATATATATATATAGTCATTTTTAATTTTGCCCGACAAGTTAAATGTCACTTACCTATTGACACGAAATTTTAAAAGCGAATTGTGCATGTGAAAAATTATTATACATAATGTGAAAAATAATTACAACCAAATGTATCCGTAGCCTTTAGCTTTGTATTTGTAATCATTTTTTTAAACTAGAAATTAATAAATAAAATTAAAATGAAATCCTTCTCGAATTCTAAAATGAAACTTATTTATTCTTAACTTGTCATATATGACAATACTAAACTATAAAAAGTACTGCAAAGATTTATACCATTCTATTAAATAAATTTATGACACGTGTATAATAATATTTAGATTAGAACTGAATCTTAAATACAGTCATTATAATGTCTGAATTGGTTAATAAATCTAAACAAAGTTATGATCTATTTATATGATATAATAACTTTTTTTTCTTACCAAATTATATTTTAAAAAATAATATTTCATATATCCATCTGAGATGGTGACTGGAAACTTAGAGTAATAGTAAACCTAAACTTATAAATCCAATTTCATCATGAGACTTACTATGTTATATCACTGTCACATCAAAAGTAAAAACTTTATAATTTTTATAAACCTCTTTCTATAATCATAAACCTAACAAATAACTTTATATTGAATCCACCACATCATTATCTATATTAACTATTTATTAAAATGAACATTGTTATTTAATTTTGAAAAATTGACGTTGTTCATTTTTGTCGGACGTTGTCGAGTAACGTTCATTTGATTAAGTTTATTTTTTTTAAAAAAAATAAGCATTTACCTGACAATTAGCATGAGACTCATGTGTATTAAATATTTTTTTATTCTTAAAAGCACAAGCTAGTATCCAAAATTAGATGTTAACGTCTTTAATTCTTAATTTTTTAAAGTAATGCAATGTAATTAGGTTTATAAAACTCAACTTCTTAAATTGTGTAAATCCATAATTACAGGCACTCTAATAATTTACGTGGGCCCCGCAGTGCAGGCCGTTGTCAGCGACCTTTTGTTTCTTCACCACCATCGGTCGAGATTATATCTAGGCCAAATCCAACGACCAGAAAACGAAAAGAAAGAAGAACAATTTTGGATACGACCGTTCAACTCCTCGTTGGAGCACTTTGAACACGTTTTTAGTTTTCTGATTCCTTCGGTTCAAATGCATGATTTATTTGCATGGAATTAACTATAGTTCCGCATGACTTATTTATCATAATCGAGTTGGTATTATATAAAAGTAAGACAAGTTTGATCCCAAACAGTCCCATACTTATTCGTTATAACGTTAAAAGTTTATCCTATAGAAAATATCTTTTATAGTCACTAAAGACGTTTTCTATGAATAGTACGAAGGCGTCTATATTGTTTGAAGATACCTTCGGACATTGTTCATCTGAAGACAATTTTCTTCTTTTTACCTTGCAAAACAATGTTAGTCCAAAAATATCTACAAAATAAGTATTAGGATAATTTAATAATAATACAGAATAGTAATTAGTTCCTGTCCTTCCAGGACCAGGAACTAGTCAAGGTCTCAGCTTAGAGATCTCAAATGGACCTAAATTGGATCAACGCCTACTGTCCCTTCAACTGAGATGCGTCCTCACTTGGTCACTCCCCTCCAGTGACTTATCTTAACTTACCAGTTTGTCAGACATCCGGTCAGCCCATCGACGTGTCTGGACTTCGTGACAGCTATCCGGTCAGCTCGTTGACTTAGCTCAACTTCGTACCAACTATCCCGTCGGCCTGTCGACCTAGCTGGATTTCGTACTAGTTATTTGGTTGGCCCGTCGACCTAGTTGGATTTATACCAGCTATCCGGTCGGCTTGTTGACCTAGCTAGATTTCGTACCAGCTATCCGGTTGACCCATTGACCTAGCTAGATTTCCTGCACACTTAATCAAGTGGTTAGATCACAACAAACCTAATTCTCATTCATCAAAACCTGAGTTAGATCGTTAGTGTAAAGCGCACCAACATGAACTAGTTACCATAACTAGCATTCATATTTAACTCGCAATATCTCAATGTCTCCGGTAAGTGAGGAATAACTATTTGAATAAATCAAGGAGTATAATGTTAGGACCCTTGGGCGGCCGGCTAGAGGGGTGTGAATAGCCCTGCAAAATTAAAACAACCTTTCTCGAACTTTACAACCTAAATTAAACTAACACTTGCATATAATAAATAAGAGACTAAAAAAAAGAAGAGGCGCAAACAATTTACTTGGTTACAACTAGGGAGATTGTTAATCCAAGGTAGTTAAAACTCACTATCAAAGTCTCCTTCAGGCGGCGAAACTTCTTACAACGCTGATGGCTCACAATAACAAAGCTAGAATCAAGTAAAATCAATTATAAGTGTTTCTCAAGTCCTGTTCTAGCTTCTGGGATCAAGGTTGTATTTATAGTTCTGGTTGGAGCGCCTGAAAAGGTTTTAGGCGCTTGGAGGGGGATAAAGCTTTATCCCCTTCGTAACATATCGTGTTTGATGTATTCTAGATAAACATCACGGTTCAGGCGCCCGGAAGGGTTTCGGGTGCCCCGGACTGGGTCGGGGCACCCCGGACCAAAAAGTCAACATTTTGTTGACTTTTAGTTCCGGTCTTCGACTCCAGTTCCGCTCACCTTGATACGGGCCTTTCACTCCGACTCCGCTTGCTTGGGTTATCTCGGTCGTCCGGAATAGGGCTCACCCGAAACTTTTGGCCTTCTTGAGCAACGTTCCGCTCTAGGCTTCTTGTCCCTCGGAATCGCCACGTGTTTCCTTCTCGTCCGTCGGCATACTCTTCCGCAGCGCCTCATCCCTCGGATGCACCGAGCTCGTCAACTTTCTCCCGTGACGTCCTTCTTGCTGGTTGTATCTTTTGCTCTTCTCCTCGAGCAACCTTCCGTTTCAGGTTCTCGCCCCTCGGAAATACTGCACGTTTGATGTTCACCTTTTCGCATGTCACAAGGCGTTTCAAATTAATAAAGATTGGGAACTCAACTAAACTAAAAATAAGTGTTGTAGTAAGGAGTCCTAAGTCGTATTTTTCCAAGGATAACTAGTAAATATGTGTGAATTCTAAAATTGATTAAAATTGAATTCTTACATCAACAAGGTCAATTAATGTTTTTCCATTTGATTCACATTGCAAATTGAATACATATGATTCTCAATAGTGCACTAAAATAATTTAAAATGGGATTAAAGAAATATTGTTCACATCTAAACATAATCCACTTTCTTTCCACCAAATTAGCATCAATTAAATTTGGATTCTAATGCATCATTAAATCAAGTAATTCAATTACCATATTTTCAATTCCCAATCACAGTAACAAGGAAACTCAAAAGTTCAAACAAACTTGTAGGTACCGAAGTGTCATCCAATTCACAATTACAATCTAATTCAACAATTAAACTCAAAAGCTCATTCTCAATATCATTGAACAGAGGTAAATAATCAAAACCTCAAGTTTAAGCATTCAACAATTAAACTCAATCACAACAACAATAGATTCAGTGAATAGATCAAAAGTTTTTCTAAATTCAAGCATTTAAACTAACACTAACTTGTGTAAACCGAAATAGGAAATTCAAAATAGAAAGTAAACTGCAATCTAAACTATCATATTATCATATCTGAGAAAATGTATGAGAAATCAATGAAAAACAAGAACAAATAACATTTCACACCCTAAATCCGAAACCAAACCTCTCCTCTTTGCTATGAAACAGAATTGCCTCTGGGAACACCCTTCGGGCAATCTCCAGCGAACTACATGCACTCCTAGCTTATTCAGATGATGCTCGTAACTTTTGGGAACTCCTTTCGAGCTCGAAATCACCTGAATTTGCCAGCCACTGAAGAACAGAGATGCTTCAATCGATTGATTGGATCGATTCAATAGCATGCTAATGAAGATGGAGGGGGAAATTATGTAGAAGCTTCTGGGAACGCCCTTCGAGCCTCTATGAATAATTGAAGATCACATATCTGGGGAACACCCTCTAATCTGTGATTATGGTGGATCATGGAAGAAAAATCGAAGATCGGAGAATGCCCACAAATCTCGATCTGTACCTCGATTGTTGGTCGCCGGATCGTTGAAAGCTTGCAGGGTATGAAGAAATTCGGTTCTCAGGTCTGGAAGTGGAGCGGGAGTGTCGGGCGTCGCTAAGGAAGAAGACAGTGAACAATACTAAAATCGCGAGGAGACGCCGATCGTCGAATCACTGTAGCTTCTCACTATTTAAATCAACCTCAAATCTGATCGGACCGTCCAGAATGTTCGGATCTTGATCAACAGTGGAAACATCTCAGATCTGGATCAAAACCTCTAGATCTACATCTACGACTGAGATCTGCTCCTCATTAGGTTGGGTGAACCGGATCTTCACTGGATGACTTAGATCTGCTCCAATCTTAGATGAACTGTCCAAATCACTCCAAGGCTTGATCGTCTTGTTTAGCCCTAGATTTGAGCCCAAATGTGGTCTGATCTAATCGGGTTCATGACCCTTTTGATGCCTATAAAGAATATATAGAATATTAGCATCTAATACCATGATTATAATCCAATTTATAATTAAGTCTAAGATTAAATGTAATTAATGAAATATGATGTAAATATAAGTTCAATCTATGAGAAGATCATTAAAAATTTGCATTAAGAATCAAGATAATGTAGTAAAATCATAGTTATCAACGCTCCCTTCTCACCCGCCCGCATACTCTTCAGCAACATCTCGTCCCTCAGACGCACGGAGCTGGTCGGATCTCTCTCGTGTCGTCCTTCCCGCTAGCTGCATCTTTTGCTTGACTTTCTGTGCTTGACTTTGAGATACCAACAATCTCTCCCTTTTTGTTGTGATCAAATCCAAGTTAAGTTAGGGTACCCAAATAGCAGTTTATAAAAAAGATTTGCAAGTACAAAAATTAAGTGCAAAAATTAAAATTTAGATTTTTGTACTACCCTCCCCCTAAACTTAATCTTTACTACTTTCCCTTTTGATCACATTAAAAGTGAGGTATGTTAAACATATTACTTAGAAAGTCTAAAAAGTCTAAGGTTTTTTTTAAAAAAAATCTAAGAAAAACAAGAAGTTTAAGCAGTTGAAAATCTTGATTTTTTTGATTTGGGGAAAGAAAATTATGACAAATTTTACAATAGTAGAGCAGTAAAAAAAATATATAATGTTCAGCAAAAATAACTTCTGTTCTACATAAAATCAGATTTAAAAAAATGCTTAAGCATAGTTATTAAAAAAAATTGAGATATTTTCTGAGAATATATAATAACAAGTGACTTTACATAAATGTAAAATTTCAATAATTGACTTTTCAAGAGTTTATAGAAAATTTACCTAACAAAAAGTTCGAAAAAGTTTTCTTTCTAAAAAATTAAGTTCTAATTAATTTCTAACATAAATCATGCAAAGATACTTAATTTAAATATGATTTTTGAACCTAATATAGGTTCTTATCTACTGGATTTATCAAGAATTTTTTTGGAACATGTTTTCTAGATAATTATATAATTTGCCCCTTGTGAAATTTATAATATCAATTCAACTTTCAATGATATTTGAAATTTTTTTATGGAACAAGAGAAACATTTATGAATGAATTATCCTTTTCTAATATTTTTATTTTATCTTTTAATATTGAATTTTTATCTATTAATTTCTCAAATTCTTCTTTTAGACATGCAAATTCTTTCTTTGATTTGATATACTTTGTTCTCTTCTTATCCAATGATTTACTTAGCATTTGTATAAATTTATATAATTGCTCTAGAGGAAGTTTACTTACTTGACTTACCATATTGATTTCTGATGCTCCTCCTGTAGTGATGCTTTCCTCTAATGATGCTCCCTCTTCATCGATGCTTTCGTTGTTCATTGAGGATGAGCTTGCTTCATCTTCTAGTAGGTACTCGGCTATTAGAGTTGTTCCGGCAATTTCCTCAATTTTAGATTCTTCTGATTATGACTTGGTGGTCATCGAGGAGTTGGATTCGGCTTCTTTTGGTCATAAAGCTTAAGAACTTTTCCCAAAATTTTTTTTGCACTTTGGTAGTCACCAATTTTGTCGAGATCTTCAACCGGTAGTATGCTTAAAAGATGAAATTCAGCCTTATCATTTGACGTAAAATCGTCACGCTGCTTTTGGTCCAGAGATGTTTTTCGATTTCTTCTCCGTTCGTGTTCTTCGGTGCTTCATAACCATATTTCATTATTAATAAAATATTAAAACCTATTTTAAGAAATACCTCCATTCGTCCCTTCCAAAACGTGAACTTCCCCTCGAACGTTGGCGGGTAGATGCTAACTCCGGCCATTTCTTGTTTGCTTCAGTCAACGGTTAGTCCTTTTAAGCCTTCCTGCCTCTGATATCACTTGTTAGGACCCTTGGGCGGCCGGCTAGAGGGTGTGAATATCCTTGTAAAATTAAAACAACCTTTTTCGGACTTTACAAGCTAAATTAAACTAAGACTTGCATATAATAAATAAGAGACTAAAAGAAAGAAGAGGCACAAATGATTTACTTGGTTACAACCAGGGAGGTTGTTAATCCAAGGTAGTTGAAGCTCGCTATCAAAGTCTCCATCAGGAGGAAAATCCTCTTATAACGTTGATGGCTCACAATAACAAAGTTAGAATCAAGTAGAATTAATTACAAGTGTTTGTCTAGTCATGTTCTAGCTTCTAGAACTAGGGTTGCATTTATAGCCCTGGTCGGAGCGTCAGGAAGGGTTCCAGGCGTCTGACTTTATCTCCATCACAATATATCGTGTTTGATGTGTTTTGGATAAACATCACGATCCGGGCACCCTGGACCGAAAAGTCAACATTTTATTGACTTTCGGTCCTGGTCTTCTACTCCGGTTCCGCTCGCCTTGATCCGAGTCTTCCGCTTCGGCTCCGCTCGCTTGGGTGATCTCGGGCATCCTAAATAGGGCTTATTTGAACCTAACTTTCGGCCTTCTCGAGCAACTTTCCGCTCTTGGCTTCTCGTTCCTCGGAATCACCGCATGCTTCCTTCTCGTCCGTCGGCGTACTCTTTTGTAGCGCCTCGTCCCTAGGACGCACCGAGCTCGTCGACTCTCTTCCGTGCCGTCCTTCTCGCTGGCTGCATCTTTTGCTCTTCTCCTCGAGCAACTTTCCGCTCCAACTTCTCGTCCCTCGAAAACACTAGACGCTTCCTTCTCGTCCACCCGCGTACTCTTTTGCAGCATCTCATCCCTCGGACGCACCGAGCCCCTCAACTCTCTCCCGTGTCATCCATCTCGCTATCTGTGTCTTTTGCTCAACTTCCTATGCTCCTAAGTTCTTGCACACTTAGACACAGGGTTAAAAATCAACAGGACCTAACCTGACTTGGTTGATCACATCAAAACTATCTTGGAGTACCAATATATAACACATACTAGTCTTACTGAATCGATGGCATCCTAACTTATCAATTCATCGACTAGGAAATATTTTTATACATTCATAATTATATATGTAGAGATGATCACTAGTTATGATCCAATCACAAGTTCTCTCATGTATGAATCGTATTGCGGACATTCAGTAAGTGAGTTTAAGATTCAATCAAACACATATTAAACATGCACTCAAATAGTGAATCTTTATTTATTCAATAAATAGTACATACTATAAGGCGATTACCTTAAGACACCTCTTAGATATAACAGTATCCCCACACCAGGCCCATTAGGGGTCTGGTCTCCACATGGTGTGGGAAGATCATGCCAAATGTGGTCCTGGCCTACCACACCAAGCCCACAGTGTTTCTTTATCAGAACCAAGATTTAACATCATATCTATCTTCCGCTCACTTAATTCTACCAGATGAGTACAAGTTTATAGAAATCCAAATAGCCTAGGTCTGTAGTAGATTTCAGTCAAAATCCACTGATTGACTTAGAGAGTTCAGATTGTACATATTTCAAGTCCTGTAGATATTTAAGGCAGTAAGGCGTCTAAAGGTTGTTGGAGCAATCTAACGGCCCTAGATTTTGATGTTTGCACAAAGGTTTAAGTTAGGTTTATTATTGTATTTGATATGCATTGTGAGTGTGTAGGATATAGGTACAACAAGGAAAGTCCAAGTATGATCTTGGCAAAAGGAGAAAGTCCAAGGATGAGTCTTGACGGTGTAAGTCCAAATATGTAGTCTTGGCAACGTAAGTCCAAGTGTGACTTGGCAATATATGAAATTCTGGAGGCACGACCTCTTGGAAAAGGAAGACCCAACAACAATGACAAGGCCGATGGAAGCTCCAGAAGGCAAGACGTGAAGGATGGGGAGGCATCCGAGGGATGCAAGGCTGATGGAGGAGGCTAGAAGACTAGGTCTAGGTTGGTCGGGCGAGGACGAGTGCTGAGTGAATGTCTAGGTTGGTCGACCGAGGATGAGTACTGAGTGAATGTACTCGGGAGTTAAATCCTAGGGTTAGGGGGTTACTGTAGCGTCATTGCAGCATTGTTGTACCGTACTGTAGCAGTACTATAGTGTTACTATAGCAATACTGTAGCACTCGATTGGTGTTTTCATCAGTCGACTGGTAGCCGACCGTTGACTTGTAACTGTCAAATTTCACTTATTACCAGTCGATTGGTGGCGAGGAAAATAGTAGGTGTTTTCCTCCCGAGTTCTATTTAATAGAGCTCGGTGTGCTTAGCCAAGATTGACGAAATTAGTGGTGGTTAATCTTAATTAGAGTCTCCAAGTGCCCAAGTGATCTAGCGTTCTTGTATGAGATTGTGGTGAGGTTTCTCCACCCACAAGGAGCTACGCGAGCTAGTCGGAAGTTCTCCGGGAAATCATCTATGACGGATTGGGATCGTCCACCTTACAGATAGCCGTGGAGTAGGAGCTTTATCTCGGAACCACGTTAAATCAACGTGTTATGTTTGCTTTCTATTGTTAGTATTTATTTTTGTATTCCACTGTGGGTACTAATCATTGTAGGAAATGACGTTTTGGATGAGACGCTATTTACCTCCCCCTTCCCCCTCTCCTCTAGCGGACATCAAGGTCCCAACAAAGGTGTCCTCCTCACAGGTGCTCCAGTATTATTTTAACTTTAAGCTAAAAAGTTTGAGCCTGGTGTCAAGGAGAACAGGGCCAAGCATTCTAACTGAAGACTTTTTTCCCCCTTGACACTATTAGGGAAGGTCAAAAATAGTAAAGAAGAGTACATTTGGACTCCTTGATAGTTTAAAAATTCACAAGATTTAGAATGAGTGCAATCGAAACTCTCTAAATTAATCAATAAGTTTTGATCAAAATCTATTGATAGATCTATACTATTTAGATTTTTATAAATTTATAACTACATGAAAGAGTAGAATTTAGAGAATGCCTAATAATATTTATAGCAAGATTGATCACAATCTTAAATACATTTTTAATTAGTTGATTTATATCATTGGTATGTATACCTATTGATAATTTATAATATTTATTCATGTTGAAATTATAATGTGGTAAAAAGATAATTCATTTATCTTTAGTATCTCCGTCAATCCATCCATTAGATTAATATAGAAGAGGTAAATTACATATGCATGACTATTACATGACTATTGATATGTATAATGTGGCAAGAAAAAAAAAAAAGCGTTCGCTCGCCTCCAGCGCCCTCGCCAACCCGTCCCTAGGTCAACACGGAGGAGGTAAATCACGGGTGACTACTAGTCATTAGTACAAATGGCCAAGACATGGGGGAAGTTATGCTCGGTCATGCTGAGTTTCGATCCCAAGACCTCATGTGATAATACTTTATGTCTTAACCATCGCACCGTCCCGAGGGGATTGACTATTGATATGTATAATGATTTATATATGGGTTGACTAAATAGTGAGAATTTAAAATTTATACGATAATAGACGATGATAATTCTAAATTCCAACCCAAAAATGTTATAGATTATAAATAGATATTTATCTATAAATTTAGAACTTAAAAAAAATTAAACTGTACAAGCCAACTTGCCACATATAAAATGGTAGAGCAAGGCTATTAGAAGCTTTTTTTTTTAAACAATAAAATTCTATATGTACACATCTTAATAGATAATAGATGAAAGAACGCATAATGCATAATAGCCGGGTAAGAATCTCAGTTATCTACGTAAAAAAATTAATAAATTTAGTTAGCTTACTAATCTTGGATGATCGATCTATCAGGCATCAATATAAATTGAGAAGCACAATATCTTTTTGTTGCATATTTCATTTAAAAAAAAATCTATAAATATATCATAACTAGAGATCGAATCATGAATATTTAAATGATAATTTAAATATCTTACTATAATACTGTAGCCCTAGGACTAGTTATCTACATTTCAGTTATTAATTAAGATAGTCAATAATAATTATAAAATTATCTCTACGGTCTCTATCTCTATTTAAATGCAATAGGGACAAAGTAATAGACCTTTACCTATTTCATTCCACGATATAATTGATATACACACTCTATCAAATAGTAGTTTTTAAAGAGGCCTTAATTGTTGTTATATATATATATATATAGCCCTAGGACTAGTTATCTACATTTATTAATTAAGATAGTCAATAATAATTATAAAATTATCTCTACGGTCTCTATCTCTATTTAAATGCAATAGGGACAAAGTAATAGACCTTTACCTATTTCATTCCACGATATAATTGATATACACACTCTATCAAACAGTAGTTTTAAAAGAGGCCTTAATTGTTGTTATATATATATATATATATATATATATATGAAAGAGGCCTTAATTGTTGTTATATATATATATATATATAAAAGTCATTTTTAATTTTGCCCGACAAGATCAATGTCACTTAATTATTGACACGAAATTTTAAAAGAGAATTGTGCATGTGAAAAATTATTATATATAATGTGAAAATAATTACAACCAAACTAAGATAAGTCTCCGTAGCCTTTAGCTTTGTATTTGTAACCATTTTTTTAAACTAGAAATTAATAAATAAAATTAAAATGAAATCCTTCTCGAATTCTAAAATGAAACTTATTTATTCTTAACTTGTCATATATGACAATACTAAACTATAAAAAGTACTGCAAAAATTTATACCATTCTATTAAATAAATTTATGACACGTGTATAATAATATTTAGATTATAACTGACAATCTTAAATACAGTCATTAGAATGTCTGAATTGATAAATAAATCTAAACAAAGTTATGATCTATTTATATGATATAATAACTTTTTTTCTTACCAAATTATATTTTAGAAAATAATATTTCATATATCCATTGAGATGATGACGCGAAACTTAGAGTAACTCTAAACCTAAATTTATAAATTCAATTTTATCATGAGACCTATTATGTCATATCATTATCACATCAAAAATAAAAACTCTATAATTTTTATAAATCTCTTCTTACAATCATAAATCCAACTAATAATTTTATATTGAATCCACCACATCATTATTTATATTAACTATTTACTAAAATGAATGGTATTGTTCAATTTTGGAAAATTGGTGTTGTTCATTTTTATCAAATGGACGTTGTCTGATAACATTCATTTGATTAAATTTTTTTTTTTAAAAAAATAAATATTAAAATTAGATGATGACTACCTTAATTCTCAGTTTTTTAAAGTGGTGTAATTGGATTTACAAAATCTAAGAAGAAATCCGTCATTACAGACATCCTAATAATTTTATGTGGGCCCCGCAGTGCAGGCCGTTGTCGGCGACCTTTAGTTTAATTTCTTCACCACCATCGGTCGAGATTATATCCAGGCCAAATCCAACGACCAGAAAACGAAAAGAAAGAAGAACAATTTTGGATACGACCGTTCAACTCCTCGTTGGAGCACTTTGAACACGTTTTTAGTTTTCTGATTCCTTCGGTTCACATGCAAATCGTTTTAGGTTGATATTTGCATGGCATTAACTATAGTTCCGTATGATTTATTTATCATAATCGAGTTGGTATTATATAAAAAGTAAAGATTAAGGGGTGTTTGGTTCATTCATAAGAATAGGAATCAGAATGAGAATTATTGTATTGTGGAATGAGAATGGATATGAGCATGAATATCACTCTTAAAAATAATGTTTGGTTAGTTGTATATTTTCTATCGGAATAAATCAAAATTTTCTTTTTTACCCTTAAAGGAAAATAAGAGAAAAAATTATATATGAGAGAAAGATGAATGTGAGAGAAAAATATGATGAAAGAGAATGATGAGAGAGAAAGTATGATGAGAGAGAAAGTGTGATGCCTATGAATGAAAAGAGAGAAAGTGTGATGAAAAAAAATGAGAAAAGAAAGTGATATGAGAGAGCATGATGAGAGAAGATGAGAGAGAAAATATGATGTGAGAGAAAGTATGATGGGTGAGGATGAAAAGAGAGAAAATATAATGAGAAAAAAATGAGGAGAGAGAGTGTGATGAGAGAGATTGAGGAGAGAGAGTACGGTGAAAGAGAAAGTAAGATGAGAGAGAAAGTGTGATAAGAAAAAAAAACCAGTGAGTGTGATGAGAGAGATTGAGGAGAGAGAAAGTGTGTTGAGGAAAAAAAAGGAGGGAGTGTGACAAGAGAGATTGAGGAGAGAGAAAATGTGATGAGAGTGAAAGTGTGATAAGAAAAAAAGAGAAAAGAGAGTGTGATGGGAGAAATTAAGGAGTGAGAAAGTATGATGAGAAAAAAAGAAGGAAGAGAGTGCGATGGAAGAGATTGAGGAGAGAGAAAGTATGATGAAAGAGAAAATGTAATGAGAAAAAAAAGAGTGTTATAGGAGAGATTAAGGAGAGAGAAAGTGTATGATAAAATGACGAGAGAGAAAATATGATGAGAGAAAACAAGGAGAGAGAAGTGATACGAAAGAAAAAATAAATAAATATATTTTGATATTTGATATTAAGGGAGAAAATTTTAATTTTAGGTCAAGGGTATTTTTGGAATAAGGGAATATTTTGATTGATGAAAATGAGGTAATGTCTCATTGAAGGGGAGGTACATGGGAATGAGCTATTACCTAATTTCAAAGATTCATTCCCTTATTTGTATTCATATTCCCATAATCCAAATATTAATAATGACAATCAATGATTCTCATTCTCATTCCTCACTCCTATTTCCCTAAATCAAACACCCCCTAAATCATGAAAGAATAGTCTTTTAAAGAATAAAATCTCTATCGAATAAATTTAGAATATAAAATTATATATATATATAATTAGAGACAGACTTTTTAAATATTCGAAATTCGAATCCTTATTTATTCTTAATATTTTACAATCACATCCGTGGGACCGTTTGCAAATTGTTTATTCGTTTATATTTATATAAACATTTGGCTATTAATTTAATTTGCAATTTAATAATTTTCTAAAGTCATGCGATGGGCGTTAGAGTATTATTTATACATCACCGAGAATGATCGTAATGATATATCAGATCCATAGTTGATGAGAAATGGGATCCATGAATAAAATTGGTATTCGTGGTGATCAAGAAGTGACCATGGCTGAGCTAATGCGAGGCCACGGCCATCTTTGGAACATCATCTTCAGCTACGTCAACTCCATGGCCCTCAAGTGTGCCGCCGAGCTCGGCATCGCCGACGTAATCCATCGACATGGCCAGCCTCTTCCTCTCTCCGTTCTGCTCACCAAGCTCTCTATTCCCCCTTCAAGAGCCGACTCATTCCGCCGCCTCATGCGCCTGCTCGTCCACTCAGGCCTCTTCTCAAGCTCGACCGCCAGCGACGAGGAAGGAGAGGCCTACGCCCTCACCCCCAATTCGGCCTCCTTTCTCGTGACCAGCAAAGCAGAGAACATGTCCCCGTTCGTGCTCGCAATGCTCGATCCGGTCATGGTCGACCCCTGGCACTGCCTGAGTAGGTGGTTCGTCGCTGCCAGTGAACCACCCACCGCCTTCGACCTCTTCCACGGGAAGTCCTTGTTCGAGTTGGCCGGGAACAACTCCGAGCTCAACGTTAATTTCAATAGCGGCATGGCCGCCGATGCCAGTTTCGTGGCGAAATTGATACTCCAACAGTGCGGCGACGACGTCTTCCGGGGCCTGCGCTCGCTGGTGGACGTCGGAGGAGGGAGCGGCACACTGGCCACCGCCATTGCTGAAGCCTTCCCGCAGACCAAGTGCGCCGTGTTCGATCTCCCGCACGTCGTGGCTTCGCTGCAGGGAAACCCAACGGTGACCGCAATCGCCGGCGACATGTTCGAGTTTGTCCCCCTTGCAGACGCAGTGATTCTCAAGGCATGCAATGTCATTAATCATCTTCTTCTTCCATTTAATTTGCTTCTTAATAATCAATCAATCAATCATCTGCTGCTATATAATTAATGCAGTGGATATTGCATGACTGGAACGACGAAGACTGCGTGAGGATACTGCGAAATTGCAAGAAGGCGATTCCTCCAAAGGAGGAAGGAGGGAAGGTGATAATTTTTGAAATGGTGATGAAATTGGAGAATGAGGAGGATGGAAGTATTCATGATGAAACGACAGAGACGCAGCTTCTGTTGGATGTGCACATGATGGCGCCTGTGCCAGGGAAGGAGAGGAGCGAAGCAGAATGGAAGAGTATCTTTATAGCTGCTGGTTTCTCAGGCTACAGCTTCTCACCAATCTTGGGCTTGCGTTCTCTCATCCAAATCTTCTATTGACGACTTTTAATTAAGATTACAATAAATAGTGTGATGAGATATAAGATATTGCAGTAGGTGCTGAAGAAGCTACTTCATCTTATCTAGAATTATGATGGTTGATCTGCCGATGCATCAACCATCATAATTTTTTTTTTCTTTAAATCTGTTCAGGTTGATGCTATCCTATGTACGTATTTGCATGTGTGCCTTTCTGTACTTATCAAGCATTAATAAATAAATTAAATGTAATATATCATCTTTGTAAAAGTAATTGGAGGGGTAAAATAAGAGACATGAAGAAATAACATCTTACTTAGTCTATATAAATAAGGATAAGTATTCAGTTAATTTGATTTATAAATTAATCGAATTAATTAAAAATCAATATTGGCTAATCAAATCAATCAAAATTTTATTAAAATTGAACCGAATCAAATTAAAAATCGATTATTTTAATTAACACTAAATTAATCAATTTATTTAAAAATAATAAAAATAATTTATATAAAATTAATATTAAATTAACTGAATTAATCAAATCATCAATATAATATTGAGACCATTGACCATTGTATTGTGTACCTCTTTAATTTTTGGCTCTTTTATAAGATTATAACTTTTTGTCTCTCTTATCATTATAAGACTATAATTTTAACCAGGTTATTATGCATGGTAACTTAAAATAAATGCACACTAAAGTTGCTACTCGTAGAGAGAGATATATGTCTTCCCATATGCATCAAGATTTTAGACAAATCTAGACTTGCAAGGTTGATTCCTCTCAATCTAGCCAATCTTTTATATATTATGGTTGAATAAGTAGATCGATGGCTTGATCAGCACCTCTCCTTGTTTGTGAAAAACATACTCGTGCCATCATTCCTCCAATGAACGTCGTCTTCTCAGACGGTTGCCAATGATAAAGTTCTCTCACAGTAGTATACAATTTAACATTGTATTAGATTTATCCAACCATGAAAAGTACATGTGAGATTTGCCTAGTTGAAATCTTTAAACAGTATCTCTACAGAGTTAGCTTTAGAGTTCTTTCGTAGTCCCTAGGTTACACTGTCGCATAATACTTCCCTTCAAGTATCATTATTACAGTTGGAGTCAATATATAGTTTGGATTATTTTTAAATAATAACGACAATTTTAATCCATGTATTTCCTACATTTCTATCGGGTGATAAAAAATCTTCTTCGATAAGTTTCTTCACAATTAATTGACTAAGGAAATTCAACAAATCACGTGTCGAATGCATGGGGAAAAAAAATACCACGTCCATCTGTGAAATCAATTTTAATGACGCTTAATTATTTTTAACGTTTCTTGCTTGGCGAGTTCTATTTTTATATCGACAACATATTAATTCATTGCATTATTATATTTCTAAAATGTTTCTTTAATACGGATGTTTCTAGAAATTATAATATTTTATTCCACGTGTTATGTTACCTATGTTTTTATTTTGAACTGATCGAAAGAATATTTCACAACTATAAATGATAACAAATTAATAGAATATTATTTTATTGAAGCGTGATTAACATTTCCGCATGAACACAACAACAATACTTTAAAATAACTATGAATTTAATGATAAGATTTAGATTACGTAATTTATCAAAATTTTATTTGATCATTAATTTACAGATAAAATTTAATTTACGTCACTAAATTTGCCCGTGTATTCTTATTTATCCTATTGTGACAGAAACTTAATTCTATCGTTAAAAATAGTGATGTAATTAATATCCATCTCTAAATGAGAGATCTTAATTCTGTCAACGAAATTATAACTCCATCATTTTTGGGGTTATGAACTTATGACAATTATTTACCTATAATATAAAATCACAACTAAGATAGTCTCAACTAATCCATTTGAGATATGAACTAGTTAAATCCTCAGTTATCTTATTTGAAGATACGAGTTTGTCCTTCTTATGAGAAGAGGATTGTATTAGAAAACCTAGATGCTAAGTCTAATAAGTATCTATTAATTGGTTACCTAAAAAAAACTATGGGTTACCAATTTTATGATCCCTTGAAACAAAAGATGTTTATTTCAAGGTATATTGTATTTATAGAGAAAGGATTTCTCTTGCAAGAAACCAAGTGACACTACAAAAAAATAGGTGTTTTTATCGGTCTTTTTGAAGCGTTTGAATAACCGCATCGAATGAGTAAAGATTTAGAAACGGTTACGTACTTTCTGCTGCAATAGATCTTTCATAGAAGCGGTTAGTTATAATATACCACTTCTGTTTAGCACATTTAGATGTGATTTTACATTATGCTTCTAAAAGAATTCTTTTGAAGCAGTTGAAACCACTCCTAAAAATAATAGGTTTTATTTTAAACAAATATAAATAGAAGAGTTCACACTCGTTTAGATATTAACAACGAGAGACGGATCTAGGATTATAGATGGACTGGGCTATGAATATGAAACAATTATGAATTAAGTATCAAAATAAAATAAAAAAAAATAAATTAACTATTTTTCTTTGATGTCAAATTACAATTATAAAATACCTATCTATTTTAGGAGCGATTATTCTTGTTTCACCACCGGCTGTTGTTGTGGTACAATATACGCTAGGAGCGGACGAAATTGAGTCAGTAATGGAATCGCTTCAAATTTATTTGAAGCGGTTAGAATGCGCTTTGGAAGGTCCCAAAAACCGGTTCTAAAGCCTTGTTTTTTTGTAGTGTGGGGGTGAGGTTGAACTAAGAGTAGTTCAAGTGACTCCAATAGGCACAAAAGATATGCCTAAATAAGACCCATAGCTGATTACTCATTGGGATGAGGTAACAGTTGAGCCTGTTAATACATCGTCACTTCATAGATCCAGTAAGGAACGTCTAATTCTCGAGAAATATGGATTTCTCATAAGTGAATTGAGAAACCTGTCACTTATTGTGGATGAGGAGCCTACTAGTTATAAAGAAGTTCTGAAAAGTTTAGAAAGGGACTCATGGTTAAGAACCATGAAATTGAAAAATGGATTCCATGTATAACTAAGTTTGGAACTTGATGTATCCATCCGAAGGTATAGAACTTATTGGGTGCACGTGAGTTTTTAAGATGAAAAACTGACATGGATGAACGTTTGATTTCTCATATGAACCTTACGTGTATATTGATATGAGTTATGATAAGCCGACCTATCAGATAACGTGGAGGTCACGGTCAAGAGAGAAAGGAGAGGCTCATAGCTGGGTGAATGTATGATTAATAGGGTAATGGCCGACCAAATAAAAGGTTTTCTGCAGGCACCCGGTTAGGCGACGTCTGACCGAGATTAGAAGTAATTAGCCTTATGAAAGCTTCTAGTATATGATCGGCCAAGCGAAGGCTAGACGAGCACAAGTGTGCCTATACACGCTCGGATGGGCAAAGCCCGACCAAGCATAAAGACACTCAACCTTACGAAAGCTTTTAGTATATGATCGACCGAGCGAGGGTCGGCCGTGCACAGATGTGGGTGCTTATATACACTCGGCCGGCAAAGCCCTACCTAACTTAAACGCATTTAGCCTTATATAGCTTTTAGTATATTACTGGTCGAGTGAAGACCGAGCAAACACCAGTGTGCTTATATGTGCTCGGCCAGACAAAACTCGACCGAACTTAAAGGCACTTAGCCTTATACAATTTCAAGTATATTACCAACCGAGTGAAGGACGAGTGAGTGCTAGTGTGCTTACATGCGCTCGGCTGGGTAAAGCTTGACCGAGCTTAAAGGCACTTAGTCTTATGCAACTTTTAGTATATTACAGACTGAGTGAAGGCTGAGCGAGCACTAGTGTGCTTATATGCACTCGGCCGAAGAAATCCCGACCGAACTTAAAGACATTTAGCCTTATATAGATTTTAGTATATTATTGGTCAAGTGAAGGCCGAACGAGCACCAGTGTGCTTATATGCACTCGGCCAGACAAAATTCGACCGAGCTTAAAGTCACTTAGCCTTATACAGTTTCTAGTATATTACCGGCTGAGTGAAGGCCGAGCAAGCACCAATGTGCTTACATGCGCTTGGCCGAGCAAAGCCGACAGAGCTTAAAGGTACTTAGTCTTATACAACTTTTAGTATATTACCAGCTGAGTTAGCACTAGTGTGCTCATATGCACTTGGTCGGATAATGCCTCACCGAACTTAAAGACACTTAGCCTTATACAACTTTTAGTACATTACCGGCCGAATGAAGGTTGAGCGAGCACCAGTGTGCTTATATGTGTTCGGCCGGACAAAACCCAATCGAGTTTAAAGGTGCTTAGCCTTATAAAGCTTATAGTACATTCTCGACTGAAACATGACAGAAGGTATTCTCAATATATACACGACCGACTTGAATGACTGACCAATACATATTTAACATAGGATGGTGTATAAGTAGTAAACAACTTTATGATAGATTGGCGAATTTGGTGGGAAATATTCTCGAGAAGCTTCTTTAGTTACGGGGGCATATTCCTATTCATACTTCATTAGGAATATGAGTCATAAATGACAAAAGCGGTACATCTGGGGTAAAAAAAGATTCCTTGAGAAATTATTGCACAAAGCCTAAAGTACTACTTTATCTTCTAACAAACTTTAACAAATCGAGGACCACCTCATGACTACGGAGGTTATATGAGGTAGTATAAAAAGGGGGATCATCTCCGTTGGCAAGGTACGCAACTCTAGCATCCAAAACTCTACTTATGAGTACTTTCATTACTGTACTTCTTCTTATTCTACCTTCAAGAGAGGAACTGACTTGAGCGTCGAAGGGGCTAGCCAGGGATTCCCACCCTGGTCTTAGGTCACTAACGCTTTGTTGGCTCATCTCACTGTGCGCAGGATCATTGAGGAACTCTTTCGGATCTCTAGGAGTTCATCTTCCTTGGAATCATCGTTCATCAGGACTAGCGCACCTTCTCGCAGATTTCAGACAGGATCAAATTTGACGTCATCTGTGGGATTATTCACCTGGATATGAAGCTAAGAGATAGAAGAAGCTGGAAAACTTAACACCATAACCATGACACAAGAAGATCTGGAGTTTCTCATTAATGCTAGAGTGCATAAGTTATTACAACAACAACAATAGGTCAATACTGGTGGTACAGTGTCCATGGCTCCAAATTCGGCCATATCGATAACTGCTTATCAAAAGGAAAGAAGAGGTGAGGAGGAGTATCCTGCTTGCTTGCTTCCTACTCCTCTCTCCCCAACCCAACATCCTCAAGTATTTCTTCATTCACCTTTTGAACAATGAGGATGAAGGGAGGCTCCCCAAGAATCTTCTGGAGAAGCACCTATGCGGGATCAACATAAAGGAAGATTGTGGCCAGCAATAGCTCTCTTGAGAGGATTATTACTCCATTCTTTCAATGAGTGTTGGACGATCCTTTGCCGGAGCATTATCAAAACTTAAATATTAGAGAATATTCGGGGACAACTGATACAAAAGATCATCTTCTTAAATTCAAGAACGCCGCTCTCCTGCAACAATTTACTGATGGTGTTAAATGTCGGATGCTCCTCACTACATTTGGAGGAGCAGAACAGAGATGGTTTAATAGGTTTCCAAATAACTCTATCTATCGTTTTAAGTATTTCCATAAGGTATTTCTCCATCATTTCTCCAGCAACCAACGGTATCACAAAACCCCTTGGAGTCTTTTTTCAATCAAGCAGGGGCCCAAGGAGAGCATCAGAACTTATATTAAGAGATTTAATCAAGTAGCTATAGATATTCCTGTAAGGAACTAGATGCGTTAAACACGCAAATGCGCAGCGGAAAAACACTAGTTCCTCCAGAAGATCCATGCGTAAGGAAATAAAAATTACTTCATATACTAAGTTTTCTAACATGATAGTATACCTTTTGTGCGTGCTCACGATCTCCGGACAGCTCAGATCTCAGCACGATCAAGCGTCCATGCCTCTTTCAGTATCCACACGAACAAGTGTTCGTTTGTCTCACAAACTCACAAAGTGGAGATGAAACCACCTAAGGTTGTGCTAGCAACCTATAGAAGGTTTCGACCAAGAGGAGAGGAGAGGAAGGAGACAATGAAGAAGTTACAAAAAATGAGAGGAAAAATGGCTTAAGTATTTTCATCCAATGAAAATACTTAATGTGCATTAATTCCATTAATGATCCTTAATGATCATTCACTCTCCATTAAGGACCACATTTGAAAACCTCTTATTTTAAATTAAAATTTAAAAATTAAATTAAATGATTCATTGCATTCGGAATTCAATGAATTTCTCCATTAAGCCTCACTTGAGTCTAACTCAAGTCTCCTCACTTGAGTCTAACTCAAGTTTAATTCACTTGAGTCTAACTCAAGTCTAATTCAATCGAGTCTTACTCAATTAATCTCATACAATTCAAATTCAATGAATCACTATTTCATTAATTCAAATTGACTCCTTGAGTCTAGTTTGAATTAGACTTAATCCAATAATTAGATTCAATTGAGTCTTACTCAATAAGTCCAATTTGGATTAGACTTATAATCCAATGATTCATCATATGAACCCATCTCCAAATCTACTTGTTTTTTGTGTGTGCCCCAATAGGTTCTCGTAACGTTGGTAATGTACCCAAATCAACATTTAGATACATAAGCAATGAGTAACATCTAACAAGGTATTAGCAATGATCCAAATCTACTTGCTACCCAAGTAACGAGAAAGTCGAGATCCAACCTAACCTGTCCATGGCTATTATCTTGTATGACTTTGTCCCTCTATCCTTGATATCTAGATTGATCAATGAGACATAGACTGTGTCATCCTCTTATCAACCTTTATGTTTCTTGATCTCTAAGTAGACACACTTAATCAAATAAGTTCAATATCTCATATTGACTCATTTGCGCATGACCATGCTTTCTTGTGTCATACTAATCAAAGGGCCTACAGATATCGCTTCCGTCATATGGAAGGGATGATCCCATCTACATCACTCACATCCCTCCACATAATTCATTGCATACCCAGTGATCGACTTTATTGTCCACCTTGTTACATGTAATGTTTGCCGATACCAAAGTACACAACTCTTTATATAGGGAACCGTAGCGACTTCAGATCTAAGGACTATTCATACTAATAGTCATATGAGAATGTTTATGACACTCATATAACGATCCATGAAATATTCTCATGGCGGGTCATTCAGTATATATTCTCTAATATATACCCATGTGTCAACCTGATATCTCAAATTCATGACTTGTAAGATTAAGTCATCCATTGACCTATATGCTAGTCTCAACGTATTAATATTGTCCTTGTATATTAATACTCGACTAGGAATAGTTAAGAGTAGTGTTCTATGTATATCTACAATATCTCACTATCAATTCAACCAATTGATATGTTGTAGATAAGAACCTACTACCCAAGGACATTATTATACTTATTCAATCGACACTGTATTGAAATAAATATAATAACCAACTTTGTCTTTTATTAATAATGATATATGATACAAAATGAGTCATTTACAATCATCTCATAATTGGTACTAGTGCTAATACTAACAATTCCTACTGCTACTATGGAGATCTTGGTAAGTGCATTCTCTCAAGGACTTAATGATAATGATTTCTTTAAAGATCTAGTCAGAAATTCTCCCACCAACTTTGATCTGTTAATCAAGTGAGCAACTGAGTTCATTAATGTAGAGGAAGCTGAAGCCGCTCGAAGGAAAGAAGTTGTTCCCACTCTTGCTCTAAATGTGGACCGTCCGGTGGTGCCCGCTCAGCCATCTAGAGGGCCTCGCACAGTTCCTCCACAATGGCATTCTGAACCGTGACCTCAAGTTGTGCAACACATGGGAGTTCCTCAAGAGATTCCATGAAGATGGTGCACATACCATCAAACAAATACTCACAGTATAGAAACTTGTTATACTCTGAGGAATCAGCAAGCTCGTAATCCTCGATATCGGCGGCGTTCTCCAGTCCCAAGTCATCGACAGGATCTAGGGCAAAATAGCCCGCTCAAGTTGGAATATCAGATGGCTGAATTACATGTAGGAGTTTTGCTGCTCCCAGCCGTGCAAGCTCAAGCACCCGGTAAGGCGCAACAAGAAACAACATCAGTTTGACAAGAAGAAAATCACAGTAATTCCCCTCGGGGTAATATTAATATGATAGCTGGAGGACTGATAGATGGTGATTCTAATCGGGCGAGGAAATCACATGCTCGGTGACTGGAGATTCACGCTTTTGGGTGTAGCGTAGAGAAGCCAACCTGGTTAGAAATTAGTTTCGGACCCAGAGATCTAGAAAGGGTAGAAATGACCCATGATGATACATTAATAATCAAAGCTGTTATAACCAATTACAATATTTCTCGTATCTTTATTGATACTGGTAGTTCAGTTAATATTATTTTTGAACAAGCTTTTAATCAGTTGTAGATAGATCCGAGCGAGTTGCAACCCATGGTAACTCCTCTATATGGGTTCAAGGGAAATGAAGTTCAACCATTGGGTCAGATAAAATTATCTATATCTTTGGGGGAGGAGTCTCTAATGAGGACGCGTTAGTCATATTTCATGGTGGTGGATGCACCCTCTGCATATAATGTTATTCTGGGTCAACCAGCCTTAAATGAATTTAGGGCGATCGTTTCAACTTTTTGTCAGAAGATAAAATTTTCCGTGAATGATCAAGTAGGAAAAGTAAGAGGAGACTAACTCGTAGAGGGCAAGTGTTACGTAGAGATAGTTAAGGCAGAGGCCAATGCCACACGAGAAATCCAAACAATGGAAGTTAATGTCATCCAAGAAGGGTCGCCTGCCTTGGTGTATGAGGAAAAGAAGGAGGTACAGATTCAAATTAGTCGACCGGAAGTTGTTACTCATATAGCATTGGATCTGGAGCCGAAACTAAAAGCCGAGCTGATATAATATTTAATACATAATAGTGATATGTTCACCTGGACACCCAAGGAATTGATGAGAGTGTCCCCTATGGTTATGGAGCACACACTTCATATGTATCCTGATGCTCGGCCGGCCAAACAGAGGAAGCGAAATTTTGGAGCTGATCATAACAAAGTCATCAAGGAAGAGGTGGATAAGTTACTAGAAGCTGGTTATATCCAAGAGGTGCAATTCCCAAGCTGGTTGGCTAATGTGGTCCTGGTTTCCAAGCTTGGAAACAAATGGTGAGTGTGCATAGACTTTCGGGATCTCAATAAAGCTTGCCGAAAGGATTTTTATCCCTTACCTCGCATCGACCAAGTGGTGGATTCTACTGCTGGATGTGCGTTTACCTGCATGTTAGATGCTTATCAGGGATATCATCAAGTCCCTCTTACTAAGGAGGATCAAGAAAAGGTTAGCTTTATAACTACCGAGGGTACTTATTATTATAATGTTATACCTTTCAGACTAAAGAATGCATGGGTTACTTATCAAAGGCTCATGAATAAAATCTTTCAAAAGCAGATCGGGAGAAATATGGAAGTTTATGTGGATGACATCCTTATCAAATCTCTGCGAGCCTCGGATTTATGTGCAGGCATAGAAGAAACTTGCAGCACTCTAAGGCAGTATGGACTTAAGCTCAACCCTTGTAAGTGTTTGTTTGGAGCTAAAAGTGAAAAATTTTTAGGATACATGGTGACCGAACGGGGAATAGAACCTAATCCCAGCAAAGTGTGAGCACTCCAAAATATGGCTCCACCATGTAATATGAAGGAAGCGCAAAGGTTAACCGGCCGGATCACCGCTCTATCGCTCTTTATCTCTCAATCGGCCGACCGAAGTCTCCCTTTCTTTAAGATACTCTGCCAGGCTACTAAATTCTAATGGGATGAAGATTGTGATAATGCATTTGAATAGTTAAAAAATTATTTATCTACTCTGCCTGTATTAGCTAAACTAATAATGGGGGAAAATTTATGGGTATATCTGTCAGCTACCGAGCATGTTGTTGGCTCAGTTTTGCTGAGACAAGAGGGGAAAGAACAGCAACCTGTGTATTTTTTAAGTCACTTATTAAAGGAAGCCAAGTGCCGCTACACTGCACTCGAGAAATTGGCTTACGGATTGATTCTGGCCGCTCAGAGATTACACCCTTACTTCTTATCACATCCAATCATAGAACTAACTAATAGTACTTTGGGTCGAGTACTCATTAACCCGGAGGCGTCCGGGTGACTGATCAAATGGACAACTGAACTTAGTAAATATGATATACAGTATCAACCTCGAGCAGCAATCAAAGCCCAAGCCTTAGCCGATTTTATAATAGAAATATAAGGTCCAGAGGAAGAGGGAACTTGGAAAATATATATTGATGGATCTTCCACTCGGCAAGGCAGTGGAATATGAATTCTTCTCATATCACTAAGGGATGATTGAATGCAACTATCTGTTCGATTAAATTATAGAGCTACTAATAATGAAGCAGAATATGATGCGTTAATAGTAGGACTGCAAGCTGCAAGGCACGTAGGGGCCACTCAGATTTTGATTTATTCTGATTCTCAGTTAGCAGCACAACAATTAATAGGTAATTTTAAGATCAATAATGAGTGACTCAAATTAAATGCAGAAGCATTTGAGAAGTTAAAGCCTGGATTCCAAGAAGTAAGCATACAGAAGATTACCCAATCGGATAATCAAGTAGCAGATGAATTAACTAAATTGACTTCCTTTATAATACCATGGAACTTAGACAGACCTGTGGAGCAAGTAGTGTTGGTGTCTTGTATTGAATGACAGGCTAATGTGGAAATATAAGGTGATTGGAGGGCATCAATCATCATGTTCTTATAGCAAGGTATCTTTCCAGCTAACGAAGAACAAGCACATGTGTTTAAGAAGAGAGCTAATCGATATACCATGGTGGTTAATCAATTATATAAAAGGACTTTTTCTAGTCCTCTACTTAAGTGTATCGGACCAGATGATGTGTAGTATATTCTACATAAAGTGCATCAAGGTTCTTGTGGTAGTCATGTGGGGGGAAGATCTCTTGCCATAAAAATATTATTAGTTGGATATTTTTGGCCTACTTTACAAGCGGATGCTGCTCAGCTTGTAAGAACATGTTTGTCTTATCAGAAGCATCAGAATATCCCTCATCACTCTATTGAATTGTTGAAGACTTCCATTGTATCTTGTCCCTTTGATCAATGAGGGATGAATATAGTGAGGCCATTTCCTATTGCACCTGCTCAAAGGAGGTTTTTATTAGTGGTTGTAGATTATTTTTCAAAATGGGTGGAGGTTGAGCCGTTGGCCAGAATTACTGAACAAGCAGTCATCAAGTTCTTATGGCAACATATTCTCTGTATATTTGGTATTCCGCATAAGTTAATTTCTGATAATGGGAGACAATTTCAAGGCATTAGAATTAGAGAGTGGTTCTTGGAGTATGGTATTACAAAGGCTTTCACCTTTGTGGCATATCCACAGAGCAATGATTAAGCTGAAGTAACTAATAGAGAGATTATCAAAGGGCTCAAAATTAAATTAGATCATATTGGTGGTAGCTGGGTAGATGAGTTACCTAGTGTATTATGGGCATATCGTACGATCCCTTGAGAATCAACAGGGATAACTCCTTTTCATTTAGTATATGGTGGTGAGGCAGTGGTCCCAATTGAAATCGGAGTTGAGTCCAATAGAAGGCGTTTGTATGATGAAGATAATGCAAGACGACACCTTATGGAGCTCGATCTGATAGAAGAAGTGCGGGACAAGGCAGTGACTTAGCTTGTATCATACCATCAGAGGATGAGACAAAATTGTAACAAAGGGTTATTCCTAGATTTTTTTAAGTAGGTGATTTAGTTTGAAAGCACATCAAATCGGTCGGGGATGTTAACAAATTGGAACCGCAATGGGGAGGATCCTACAAAGTGATACAAAAACTCACTTCGAGCTCTTATTATCTTCAAGGCGTAGATGGAAGAAATCTTGAACGACCTTAGAGTGCTAACCATTTACAACCTTATCGAACATAACAAGTATGCTTGTGACCCATTTATACATTGTGTTAAGCTTTCTGGTGTAATTAATGGAAAGCACAAGCAATATTATATGGAAATATACACATTTTCCACAATAGATATATTGGTTTCTTGAACATTTAGTCGATCGACGACCTTAAGGCATGACCGGACAGGCTCTCTTAAGGGGCGAACGGAGACTTTAAACCTCCATTCAGTCGATTAACGACCTTAAGGGGTGATCAAACATGCTCTCTTAAGAGGCAGCTGAAGACTTTAACCTCCATTTAGTCGATCGGTGACCTTAAGGGGTGACTAGACAGGCTCTCTTAAGGGGTGACCGGAGACTTTAAACCTCCATTCAATCGATCAACAACCTTAAGGGGTGATCGGATAAGCTCTCTTAAGGGGCGATCAGAGAATTTAAACCTCTATTTAGTCGATCGGCGACCTTAAGGGGTGACCAAACAGGCTCTCTTAAGGGGTGACTGGAGACTTTAAACCTCCATTTAGTCGATTGGTGACCTTAAGGGGTGACTGGACAAACTTTCTTAAGGAGTGACTAGAGACATTAAACCTCTATTTACTCGATCAACGAACTTAAGGGGTAACCGTACAAGCTCTCTTAAGGGATGACCAAAGACTTTAACCTTCCATTCAATCGATTGGTGACCTTAAGGGGTGATCAGACAAGCTCTCTTAAGGGGCGACTGGAGACTTTAAACCTCCATTTAGTTGATCAGTGACCTTAAGGGGTGACCGGACCGACTCTCTTAAGGGGCGACCGAAGACTTTAAACCTCCATTCAGTCGATTGGCGACCTTAAGGGGTGATTGGATAGGCTCTCTTAAGAGGCGACTGGAGACTTTAAACCTTCATTTGATTGATTGACGACTTTAAGGGATGACCAGACAGGCTCCCTTAAGGCGCGACCAGAAATATTAAACCTTCAACAAGTTGATCAAAATATATAGATTGTGGGTATTACATTTATCTTATTTCGTTCGGTAGTATATGGTCGATCGGTTCATTATGTAACCTAGAAATTCAGTATGAAAAGCCTATAGGTCATATTTAGCCTATTTACTTTACTCTGAAGCCTATGGTCACATAATCTATCATATAGGATGAAGATTTCTTATAAAATGAGCATACTTCATCTGGCTTACTTATCCTGTCCAAGAGTATATGCTCGACCAGTTTATTAAACAGGTTGAAAGTCGATTATATAATCAGGGCGTTTAGCCCATCTCGGAGATCATTAAGGAGAATTTATTTAGGATTATGTGTCGCTCAGAAGATAATTATAAGGTCCACTTATTCTGGTCATAATTTCTCTATGGGATTTCTCTACAAAATACATGTGGCGGATATACTGAAGAATTTGATCTATATGGCTACTTGGGTGGTTCTGAAGATGTGGGAAGTCACACAAGATAGGGAAGAACAAGTAATTACTAATTATTATTAGTATTTGACATATAACAAGTAGTTTAAAGTAATGATGAAATAATATGAAGATATAAATACAAGATCCTAATTTTATTCAAATTTGCTTAAAAAATCTTTTGGGAGCTCCTTGTTAAGCCGTCGACAGTTTATAAAGAGAGGAGGAGGTTCTCTAGATAAGTAACCCCCCTCCCTTAACTGTCAAACAACCCCTTTAGCAGAATGAGTAAGGGTTCCTATGATGCGTCGGACATATTCCCCACCAAACTCAGGAGAGTCCAAATAGGATCTATACCTACTTTTCTAGTGCTCCTCCTCACCTGCATTATATATCTGAAGTTCAGATTGCAGGTTATCCTTCTCGCCCTTCAGGGTAGCCTTCTCTACCTTAGAACTTTCTAGCTCTTTCAAAAGTGCGCCTATATGCAAATCTTGGGCTCGTAGTCTTTCTTGTTGTTGAAACAATGTGAAATATTTGGAGTTTAATTCTTGGACTAGCTCAGGAGATCTAGAGCCATGTGATAATTGTAGCTATTCCAAAAGAGTAGTTTTATGGGATAAATCTAGAAGAGCTTTGTCTTTTAGAGATTTCTCTACCCGGAGTTGAGACTCACTCAATTGTAGTTAGAGTTCCAAGCTTCTCTTTTCTTCTTCTCAAGATTGTAGCAATTGACAACAATCTTGTAGAGCCTTCTCTAGGCTAGTAGTGAGTTCAGCTTACAAACTTACTGTACCTCATAGTTGAGTAAGTTCATCATTAGGAAGGTTGGAGGTGGTCTGCAATTCCTCCACTTTGTCTTTCAAAACTTGGTTAGCCCTTTCTAGATCCACAACTAGCTGACCCAAGTATAAGCTCGAGGCATAGAACTTAAATAAAATAACAACATAGTTACAATTTGTAGCCATAGACTAAGGAAATTTAATTATAAACTTACTACAGTAGCTTGGCGATTATGGTCATCGGCACGCTCAGAGATGATACACCCTCTCATATGTGCTTGTGAATGCAGCCATGACTCAGCTAATGTACCTTTTAGCTAGAGTATCCTACATGAGGAAGGAATAGGTGTTTGCCCTAGTTGGGATGCTAACCCATGAGATTGTTTAAAAAGGATGGAGGAGCGAGCGAAAGTTGTGGGTTATGAAGAAAAAGTAGGAGGAAGTTTAGGAGTTGGCAGGGAAACTCGATAAGATGGATCAGGAAGTGTATGGCTGATCGACGCTGGATTTTGTTCAACAGGTGTTTCGATGGGCCTAGGTATAACTAATCTCCTGTAAGGTGTTCTTTTAGAACGTGGCCTAGTGGGAGAGGAAGTAAAAGCCTAAAGAAGGGGTGGTGAAGTCGCAGGGACGTTTAGTGGCACCTCGAAAGCATGAACAACTAGAAGAATAACACGAGACATAGGAATAAGAAGCCCTGGTCTCATCATATTGAGTGTAGAGCAGGAACGAGCATGTGTAGGGGATGCACTTTCCTTACCTCTAGTGTAGGAAATTTCGCAGGGAGTAATAGGAGTTTGCTCAAAAGTAGCTATAGTGGAGATAAATGGACCCAGGGCTTCAGTACAAGGCCTCTTATGCCTTACAATGAAGGGATTTTCTGTTGGAACCCCAGGTTGTTTTGGTGTGATCAACAAGTTAAGTTAGGTCCTGTGTATTTAACCTTGTGTCTAAGTGTGCAGGAGCTTAGGAACACAGGTACTCGAGTGGAAGACGCAGCTAGCGAGAAGGACGGCACGCTGTGCGTCCGAGGGACGAGGTGCTGCAGAAGAGTACACCGGCGGACGAGAAGGAAGCGCGCGGTGGTTCCGAGGGACGAAAGCCGGAGCGGAAGATTGCTCGGGGAGCAAGAGACGCAGCTAGCGAGAAGGTCGACGACCGAGGGACGAAGACTGCGGATGAGTACGCTGGCGGACGAGAAGGAAACACGCGGCAATTCCGAGGGACGCGAAGCCGGAGGGAAGCACGCTCGAGAAGACAGGAAGTTGGGTTCGGGTGAGCCCTTTTCCGGAAGGCAGAGATCACCCAAACGAGCGGATCCGGAGCGGAAGAACCGGACCGAAGCGGGACTGAACCAGAGAAGCGGTCCCGGATGAAAAAGTCAATTGTGTTGACTTTCGGGGTCCGGGGCGCCCGGAACTGACCGGGGCGCCCGGACCCATCCGGGGCTCCCGGAACCCTTCCGGGCGCCCGGAACAGTAATTTTGACCAGATCGAGAATTATCTCGATCTGAACGTTGGGGGATAAAATTTATCCCCCCCCCAGGGCGCCCGGAACCTTTCCAGGCGCCCCGACCAAGGCTATAAATATAGCCTTGGTCCAGAAGCTCTTAATCAGTTCAGAAATTGTAACAACACTTGTGTGCTTCCATTGCTTTGATTAGCTTCTTTCTTTTTGTGCCTACACTGCTGTAAACGAGGCTTCTCCGCCTGAAGGAGCTCTTAGTGCGATCATCTTCCTTGGATTAACAACCTCCCCGGTTGTAACCAAGTCAAAACCGGTGCCTCGTTTTTATGCTTTATTTTCTGCTTAATCTATTTTTTCGAGTGTTAGCTTAATTGTCCGAGAAAGGGTTGTGTTTTACTCAGGGCTATTCAACCCCCCTTCTAGCCGGCCGCATCGGTCCTATAAGTGGTATCAGAGCCGAGGCGCTTCAGGAGGACTAACCGCCGAACGAAGCAACAAGATGGCCGGATCTAACATCCACGCACCAAAATTCGAAGGGGACTTTGCTAGCTGGAAATAGCGAATGGAGGTATTTCTTGAAACAGATTATGATTTATTACTAACAATGGAATTTGGCTATGAAGCACCAGAGGGCAAAGCAAGAAATCAATGGTCAAAGAAGGAGCAGGCTGACCACGTGGCAAACAAGAAAGCAGAATTTCATCTGCTAAGTGTACTTCCAACACAAGAAGTCAATCGAGTCGGTACCTACAACTCGGCAAAGGAGCTTTGGGATAAATTCCTTGAGTTACACGAAGGAACATCCGAAGCCAAACTTGCAAGACGGGATTTACTTCGTAACCAGCTTACAAACCTCCGATTTGAAGAAGGTGAAACAATTGCACATCTACACTCGAGGATTCAGGATCTCATCACCAGACTTACGAATCTCGGAGAAGAGGTAAGTAACCGAGATTCGCTAAGGTATGCCCTAAATTCCTTTCCTAGAAACTCAAAATGGGCATCACTAGTAGATGCCTTTTACATTTCAAAAAATCTAGAAAAAATTTCATTAGACGAATTCTTTTCAACTTTTGAAGTGCATGAGTCAAGATGTGCAGGTCCGAAGGAGCCCAAGAATAATGTCGCCCTTAAAGCTTCGAGAGACGAACCTGAGTCAGAATCTTCTCTCGACAACGAGGAAATGGTAATGATGGTAAGACGATTTAAAAATATTTGTAAATCTAGGAAATCTAACCATCCGCAGGGAAGAAAGAAAAGAACCATCCGCTACTACCATTGCGATGAAGAAGGGCACGTCAAGGACAATTGTCCTAAACTGAAGAACAACGGGAAGGACAAGGGTAAGAAGGCTATCCAAAATCGCAAGGCCCTAAAAGCGACGTGGGACGATACGTCGTCGGAATCAAAAGTCAAGGAGTTCTCCGGGCTCGCGTTAATGGCGAGTCATCAAGACGACGACTGCGAATCAAGATCTTCCGAAATGAGCATCGAAAGCATCAATGAAGGAGGAGCCACGTCCGAAGAGAGCAGCAGTTCAGGGGGAGAAACCGACAACGAGATCGACAAGGTAAGTGAGGTACGATCTCTTCCTCCTAATAAAATGTTTAAATTCATTAAAATTTTAACAAAAGATTGCTGCAAATTAGAAAATGAAAATAAAGATTTAAAAGCAATATTAGCTACATCTTGTCCGTTAGAAATGCTAGATAAATCAAATTTAGAAAATGAAAAATTAAAATTAGAAATTCAAAATTTAATTTTTCAAGTAGAAAATTTGAAAAACTCTGCTTGCTCATCTAAAACCAATTTTAGAAGGTTCAATAATTTGAATTGGTATTATAGATATCACCAGGGACAAATTAAAAATATCTCTAGAAAATATGTCCCTAAAAACTTTTTAGTTAATCCAGTAGGTTGGAACCTATATTGGGTTCCTAAATCATGCTTAAATTAATTTTAAAAGTAAAATTAGCGCTTTAAGTGAGAAAATTAAATAAAGAATTTCTTTATGAGGCTTTGTCTAAGGAAGTGGTTGTTGCTCCAATAACCAAGAAGGCCTAGTGCCTCGCCACGACCTGGAAGCCAAAATATTGAAATAAATGTTTAATTAACTTACTAATGAAGCATTAATACAAGAATTAATTAGTGCTTGAAAAAGGTTATTCAAAACATTTTATTTCAATTTACCTACTTAGATTTTTTTTTTTTTGATTTTTATACTTAGAAATATTCTCAAAAATTATTTTTTCCTAAGTTAAGAACTTTTTTTCTTGAAACTAGAAATCTCAGCTTTAATTACTTAGAAAAATTTTCTAAATTTCTTAAAAACTTAGATTTTTTTTAGAAATATTTTTTCTAAGTCTTTAACCCTTAGATTATTTTTCTTGGAACCCCATTTTTTTTGTGATCAAAGGGGGAGAAGGGAAAGTATAAGTCTAGGGGGAGGTAGATAGAATTTAATTTTTTTTCTATCTTTTTGCACTTAAATTGCAATTTAAGTTAATTTACTTAATTCAATTTTATGTCTATTTTAACCCTAGCTTAACTTGGGTTGATCACACCAAAAAGGGGGAGATTGTTGGAACCCCAAGGTTGTTTTGGTGTGATCAACAAGTTAAGTTAGGTCCTGTATTTAACCTTGTGTCTAAGTGCAGGAGCTTAAGAACAGTACTCGAGTGGAAGACGCTGCTAGCGAGAAGGACGGCACGCTGGGCGTCCGAGGGACGAGGCGCTGAGGAAGAGTACGCGGACGAGAAGGAAGCGCGGTGGTTCCGAGGGACAAGCCGGAGCGGAAGATTGCTCGGGAGCAAGAGACGCAACTAGCGAGAAGGTCGGAACGGGGGCGATCGGATGAGTACGCTGGCGGACGAGAAGGAAACACGCTGCAATTCCGAGGGACGCGGAGGAAGCACGCCCGAGAAGACCGGAAGTTGGGTTCGGGTGAGCCCTTTTAAGGCCGAGATCACCCAAACGAGCGGATCCGGAGCGAAGAACCGGACCAAGCGGATCCCGAGAAGCGGTCCGGATGAAAAAGTCAACGTGTTGACTTTCTGGTCTGGGCGCCCGGACTGACCCATCCGGCGCCGGAACCTTCCGGCCGAATAAGATTTTGACCAGATCGAGAATTATCTCGATCAACGGTTAAGGGATAAAATTTATCCCCTCTCAGGCGCCTGGACTTCCAGGCGCCCCGACCAAGGCTATAAATATAGCCTTGGTCCAGAAGCTCTTAATCAGTTCAGAAATTGTAACAACACTTGTGTGCTTCCATTGCTTTGATTAGCTTCTTTCTTTTTGTGCCTACACTGCTGTAAACGAGGCTTCTCCGCCTGAAGGAGCTCTTAGTGCGATCATCTTCCTTGGATTAACAACCTCCCCGGTTGTAACCAAGTCAAAACCGGTGCCTCGTTTTTATGCTTTATTTTCTGCTTAATCTATTTTTTCAAGTGTTAGCTTAATTGTCCGAGAAAGGGTTGTGTTTTACTCAGGGCTATTCAACCCCCCCTTCTAGCCGGCCGCATCGGTCCTATATTTTCCTATTCCGATGAGCTGGAAGATTCCCTGGTTAGTGCAGCTGAAGGTAGTAAACTAAGAGAAGAAGAACGATGATTAAGAAGGTGATCTCTTTATAAGTCTTCCCCCATTCTAATCAAAACTGCTCTTGTCAGGCGAGTATTCCTATACATGAAAGCAGGGAGGATAACATCGGCTAGAAAAGCAAGAGTCACAAAATCATGTTAGGAGTGATATGAAAGTGACAAAAAAATATGCATAAGGAAAATAAACTTACCAAAGGAGATGTCTAATTCTGTGTCGGCTGAGCTAAGGCTGAAAGGGAACAATAAATCTTTTGCGATTAAGGCATGTTGGTTAAACTTCACACCCTTCAATTTTCCCATGGAAGAGCAAAGAATAGGGTCTTCAAAGATATCGCCTAAGTGGGGAGGAGGGGGAAGGCTTCGCTACTAGAATATCGGATATGGCGAAGGAGAAGGAAAGTGCATGAAAAAGAATTTGTCCCTCCACTCTCCTTGGGGGTGGAATTCTATTGAATAGAATGACTTTAGGGCGTGATTGAAACTTAAATAAGCTGTCATCAACTTGATGGGGAATAAAGAAATAGTGGAATAGGCGAGGAGATAGAGGGAAGTCAAGTAAGCGAGAAGCAACAACAAAGCCAACCATAATAGAGAATGATTGAGGAATGAGTTGATGTAGGGGAAGGTCAAAATATCTATTGACATCAACGAAGAAGGGATGAATGAGAAATCTAAAATTTGATAAGACTTGTTCCTAAAAGATCGTAACACTCTTTGGAGGAGGAAGGTGAGGATGGTCCTTTGAAATAGGGACTGCTAGGTATGGGGAAAATCGTAGTTCTACTAAAGTTCATAGGCCTCTTGAACAACGAACGCAGAAGAGCATCGAGTGTACCACGCGTTGGGTGTTACATTGTTAGAAGGAAGGATTAGTAAGGACGAAAAGAAAGGCTAGCGAAAGGTGGAGAATGAAAAACAGGCAAACTAGCGGAAGAAGATGATGCACTAGTGTTTTTCCTCTTTTTTCTCTTTAAGCTTTAGCCAAGTATCGAAAATTGTGTCTTAAGCAGAAGCGTTAGATTGGGATGATAAAAAAGGTGGGGTCAAGGGTGAACCGTTGGATGGATTGATAAGACGGTGAATATAGTGATATAAGTACGTTTAGGACATTAGAAACACATGTGTCGCCAATAAGAAAATAGTATCAACAATCGATATAAAGGATTATGTTCCCATGGTATTAGTGTCATTACTAAGATCAGACTTAAAAGTTCTAAGATCCCAAAGAAGGCCAAATATTTATAATACAGAACATGAGTTATATTCTTTTCGTATTATAAACTCGGTGAGCCATTATAAGCCAACCGAGTCTTAAGGCTAGTTAAGAATATATATAGATATGTATGCATGAATTTGGTCAATCGTCAAGGGTCGGGCAAGTATTAAATCTGAGCAAAAATAGATACAGAGGTAAATGAACCCGATTAGCTAATGGAGGGTGAATGCGTATTAAAAGCCAATACTCTTTTAGAATAAGAGCGATCCTCTTTTAGAAGACTAATGAACAATAAATCTAAAGGGGATGGAACAAATCTGACCGAATATTAAAAGCCAAATGAAAACCAATTTCGATTAAAAATAAATATCATCTTAATCAATCAATAATAGAATCAAATCAACTTTAGAAAAAATCAACATAACCTCATTTGATTATATAAATTCTCATGCACTTAATAGTTAAAGTTAAGGATAAATTGTGCGAATATTTGAAACATCATAGGAAAAGATTGATTCTTAAAATTGTTAAAAAGATTCTTCAATACAAAGATAAGTTGAAGATTATATCATCTTAGGAAATAAATCAGGAGGCTTGGTCCTGAGTAGTCTCCTACGGTCAAGGAAATTGGCTGGAGGTTTGGAAGCTAGATATCTTTTCTCTTTTAATTGTTCTACTACCTCCTCAGTCCCATGATTGAAAGCTTTGATAATAGATTATACAATAGGAGTATTGAAGTCGGTCGATTCAAGAAGTATCCTTTTTCTCTCTGCAAATCAATCGTCTTCACCCGCTTGATAGTTTGCTAGAGTATCTTGAGAAGCTTCAGTTCAGCCTCCTTAGAGGAAAAATCTGCTTGAGCCTTGGTTAAGGATGAATGTAGAGAGGCTATTTCGGTATCCTTAGAGTGTAAATCAGAGACTTTAGCAGCTAACTCCAAAGCATGGGCATCCTTCAGCATTTGCAGCTGAGAAGATAGTTGAGTATTCTCTACAGTGAGCTTATCTAGTTTTGTTGTTAGCTCAGCATGAAGGTTGATATCTGATTGAACTTGAGATATATAGTTTTCTACAGAAGTTCTCCATTGACTCAGGTTTTTAAATTCAACCTCGAGTAGCCTACGGGTCTCTTATAGTTGTGCAGATAACTCAGCTATCTCTCTAGAAGCTTGGGTAGAAGATGCCTCAGGAGCTTGTTGCCTCAATAATTCATTCTCTTGAGCCAAGTCTTATAATTGGTGGGCCACACTCATGTTAGTGACCCAATGCTATAAAGTGGAAAGTCATCAGTAAAGTACATGAATGAGAGAATAATTGAATAAAGAATATTTTACCTTAGTTTCTTCGAGAGAAAATTTATCCGCTAACTCAGAGGAAGTGAACTTCTCAATCTATTAGTGAGTCTCTACCCAAGCTGTTGTTAAAGAACCTCCTGGTAATATGGGAGGGTAGAAGAGGATGTGGATAAGGATGATAAAGAAGTATGGATTAAAGGTGGGGAGAAGAGAAGAAAAGGAGGATCTTGAGTTTCTTGGAGAGGTAAAGGGATTTACTCCTGAAAAGTCATAACAAACCCAGGATTTGAACTGGTACTCTAAGTTGGGAGGTCCCCTTGGGGTGGAATAGATGGTGAAGCAAGAATATGATATAAAGAGGATAAGGTGGGCTCAGGATAAGTAGTTTGGACATCTCCTTGGGCCACATCTTCAAGAATAGAAATGGTACATCTCTTGGGGAGGGGCGCGAGGGTCAATTTGCGCCCTGGATATTTTCCTTTAGGAGTAGTTTCTTGCACTTGCTCTTGTATTTCCAGAGGAGTAGCTTTTGGCAATAGAGGTGAATTTACAGATGTTTCCCTGGGAATGATTTGGTAGCTAGAGGCAGCCACTTGCTGGATGGAGGTTTCAGGCAAAGGAACAGTAAAAGGTTGATTTGTCTGCATTAAGTTCTTGTTCCTTGGCCATGAACGCCTCCTCCTATAGACCAATTTCCTTGTCGACTAAGGCTTCAAATACATCATCCACTACATCAAATAAAGAGTATTTTAGTTAGTAAAAAAGTAATGGTGAAGATGTCATAACTTACCAAAGGAGCATCGCAATTTCTTTTGAATAGGGCTCAGGCAAAAAAGGTATAGAAGGTCATCACGTATCCATTTATGAATGTAAAAATAATGACCAAGTAATCTATTAGAATAATCGGAGAAGATTGGTTGTTGATGAAGTTCTTTTATGTCGGGAAGAGGGGGGAAAAAAGATTGCCATAAAGTAGACCATGTGACGGGTCTAGTAAATCTTATGAAAAAGAAGCGTGACTTCCAACACTTGATGGATGAAGACATTTCTTCAAACAAAATCATCTTCAGACGGGATTGGAAAAGAAATACTCCTGGCTTTAATTTTTTGGGATAGGAGAACATGAAGAAATTTTGGGGCGTAGGAGGAATACTGAAGAGGTGAAACAACATGTATAGTCCACATAGATATCGGAAAGCATTTGGGGCGAATTGTTGTAAAGGAATACCAAAGTACTGACTTATCTCTGCTAAGAACGGAGGAATAGGAAAACATAAACTCACCACTAATTGGTCCTTGAAGAAAGTAACATAGTTATCAGGAGGGAGATAAGGATAAGTATCAGGTTATGAGACCTTAATACGATACTCTTTAGGGATTTCATACTAAAAATGAATGGAAGTTCTATCGGTGGTACTAAAGGATGAATGAGTCTAAGCGTACCAAGGAACCAATGATTCCTCAATCATGGCGAAAAATAGAAGCACTTAAGGGATAAGCGACTTACTAGGTCCTTAAGGAAAGGAGATAGTATAAGAAGGTCAAGGTAAATGAAGAAGTGTCGCGTGTTGGAAAGAGTCAAGAAAGAGAATCTCCAGGAAGTGAGTTGAGGAAGACAAAGGGTTTAGAAATAAAAAAGACTATGGGTTTTAGGGCGGTATAACTAATCAGGATCGTCATTGAATTGAAACGGCTCGTGATAGGAGAGTCGTTGATCTACTAAGGAGAATATATGATAGGACACTGATAAACAAGCATGTTAATGGTTCTTCAAGAAATAGAAGAAAATGCTAGGTGGTGCTTACCCATAAAGAGGCATTTATGATGGATAGGATAGACCAAATCATAGGCTGAGATATCATATTTTCGAGCGCCTTCAACATTCTCTTTCTGTTGAAGGATCAATTACCAACAAAATAATTTTTAAAAATTGCTTGACACTCAAGGCATAATTAAGAGAGAAAAGAAAAGAAAGTATAAAATAATGAGTTAGACGAGTAAAGCAAACAAATGAAATCAAGACTCGTGTCTAGTCAGTCGACTACACCTCCTTCGACTAGACTTGAGGGGGAGGATAGTGATATAGGTTATGATAAGTCGACCTGTCAGATGACGTGGAGGTCATGGTTGAGAGAGAAAGGAGAGGCCCATAGTTGGGTGAATGTACGATTAATAGGGTAATGACCGACCAAATAAAAGATTTTTCGTAGGCGCCCGATTAAGCGACGCCTGACCGAGATTAGAAGTAAGCCTTATGAAAGCTTCTAGTATATGATTGGCCAAGTGAAGGCTGGATGAGCACAAGTGTGCCTATACATGCTCGGATGGGCAAAGCCTGATCGAGCATAAAGGCACTTAACCTTACGAAAGTTTTTAGTATATGATCCACCGAGCGAGGGTCAGCCCAACACAGATGTGCATGCTTATATGCACTCGGCCGGGCAAAGCCTGACCGAACTTAAAGGAATTTAGCCTTATATAGCTTTTAGTATATTACTAGTCGAGTGAAGGCCGAGCGAGAACCAGTGTGCTTATATGTGCTCGGCAAGACAAAACCCGACCGAGCTTAAAGGCACTTAGCCTTATACAGTTTTACTATATTATCGGCCGAGTGAAGGCCGAGCGAGCGCCAGTGTACTTACATGCGCTATGCCGGGAAAAGCCCGACCTAGCTTAAAGGCACTTAGCCTTATATAGCTTCTAGTATATTACCGGTCGAGTGAAAGTCGAGCGAGCACCAGCGTGCTTATATGCACTCGACTGGACAAAGCCCGACCGTGCTTACAGACATTTAGCCTTATATAGCTTTTAGTATATTACCAGTCGATTGAAGGTCGAGCGAGCACCAATGTACTTATATGCGCTTGGCTGGACAAAATTCGACTGAGCTTAAAGGCACTTAGGCTTATACAATTTATAGTATATTATTGGCTGAGTGAAGGCCGAGCAAGCACTAGTGTGCTTACATGAGCTTGGCCAGGCAAAGCCCGACCGAGTTTAAAGACACTTAGCCTTATACATCTTTTAGTATATTACCGGCCAAGTGAAGGTCGAGCATGCATTAGTTTTCTCATATGCACTCGGCTAGATAAAGTCCGACAGAGCTTAAAGGCACTTAGCCTTATACAGCTTTTAGTACATTACCAACCGAATAAAGGACGAGCGAGCACCAGTGTGCTTATATGTGTTCAGCTAGACAAAACCCAACCGAGTTTAAAGGCACTCAACCTTATAAAGCTTATAGTACATTCTCGACTGAAACATGCTTAACAGAAGATATTCTCAATATATACACGACCGACTTGAATGACCGGCCGAAACATATTTAACAAAGGATGGTGTACAAGTAGTAAACAACTTTATAATGGATTGGCGAATTTAGCGGAAAATATTCTCTAGAAACTTCTTCAGTTACGGGGACATATTCTTATTCATATTTCATTAGGAATATAAGTCATAAACGACAAAAGAGATACATCTTGGGTACAAAAAAGATTCCTTGAGGGGTTATTGCACAAAGCCTAAAGTAGTACTTCATCTTCTAACAAACTCTAACAAACTGGGGACCACTTCATGACTACGGAGGTTATATGAAGTAGTATAAAAAGGGGGATCCTCTTCGTTGGCAAGGTACGTAACTCTAGCATCCAAAACTCTACTTCTGAGTACTTTCATCACTGTACTTCTTCTTCTTCTTCTTCCACCTTCAAGAGAGGAACTAACTTGAGTGTTGGAGGGTCTATCCAGGGATTCCCACCCCGGTCTTAGGTCATTGATGCATTATTGGCTTGTCTCACTGTGCGCAAGATCATTGAGGAACTCTTCTGGATCTTTAGGAGTTCATCTTCCTTGGAATCATTGTTTATCGGGACCAGCACACCTTCTCACAGATTTCAGATAGGATCATATATAAAGGTTAATGGGAGTGTAATTATGTTCCCAGTATTATATGTCATTGACATATTACTTATAGGAAACAATATGCCCATTATTCAGTAGTTAAAGTTTAGTTATCCAAGACATTCTCCATGAAAGACATGAGAGAAGCAACTTATATCCTTTAGATTTAAATCTATAGAGATAGATCGAACATGTTGCTTAGTCTTTCGTAGTCTACATATATAGACCGAGTGCTAAAATGATTTAGCATGTCAGAATCCAAGAAAGGTCAAGATTCACCTTTCGAAGTCTATATACCTAAGCACATAAGATGAGAGGATTAACATGAGTTAGGTCCATTGGCGTAAGCTATAATGATCCTGTTTGAAATCTATGAGAAGGTGTGCTGGTCCTGATGAACGATGGTCCCGAGGAAGATGAACTCCTGGAGATCCGAAAGAGCTTTCTTAATGATCCTACGCACAGTGAGATGAGCTAACAAAGTGTTAGTGACCTAAGACTGGGGTGGGAATCCCTGGCTAGACCCTCTGACACTCAAGTCAGTTCTTTCTCTGGAAGGTGGAAGAAGAAGAAGAAGAAGAAAAAGAAGAAGAAGAAGTACAGTAATGAAAGTATGAAGCAGTAGAGTTTTGGATGCTAGAGTTGCTTACCTTGCCAACGGAAAGGATCCCTTTTTTATACTATCTCATATAACCTCCGCAATCATGAGGTGGCTCCGGTTTGTTAGAGTTTGTTAGAAGATGAAGTACTATTTTAGACTTCGTGCAATAATCCTTCAAGGAATCTTTTTTTACCCAAGATATATCTCTTTTATCATTTATGACTCATATTCTTGATAAAATATGAATAAGAATATGTATCTATAATTGAAGAAACTTCTAGAGAATGTTTCCTGCTAAATCTGCCAAGCTATTATAAAGTTGTTTACTACTTATACACCATCCCCTGTTAAATATGTCTTGGCCGGTCATTTAAGCTGGTCATATATATATTGAGAATACCTTGTATTAAGCATGTTTCAGCTGATAATATATTATAAGCTTTATAAGGTTGAGTGCCTTTAAGCTCGGCTGGGCTTTGGCCATCTGAGCGCATATGGGCATACTTGTGCTCGCTTAGCCTTCACTCGGTCGGTAATATACTGAAAGTTATATAAGGCTAAGTGCCTTTAAGTCGGTTGAGGTTTGCCCGACTGAGCGTATATAAGCACACTTGTGCTCGCTCAATCTTCGCTTGACTAGTAATATAATGAAAGCTATATAAGGCTAAGTGCCTTTAAGCTCGATCGAGCTTTGCCCATCCGAGCGTATATAGGCACATTCGTGCTCATTCAACCCTCGCTCGTCTGATCATATTCTTGAAGCTTTCATAAGGCTAAGTACCTTTACGTTCAGTCGAGCTTTGCTCGTCCGAGCATATATAGGCATACTTGTGCTCATTAGGCCCTTTTTCGACCAATCGTATACTAGAATCTTTCATAAGGCTAAGTACCTTTACGCTCGATCAGGCTTTGCCCGTCCGAGCGTATATAGGCACACCTATGCTCATCAGGGCCTTGCTCGACTGATTATATATTAGAAGCTTTCATAAGGCTAAGTACCTTTACGCTCGGTGGGGCTTTGCCCGTCCGAGCGTATATAGGCACACTTGTGCTCGTCAGGCCCTTGCTCAGCCGATCATATACTAGAAGCTTTCATAAGGCTAAGTACCTTTACGCTCGGTCAGGCTTTGCCCGTCCGAGTGTATATAGGCACATTTGCGCTCGTTCAACCCTCGCTCGGCCGATCATATTCTAGAAGCTTTTATATGGCTAAGTACCTTTATGCTCGATAGGTCTTTGCCCGTCCGAGCGTATATAGGCACACTTGTGTTCATCAGGCCCTTGCTCGGTCGATCGTATACTAGAATCTTTCATAAGGCTTAGTACCTTTACGCTCGGTCGGGCTTTGCCCGTCCGAGCGTATATAGGCACATTTGTGCTCGCCCGACTCTTGCTCGGCCGATCATATACTAGAAGCTTTCATAAGGCTGAATGCCTCTCATCTCGATCAGGCTTTGCCTGACTGAGTGCCTACAGAGAACCTCTCATTTGGTCGGCCATTACCCTACTAATCATACATTCAATTAGCTATGGGCCTCTCCTTTCTCTCTCAACCTTGGCATCTACATCATTCGATAGGCCGACTTATCATAATCCATATCACTAGTCTCCTCCTTAAGTCTAGTCGAAGGAGGTGTAGCCAACTGACTAGACACGAGTCTTAATTTCATTTGTTCGCTCTACTTGTCTAACTCATTATTTTATACTTTCTCTTCATTTCTCCCTTAATTATGCCTTGAGAGTTGAGAAGCTTTTCAAAATTATTTTGTTGGTAATTGATCCTTCAACGGAAAGAGAATGTTGGAGGTGCACGAAGATATGACGACTCAGCCTATGGTTTGGTCTGTCCTGCCCATCATAAATGCCTCTTTATTGGTGAGTGCCACGTAGTATTTTCTTCTATTTCTTGAAACAACCATTTACATATTTCTTTATCAGTGTCCTATCACATATTCTCCTCAGTAGATCAACGACTCTCCATATACGAGCCATTTCAATTCAACGATGATCCTTACTAGCTATACCATACTAAAACCCTAAGTCTTTTTTATTTCTTTACCCTTCGTCTTCTTCAGCTCATTTCTTGGTGATTCTTTTTCTTGACTTTTTCCCACACCCAACGCTCCATTTTCCTTGACCTTCTTCTGCTACCTCCTTTCCGTAAGGACCTAGTAAGTCACTTATCCCTTAAGTACTTCTATGTTTCTCCATGACTGAGGAATCACTGGTTCCTTGGTACGCTCAGACTCATTCATCCTTTGGTACGACCGATAGAGCTTCCATTCATCTTTAGTATGAAATCTCTAAAGAGTATTGTATTAAGGTCTTACAACCTGATGCCTATCCGTATCTCCCTCTTGATAACTATGTTACTTTCTTCAAGGACCAATTAGTGGCGGGTTTACATTTTCCTATTCCTCCCTTCTTAGGGGAGATAAGTCAATACTTTAGTATTCTTTTTCAACAATTCACTCCAAATACTTTCCGATATCTATGTGGGCTATACACGTTGTTTCACCTCTTTAGTATTCCTCCTACATCTCAAAATTTCTTCATGTTCTCTTATCTCAAAAAATCAGAGCCAAGAGTATTTCTTTTCCAATCTTGTCCGAAGATGATTTTCTTTGAAGAAATGCCTTCATCCATCAAGGGGTTGGACGTCACGCTTCTTCTTCATAAAATTTCCTAGACCCGTCACATAGTCTACTTCATGGCAGTCTTCTTTCCCCCCTCTACCTGACATAAAAGAACTTCACCAATAGCTAATCTTCTTTGATTATTCTAATAGATTACTTGGTCTTTTTTTTTACATTCATAAATAGATACATAGTGACCTTCTATACCTTTTTGGCCTAAGCCCTGTTCAAAAGAAATTGTGCTGCTCCTTTAGTAAGTTGTGACATCTTCATCATTACTTTTTTACTAACTAAAATACTTTTTATTCGATGTAGTGGACATTGTATTTGAAGTCTTGGTTGACAATTAAATTGGTCTGGAGGAGGAGGCGTTCTTAGCCAAGGAACAAGAACTTAATGTCGGGTGAAAACAACCCTCTGCTGCTCCTTTGCATGAAACCTCCATCCAACAAGTGACTGCTTCTAACTCACAGGCCATTTTGGGGGAAACATCTGCAAATTTACCTCTATTGCCAGAACCTACTCCTCTAGAAATACAAGAGAATGTGCAAGAAACTACTCTTAAATGAAAACATCCAGGGTGTAGACTAACCCTAATGCCCTTCCCTAAGAGACGGACCATTTATGTTCTTGAAGATGTGGTCTAAGGAGATATCCAAACTACTTCTCCTGAACCCACCTTATCCTCATTATATCCTATTCTTGCTTCACTATCTATCCCACCTTAGTGGGACCTCTCGACTCAGAGTACTAGTTCAGATCCTGAGTTTGTTATGACTTTTCAGGAACAAATCCCTTTACCTCTCTAAGAAACTCAAGATCCTCCTTTTCTTCTCTTCTCCCCACCTTCAATTCACACCTCCTTATCATCCTCATCCACACCCTTTTCTACCCTCCCAATATTATTGGAAGGTTCTTTAACAACAGCTTAGGCAGAGACTCACCAACAGATTGAGAAGCTCACTTCCGCAAAGTTAGCAGATAAAATTTCTCTCAAAGAAACTAAGGTAAAATGTTATTTATTCAATTATTCTCTCATTCATGCACTTTACTGATGACTTTCCACTCTATAGTGCTAGGTTAACAACACGAGTGTGGCCCGCTATACGACCTGGCCCGAGAGAATGAAATGCTGAAGCAACAAGCCTCTGAGGCAGCTTCTACCCAAGCCTCTAGAAAGATAACTAAGTTATCTGCACAACCACAAGAGACTCGTAGACTACTGAAGGTTGAATCTGAAAACCTAAGCTAATGGAGAACTTTTGCAACAGACTTTGAATCTCAAGTTCAATCAGAAATCAACCTTTGTGCTGGGTTAACAACAAAACTGGATAAGCACGTTATCGAGAATACTCAACTATTATCTCAGCTGCAAACTCTGAAGGATGCTCATGCTTTGGAGTTAGCTGCTAAAGTCTCCGATTTACATTCTAAGGATACTAAAATAGCCTCTCTACGTTCATCCTTAACCAAGGCTCAAGCAAATATTTCAGCTAAGGAGGCTGAACTAAAATCTTCTCAAGATACTCTATCAAACTATCAAGCGGGTGCCGATGATCAATTTGTAGAGAGAAAAAAGAATACTTCTTGAGTCGACCGACTTCAATACTCCTATTGCAAAATTTATTGTTAAAGTTTTCAATCATGGGATTGTAGAATAATTAAAAGAGAAAGGATATCTAACCTCCGACCCTCCTGCCAACTTTCTTGACCGTAGGAGGTTACTCAGGACCAGGCCTCCTGATTTATTTCCTAAGCTGATATAATCTTCAACCTATCATTGTATTGAAGCATCTTTTTAACAATTTTAGGTATCAACGTTTTCCTATCCAAATGAGATTATGTTGATTTTTTCGAATATCCGCACAATTTATCATTAACTTTAGCTATTAAATACATGAAAATCTATATAACCAAATGAGGTTATATTGATTTTTTCTAAAGTTGGTTTAATTCTCTTATTGATTAATTAAGCTGATATTTGTTTTCAATCAGAATTAGTTTTCATTTAGCTTTTAATATTTGACCAAATTTGTTCCATCTCCTTTAGATTTATTGTTCATTAGTCTTCTAAAGGATGATTGCTCTTATTTTAATTCATACCTATTATCTACCAATTGTAATATTTACTGGACCTCTATCAACTGATCGGGTTCCTTTACCCCTATTTATATTTTTTTCTTAGATTTAATACTCGCTCGGCCCTTGACGGTTCCATCTCCTTTAGATTTATTGTTCATTAGTCTTCTAAAGGATGATTGCTCTTATTTTAATTCATACCTATTATCTCTCGATCGTAATACTTATTGGACCTCTATCAACTGATCGGGTTCCATTACCCCGTATATATTTTTTCTTAGATTTAATACTCGCCCGGCCCTCGATCGGCCATTATAAGTCGACTGAGTCTTAAGGCCAGTTTTATATATATATATATATATATATATATATATATATATATATATATATATAACTGGCCTTAAGACTCAGTCGACTTATAATGGCCGATCGAGTTCACAATGCAAAAAGAATATAACTCATGTTCTATGTTATAAATATTTAGCATTCCTTAGGACCTTAGAACTTTTAAGCCTGATCTTGGTAGTGACACTAATACCTTGGAAACATAACCCTTTGTATCGATTGTTGATACCATTTTCCTATTGGCGAAACGTATATTTTTGACGTCTGAATTGTACTCATATCACTATATCCACCGCCTTATCAATCCATCCAACAGCTCACCCTTTACCCCACTTTTTTTATCATCTTGATCTAACATTTCTACTTAAGATCCCTTTTTCGATACTTGGCTAAGGCTTAAAGAGATAAAAGGGAAAAAGCCCCAATGCATCATCTTCTTCATCTAGTTTGCCTATTTTTCATTCTCCACCTTTCGCTAGCATTTATTTTCGTCCTTGCTAATCCTTCCTTCTAAAAATATCAACACCCAACGAGTGGTACACTCGATGTTTTTCCATGTTTACTGTTCAAGAGGCCTATGAACTTCAGTGGAACTACGATTTTTCCCCTACCTTGTTGGCGCTACTCGGAATTCCGTTTTGTTTCCCCTGGACAAAAATTTATACAAGCACAGAACTTTTCCTAACAACCTATGTGCTTTTCAGAAGTTAAACTTGGATTGCAAACGAAACTTAATATTATTAATCCAAGTTCAACCCATGTATTCATCAGAAGTTAAACCATATTACAGAAGTTGATTAAATATCTATTTCAAGGATTGACTTCCAGGTCGTTGGTGAGGCACTCGGCCTTCTTGGGTATGGGATCATCCACTACTTCTTAGTCAAAGCATTTCAAAGAAATTGAATATTTAAACTCCTTACAGTAAACCCTAGGTTTAACTACAGAGACCTCAATCGAATCACAAAATTGCTAGCCTCTTGTGTTGGTATTTCAGACTCTATACAAAGGAAAACTAAACTAGTACACAGCGGAAATAATTAACTAGTTATACCTTTCTTTGTATCTTAAAGACCTCTTGATCTTTTGTTGTATTCCTCTCCTCCTCTTAGATGTTGTGTGGGTGATGATCTTCCAAGACAACACCACCCGAACCACTTCAATTGCCTCCAAGACTTTCGACCACCAAAGGGATGCTAGAATAGGGAGCCTCCTTCTCTTCTTCTTCTCCTCCAAAAATCCGGCCACAAGAAGATAGAGCCTCTTGATGTCGCTAGCCCTTGGTAAAGGAAACAAGGGGAGAATAGAGAGGGAAGAGGGTCGGCCACACAAGGGAATAGAAGAGAAAGCTTAGGTTGTGTTATACCATAAGGCACCATCTACCTCTCTTTTATAATCCTTGGTGAATGCAAAAAGGAAAGATTTAAAAATTAAAATATTCCTTTTAATTCCTATTTTGTGTGGTTGGCCCTTATTTGGGCAACCAATTAAGGAAAATTTTTAAATTAAAATATCTCTTTCAAACCATTGTGGATGGATACAAAAAAGGAAAGATTTTAAAATTAAAATATCCCTTTTAAATCCCTTTGTGGATGGCTATAAAAGGAAAGTTTTAAAAATTAAAATCTCTCTTTTAAATCCTTTGGAGGATGACTATAAAAGGAAAGATTTTAAAAATAAAATATCTCTTTTAAATCCTTTAGAGGATGACTATAAAAGGAAAGATTTAAAAAAAATTTAAACTCTCTTTTAATTCCTTGTGGCCGACCCCTTGCTTGGGCACCTCTTGGGCTCCAAGCAAAGCTTGGTCGGCCCTTGCTTGGGCACCAAGCAAGGATGTGGCTGGCCCATTACTTGGGTAAGAAGTGGACTTGGTTGGATACGAGACTTTATACATAGAGGCTACAACAAGGACCTAGAGGAGGAATTGGTTTTGGCCTCCTGATGAGCTTGAGCTTCCTGTGTTCGACCCGAACACCCAACTCAAATTCATCAATAATAACTCATACCACTAAAGAGTTATTATTAAACTATCGCACCAATCCCATATTATATTATGGGTTCCTTCTTATCATGAGTGCGTTAATCTCCCTGTGTTTAAGATATCGAATGTCCATTAATTAAATGAGTTACTGACAACTCGTTTAATTAACATCTAGCTCTAAGAGTAGTACCACTCAACCTCATTGTCATGTCGGAACTAAGTCCACATGCAAGGTTTACATGATAATCCTTATGAGATCCTCAAGGGGACATCATCATCCTAAATAACTAGGACACAATTTCCTTCTATAATCAACAACACACCATATAAATAATATTATTTCCCAACTTATCGGGCCTATTGATTTAACAAATAAATCTCACCCATTGATAAATTAAAGAAATAAATACTAAGTATATGTGCTTGTTATTATATCAGGATTAAGAGTACGCACATCCATAATAACATAGGTTCTGTTCTTTTATGCAGTCAGTATAAAGGGAACAACCTCAAATAGTCTTGCTCAATACACATAGTGTACTAGTATAATTGTATAGTCAAGATAAAATAATACCAAATTACACTACAATCATTCCAATGGTTTATCCCAATCCAGCTTGATTGTGAGCTACTATTTATAATTTATAAGGAACTGATAACATGATTTTCTGTGTGACACCACACACCATGTTATCTACAATATAAATTAAATGGATAACTATATTTAACTAAATGCAGACATTTGACCAATGTGATTCTCATTTTAAAATAAATGTTTATACAAAACGCTAAGTTTTTAGTATACATCCTAACATACCTAACATTCCCTATTCTAGAGGATCGTCCTCACCTTCCTCCTCCAGAGAGTTGTAACACCCACTAAGCTTTTAAGATAAATATGAGAATGATGAATTTGCCTTAGAAAAATATTAGTAGAATGTTGAACCAAAAAGAAATAAAAATAGGGAGTGGTCAAGGATTGAACCTTGAACCTCTCATGATGTAAATAATAGGATTAATGGGTAATAACCAGTTGGGATAGGAATGATATATTGATAGCAAAGGAGGGAAACTCATGATAAGGATGAGAGTAAAAGCTAGCCAAAAGAAAGCAAGAAAAGAGCAAGAGAAAGGCAACTTGCCTTCCTTCTTTTCTCTCCCTCTTCCTCTCCCTTTGCCGTGACTTAAAGAGGAGAATTAAGGGGATTCATTCTCCCTTGTTTCATCATGAATGATGAGAAAAAATAAATAAATAAAATAAAAAGAAAATGGAAAAAAAGGGGCTAAGGGAGAAGGAAAGCAAAAACCAATTTTGCTACCTCTTCCCGCTTAACATAAAAGGGAGCATGTAAAGAGAAGATTTTATTTTTCTCTCATTTCTCTCATTCTCTCCTCTCCACCACCGAGATCCCTCAACCCCCTCTCCTCCATTTTCGGCCCCCAAAACAAGGTTCCTCCTAGGGTACAAGGAAGGCTACCAAGGGAAATCAAAGGAGGAGAACAAGAAGAAGAGACCCTTTCTTCCATCACCACACTTTAGAACCACAAGCGAAAAGGATGTAAGTGTCCCCTCACCTGTGGTACAAGTGGTTTTAATGTGTTTTTGGATTTTATGAGGATTTTAAAACCTAGAAACAAAGTTGTGAAAATTCGGCCAAAGAAAGGACTTGTTGATCCTAGGAATGTTTAATATAAGCCTTGATTCATGATAATTTTTCTATGCTTTGTAAGAAGGTTTTCTCTCATATTTATATATATATGTGATGCTGGATTAGAGATGTACCTAACCCTAGGGTTTCGGCCAAAAAGGTTTTATAAGGGCTAGGGAATTTATTTGTTTACCTAACTTGCACAAAACCCTCTAAATAAATGGTTAAGGATCCATTATTGTTTTCATACTTGAAGGTTACTTGGAACCAAAAGTACCCTACTCACAAGTTTCGGCTAAGGAAGGGTTTAGGGTTAGGAAGACTTTGAATTTAAACTCACCATGTTTATATGATAGAATATAGAGTTTCTTAAAGAGTTGCATGCTTGTATGTTGATAGAAACTCATGAACATCACTTTTAATGTTTCGGCCATGGTAAGGTGGATGCTTTGGAATAGTTTAAACAGATTTTTAACATGCTCAAAAACTCCATGAAAATAAGATATGAAAGTTGTTTGATGCTCCCATGCTTAATTAGAGTATAGGAAAATTGGTTGCATGATATATGATAATTATGACCACAAGGGTCCTAGCTTGTTTGTGAACCAAACTTATATGTATAGTTTCTTTTATATTTTTGCCATAAAACTTGTTTAGGTTTTCCATACTTTAGGCCACCTAAAACCTAGTTTAAAGACTTGGAAGGTTTCGGCCAAACATATGCTATGAGATAAAGAAAGGAAAAACCTAGGAAACCTAAGACACAATTTAAATGTATGCTTATAGTGCTTGACTTTTATACATGTTATGAAATGTGTTATGACTTTCTATGCTTTTATGCCATTTGAACAAATTCCATGCTTGATGAGGTTCGGCCATGTAGGGTTTAAAGACCTAGAAACCTTAAAATTTAGACCTCATGTGTTAAAGATGCTTCTTATGAAATTGAGATAACATGTTGATTGTGTTCACATGCTTATATATTTAACTATGATTCAAATGGACACCTTAAAGTCTCGGCCATGAAGGGATACATGCTTTAGAAACCCTAGAACTTACATTGAACATGCTCATGTCACTCTCCATGAAATATGAAATGTAGAAAGCTAAAAATTCACATGCTATATGTTGTTAGTGACCTAAATTGATGCTAAGGGAAGTTTCGGCCATGACCACTTGTATGATGCCATTTATAAATTTATACATGATGTTAGAGTAAGTTCACATGCTTGTATGCTTGCTTGAAAACCTAAATGAGTACTTGTAAGTTTCGGCCATGACATAATTTTAAGGGCTTAAAGGATTTAGGAACTAACTCAATTGTGCTTACCATATTCCTTGAAACAAATGCTATAGATATGGTTAAGGCTTCCATGCTTTATGTCATTTAGAACCTTGTTTCACACTTGTTAAGGTTCGGCCAAATGAGGTTTAAGGACTTGGAGAACTTAGAGTCCAAGTAAATCTTGTTTATAATACTTCCTATGAAAATGATATGTGGATGAATTAGGTTCTACATGCTTGGATGTTGTTTAAAACCTAAATTGGCACCTAAGAGGGTTTCGGCCAAGATAAGAACCCAAGGGATTAGGAAACTTAGTATCCAAATTAATCATGTTACATTGTTCCTTATGATTGGATGAGCACATGATACACTTTTATGCTTAGACATGTATGCTTGTGAGCTATACAAGATAAGAATTTCTATGATATGTTATGAGTTCAAAATATGCATGTTTTATGTTATGATATGTGGGTAAATTTTACATGCTTTGATGATATGATATGAGCTGAAAATATGCATGTTTATGTTATGATATGTGGTTAAATTATGCATGCTTTGATGCTATGTTTAGTGCTTAAAATATGCATGCTTTCATGATATGCTATGTGGTTAAATTATGCATGCTTGATGATATGCTTTATGCTTAGGATATGCATGTTTTTATGATCTATGCCTAAGTGATGCATATTGTGATGATATGATGTATGCCTAAGTGATGCATATCTTTATGACATGATGTATGCCTAAGTGATGCATACCTTTATGATATGATGTATGCCTAAGTGATGCATATTGTTATGATATGATGTATGCCTAAGTGATGCATATCTTTATGACATGATGTATGCCTAAGTGATGCATACCTTTATGATATGATGTATGCCTAAGTGATGCATACTTTTATGACATGATGTATGCCTAAGTGATGCATACTTTTATGATATGATGTGTGCCTAAGTGATGCATACTTTTATGATGTATGATATGTATAAGTATGACATGTACTTTACTTTATATGGCTTGTACCAAGGGTGGGCTCCATAAGCGCCCCGGGGTCGATGGAATAAGACTCGGGCCTCGTTAGGGATGGGCTCCTAAGTGCCCTTAGGTCGATGGAGTAAGACTCGGGCCTAGTATGTTTGCCTTGTAGGGTTCAAGACTTGCTACCTTGGACCTACATAGGTTGCGCGCAATATATAAGTGGTACATAGCCGGGATCCCCTTTAAGTTGAGATTATGTTCAAGTATATATGTAAGAAGAAATGGTTTTAAAGATCATGAGACATACACATGTTTTTCGGATACATATTTTTCAAAATCATATTGCATATACCTTATGATGATTTATGATATGGCATGGTTAGATATGATTATGTTATGTTCCATGATATGTCCATGTGTATGATATGCCATGACTCCTTATGACGATATGCCATGATTAGATACGATTATGTTATGCTTCATGCTATGCTTTACGCTATGATATGCCATGACTAGTTATGATTTCTTCATGTTGCATGATATGCTTAAAAGAGTATGTTACATTATGTCATGACTAGTTGAAATGATGTCATGTTGAGACATTCTTTGATTATACTATGATTTTCGGTTTTAGTGAGTAGGAAAGGAACTTACTGAGCCATGAGTGCTCACAGCTTACTGTCCTTGTAGCACAGATAAAGGAAAAAGCTGGATGAGCTAGAGGAGCAGCAGGAGAGGCAAGGAGATGTGTGTGGCAGTGGCTAGGCAACCAAATAAGAACCTACTTTAAAAACTTTTAAAGAACTATGCTTTGGTATCATGAATTGTAGTACCGTATGTGTGACTTGATGTTATGTTTCTACTAATTTTGATATCATGTTATTGAGGCACTGATAGTGTAGTTCGGATTTGATGAAAGGGAAAACAAAAGAAAAGTTTTTATTAAACTAAGAGAATTATTTTAAGTCTTCCGCTGTTTTAAAAAGAAAAATTTGTACTTAGAGTATCGTAGCCCCGTCCCTTAGGGTTAGCAGGGAGGGCGGGCGTTACAAGAGTGTTGCGATCTTTTGGGAACAAGTCTTATAAGGTTTTAGGTTTCCCATTCATCCCTTCTTCGTCGATGTTAGTAGATATTTTGACCTTCCCCTACATCAACTCATTTCCCAATCATTCTCTATTATGGTTGGCTTTGTTGTTGTTTCTCACTTACTTGACTTACCTCTATCTCCTTGCCTATTCCACTATTTCTTTGTTCCCCATCAAATAGACAACAACTTATTTAAGTTTCAATCACGCCCTAAAGCCATTTGATTCAATAGAATTCCACCCCAAGGAGAATGGAGGAACATATTCTTTTTCATGCACCTTCCTTCTCCTTCGCCATATCCGATAACTTGGCAGTGAAGCCTTCCTCCTCCTCCCCACTTAGGTGATATTTTGAAGACCCTATTCTTCATTCTTGCATGGGAAAATTGAAGGGTGCGAAGTTTAACCTACCTGTATTAATCGCTGAAGGTTTATTGTTCGTTTTCAGTCAGCCCAGCTGACACAGATTAGACGTCTCCTTTGGTAAGCTTGCTTTCCTTATATATGTTGTCACTTTCAGATCATTCCTAATGCGACTCTTGCTTTTCTAGCCGAGGCTATCCTCCCAGCTTTCATGTGCAAGAATATTCGCCTAACTAGAGCAGTTTTAACTAAAATAGGGGAAGACTTATTAAGAGATTGTCATCTTAACCGTCCCTCCTCATCTCTTGGTTTACTCCCTTCAGCTGCACCAGTCAAGGAACCTTCTAGCTCACCAGAATAGGAAAATCCGTTCATTTTTAGGCATAAGAGACCTCGTACTGAAACCCTGGGTCATCTTATCTCCACCATACCCACTTTTGAGCAAATTCCCATTACTCCCTCCGAATCTCCTACACTAGAGGTAAGATCCTACGCCCCTAACACATGTTCATTCCCGTTATGCACTCAATATGATGACACTAGGCCTTCTTATCCCAATGTCTCATGTTGTTCCTCCAGTTGTTCCTACTTTCAAGGCGACACTAGATGTCCCTGTGACTTCACCACCCCTTCTTCAGCTTTTACTTCTTCTCCCACCAGGCCACGTTCTAAGAGAACACCTTGCAGGAGATCAGTTGTTCCTAGGCCCATTGAAACATCTATTGAATAGGATCCTACATTGATCAGTCATACACCTCCTAATCCATCTTCTCGGGTTCTCCTGCCAACTCCTGAACTTCCTCCTACTTCTTCTTCACAACCTACAACTTCCACCAGCTCCTTCATCCTTTTTAAATAATCTCATGGATTACCATCCCAACTAGGTCAGACACCTATTCCTTCCTCATGTGGGTTACTCTTGCTAAAAGATACATTAGTTGAGTCATGGCTGCATTCACAAGCACATATGAGAGGGTGTACCATCTCTGAGCATGTCGATGACCACAATCGCCAAGCTACTGCAGTAAGTTTCCAATTAAATTTCCTTGGTCTATGGCTATAAAGTGTAACTATGTTGTTATCTTGTTTTAGTTCTATGCCTTGACCTTACACTTGGGTCAGCTAGCTGTGGACCTAGAAAAGGCCAACTGAGTTTTGAAAGATAAAGTGGAGGAATTGCAGACCACCTCCAATTTTCTTAATGATAAACTCACCCAGCTAAGAGGCACAGTAAATTCACAAGCTTAGCTCACTGCTAGCTTAGAGAAGGCTTTACGAGATTGTCATCAATTACTACAATCCCGCGAAGAAGAAAAGGGAAACTTGGAACTCCAACTGTAATGAAGTGAGTCTCAACTCTGGGTAGAGAAATCTTTAAAAGACAAAGCTCTTTTAGATTTATCCCATAAAATTGCTCTTTTGGAACAGTTGCAATTATCACATGGCTCTAGATCTCCTGAGCTAACTCAAGAATTAGCCTCCAAAGATTTTACATTATTACAACAACAAGAAAGACTATGAATCCAGGATTTACAGATAGGCTTACTTTTGAAAGAGCTAGAGAACTCTAAGGCGGAAAAGGCTACCCTGAAGGCCGAGAAGGACAACCTGCAATCTGAACTTCAGACATATAAGGCAGGTGAGGAGGAGTGCTGGCAAAGTAGGCGTAGATCCTATTTGGACTTCCCTGAGTTTGGTGAGAAATATGTCTGGTGCATCATAGGAACCCTCACTCATTCCGCTGAAGGGGTTGTTCAATAGTTAAAGGAGGGGGTTACTTATCTAGAGAACCTCCTCTCTTTATAAATCGTCGACGGCTTAACAAGGAGCTCCCAAAAGACTTTTTAAGCAGATTTAAATAAAATTAGGATCTAGTATTTATACCTTTATATTATTTCTTCATTACTTTGAGCTACTTATTATATATCAAATACTAATAAGAATTAGTAATTACCTGTTATGTTGGTGCGGGAAGTATTAGATAATCAAACCTGGATTTTGATTATGCCAAAGGTCCAAAGTTAAGTTGTATTGTGATCTAACACGATTGATTGAGCTTACAGGAAAGACCTAAGTTGTCTTAGGCAAAAGTCCTAGTGGACTCTAGGCGGGTGGAAAACCCTAGGGGGTGGTAACCCTTGGTCCTAGAGGGTGGAAACCCTAGGTGATGGAAAGTCCTAGCTACGATTAGGCAGGTGAAAAACCCTAGGGGGTGATAACCCTAGGTCCTAGGGGGAGGTAACCCTAGGTCCTAGGGAGTAGTAACCCTAGGCGGAAAGTCTAGTCGATCTGAAGGACTAGTCTAGCAACAGGTAATCTCTCCTGAGAAGAGTAAGTGAGGACGCATTCCCTATTGAGGGAATAGTAGGCGTCGATTCAACCTAGGGTTTTCAGAGAAAATCTGAAATCAGAACTGGACAATCCGAATGCTGTCAAAAGTTGTTTTACTTAATTAACTATTATTTGTCTAACTCTATTTTGTAGGAGACTAACACTTTATTGTAGGGTTAGATTCAACCTTTATCGGTCAACCAAACATCTGGATCGGTTGACCGAACCCCAGTACAGCAGGATCAGATTTTCAGAGATTAGACCGAGTTCAACTGAGGGATCGATCAACCAAACCTCGGGATCGGTCGACCGAATTGAGGATAAATGGTGACGTGGTCGAGCCGAGTTGATCAGACCAGATGAGCTAGTGATCGATCGACTGAATGGCAGGATCGATCGATCGAACGAAGAAACTCTATCTGAGCAGCAGAACCGGGAGGCGAACCGATTCAGGCGAGATCGATCGACCGATGAGGAGGATTGGTCGATCGATCGACGGTGAGTCAAACCTGATCCCGAGATCAGGGGATCTGGATTAGGTCAAGCTCAACTATAAAAAGGAGCCTTGACCAGCAATTTAGTGCAACCAAAATTCAGACTACTTGCGCTCCTGTGTGCTGCGACGAAACACTTCAACAATGCTCAACTGCTACGCCGACAATTGATGTTCCTTTCCAACATCTTTGTATTGTCGGTAACTTAGTTTTAATATTACAATTGTAATTGATCTTATAAAGATTTCTCGAGCTTATAGTGATTGCCCATCAAAAGCACTCTCACGTGCGGGTCTTGGAGTAGGAGTCGCCACAGGTTTCGAACCAAATAACTCTTGGTGTTTATGATTGTGCTTTTTGTCTCTTTACTTTTCGTTGCATTCTTACTCCATGTTTGTAAAATACCGAAAATAGGCGAATATTAATAAGGGAATTGTCCGAAATTTTTGAAAATTTTTCGAGAATTTTTCGGAGCTCGTATGGACGAGTTTACGGGGATAAAACGGGGTTCCGGGAAAACCTGTTTGGGCTACCCTATTTTAATGAGGAAAAAATTTATTTCTCTTTTCTTTTTTTTATTCTCCCCAAAACCGTCGACGCTGCGGTTTCTTTCCCCTTCTCTTCGCTACTCTTCTTCTTCCTTCCCTGAGTCGAACTCCTCTTCTGCCCTAGCCACATCGCGCCGCACCACTTCTAATCCTTCCCTTTTTCTCTCTGCTCCCGAACGCCGGCAGCCGGTTAATTGTCCTGCCCTAGCTTGGATTGCGATCCCTCTCCGCCGTTGAGATCAGGAACGCGCCGGCGACGCTCAAGCCACTACCAATTTTCCCCCTTCTCTGCACCCTATCTCCGATCAAAGGCTGAGCATCAGCGACCTACTGGGTTACTTCAGCGGATTCCTATTCCTGAGTGGAAATGGGAACATATCACTATGGATTTTGTAGTGGGATTGCCGAGGACACGACGAGGCCATGACGTGATTTGGGTAATCGTTGATCGATTAACCAAATCCGCGCATTTCTTAGCGATTCGGAGGACAGATTCCCTGGATCGATTAGTAGATATGTATTGCCGAGAGATCATCATACTACATAGTGTTCCGTTGAGTATCATTTTGGATAGAGATCCACGGTTCACGTCTCGTTTCTGGCAGAGTCTGCAGCAGGCCCTGGGCACACAGCTCCGTTTCAGTACAACTTTCCATCCACAGACAGATGGACAGTCAGAGCGGACTATTCAGACTTTAGCGGACCTGCTGAGGTCATGTGTTATGGATTTCGGAGGCAGTTGGGAGGACCATCTGTCGTTGGTAGAGTTTGCTTACAACAACAGCTTTCATTCGGCTATCTAGATGGCATCGTTTGAGGCGTTGTATGGTAGATCTTGTCGGACACCCGTCCTCTGGGATGAGGTTGGAGAGGCCCAGTTGTTGGGACCTCATAGAGTTCAGCAGGGTGCAAAGTTGGTCCGTACTATCAGACGGAGGATGTCAGAGGCGCAGGACCGCCAGAAGAGTTATGCTAATCGGAGACGCAGACCACTAGAGTTCTCTGTTGGCGACCATGCATTTCTGCGAGTTTCGCCCACGAAAGGGGTGAAGAGATTTGGCCTCAGAGGTAAGCTGGCTCCGCGGTATATTGGCCCTTTCGAGATCTTGGAGAGGATCGGAGCGGTAGCTTACCGGTTAGCACTACCACCGTCCCTGGCAAGCATCCACGATGTATTCCACGTATCTATGCTGAGGAGATACGTACCTGACCCGACGCATGTGCTGACAGATGTCTCAGTTCCAGTTCAACCTGACGTCACCTATGAGGAGATTCCGGTACGGATTCTGGACCGGAAAGAGTGACAGTTGCGGAACAAGACTATCCGGCTGGTTAAAGTCGGATGGCAACATCATTCGGACGAGGAGGCTACTTGGGAGCTCGAGGATACTATCCGAGCTCGATATCTCCATCTTTTTCCTTGAGGTATATGATTCAGTTACTGTTCAACATTTATACCTTCTATCTGTTGTTAGCACTTGCTGATGGTAGATAACGAAATTTGGGGACCAAATTTTTATTAGTGGGGGAGAATGTAAAATACCGAAAATAGGCGAATATTAATAAGGGAATTATCCGGAATTTTGGAAATTTTTCGGGAATTTTTCGGAGCTCGTATGGACGAGTTTACGGGGATAAAACGGGGTTCCGGGAAAACCTGTTTGGGCTACCCTATTTTAATGAGGAAAAATTTTATTTCTCTTTTCTTTTTTTTATTCTCCCCAAAACCGTCGATGCTGCGGTTTCTTTCCCCTTCTCGTCGCTACTCTTCTTCTTCCTTCCCCGAGTCGAACTCCTCTTCTGCCCTAGCCACATCGTGCCACACCACTTCTAATCCTTCTCTTTTTCTCTCTGCTCCCGAACGCCGGCAGCCGGTTAATTGCCCTGCCCTAGCTTGGATTGCGAGCCCTCTCCGCCGCTGAGATCAGGAACGCGCCGGCGACGCTCAAGCCACTGCCGATTTCCCCCCTTCTCTACACCCTATCTCCGATCACCTCACATCAGAGCCAAACCTTCCTTTTTCCCTCATCTCTCGCGACGCCAGCCTTCTCCACGCCGAGCTCTGCACAAAGCCACCGCCGACCGAGCCCCATCCCAGTCCTCTCCTCCGCGCGGGCTGCGCCCCTTGCTCCTCTGCCCTAGAACTCGAGCCACTGCTGTCGACCGAGATTGTTTCTACCCTAACGCCAGTTGCCACCACTTCTGTGCCTGCGGACGCCGCTGCCCTAGTGCTCTCTGCCTTGATCAAATCCACGGTGAGATTTAGTTTGGTTGGAAATTTTGTAGGTTCAAGAATTTAGATTAATTGATGTTTTGGTTTGTTCGATTTGTTCCAACAGCAACCCATTTGTGCTGGTAGCCACAGTTCTGGTGTGGATCAATAAGCACGGCTACGAGTTGGGTAAGGAAAATTAGGTGTTGCTGATTTTATGATGTCCTCATCTTAATTGGACAGTGGGAAAGAATTCTAATGGGATTTGTTGTAGTTTCCTTGATTCAGCAATTTATTTTGTCGCTAGCGGCGACAAGTCGATCTCCAGTTGTGCTGTTGACAGAAGCTTTAGAGTTGTGCAGATTTAAATTGGGTAAGATACTTAATTGAGTTTGTTTGGATAGGTTTGATTCATTATATAGTTGGTGGTTTATGTGTAGTTAGGTCGACTTGTGGTTAAGTTAGGAATGGAACCCTAAGCTTTGGATTAGGGATAGTTAACTATGATTAACTATTTAATTAGGGTTTCTGGAGAAAAAGAATTTGGTTTAGCTATTTTGCTTATAATTAAATTTAGCTAAACTATACGGTTTATTACAGGACTTTGATTCGAGACGAGTATCTCAATTGTTGGATTGGACCATTTCGATTGGAGGCGAGTACTTTTGACTTATGTCATTTGATATGCATAGTAATGAATTTAACAAATAGCAAAGATTATGTCTCTTATCTGTTTCGGTTAATCACTACCCAATACCTGTTACATACTTGGTTGATTGCTTGTTTTGCATCTCATACTATTCCTTACCTGCTTATACATGCTTATAGAGGTAGTGATATACCATGTTTCACCATGTTCAGGACCTAGATCTGATACCTTACCTGATCTGTGTACCCTTGATATGATTTATTTGCTATGGTGCACATCATATATGTATATAGATTTGGTTCAGTATATTACCATGCTTAGTGTCATACACCATTCGCATGATTGCATGCTGTGTGATAGATTGCTCCATTATTGTCGAGCACATCGCCAGTTTCATCACTATTCGGTGCTCCGTTGTTGACGCTCATGGGTAGCGTGATGCAGCGTGGTAGCACGTCAGTTTGCTCGTTCGGTGCTCCGTTGGTCCGCTCATGGGTAGTGTGATTGCAGCGTGATAGCACGTCGAGACCCCTCCCCGTCATTGTGTACCGGGAGATGAGAGCATTGCGCTCCCCCATTTATGATTTGGGGTAGGAGTATGTATGTACTCCGACAACATCTCGTCCTCTCGATCACTCATCAGGAGTAGTGATGCAGAGTGCACGGTCGTCACAGCCCTACCCACTCGGTCCCACTTTTGTTGTGAGTTGGCTGACTGGCGTCAGGGGTGACCATGACATTGGCATCATATGCATGATGCATTTATTGCTTGTGTTTGTGTTTGCTGCATTTATATGCTGCATATTGTTTGGATGCCTATGATTGACATGCATACAGGATTTCTATATCTCTCGGACTGTTTGTCCTTATACCCAAGTCCTGGTTAGTACGGTTTTCTCCTTTATTTCGTCAGAGACTGTACGCATGATTAGTGCTAGATGTTAATTCTTTACTATGTATATCAGTTGTACCTGCTGAGCGTTGGACTCACCCCGCCTCCATTGTTGATATTTTTCAGGTTGATGCTGTCAGGAGAGAGTTCCAGTTGCTAGTCCCCTGCAGACCATGAAAATGCTGGATGATATTTTAGTTTTATTATTTTGACTATGTCCGACTTATTCTGTTTTTGATACTATGGATTTTTGATACTATGGATCTGGTATGAATGTATGTGTCGATGGTTTTGGTGTTTGGATATGTTTTACTACATGCCTGCCTGGACGACAGAAGAGGTAAGTTGATCTTATTGTCGGATTTGAGCTTTATGAGTGTAGTTGAGTAGGGTTGTTTTTGAGTCCTATTTCTGTTTCATTTAGTTATCTATTAAACTGCGTGGAATGTCTGTGTGTTATATTTTATTTCTGTTATTATTCCAGCCGCATGTGGCTGAGGTATATGAGATGTAGAAAGTTTCAGATTGTCCGTTGTACAGGGGAGATGTTGCCGGAATTTCTTCGGACAGGGACTCCTCCGGGGTGTGACAATGTTTTCTGAAACAAATGTGAAAGCCACTCGTGCTATTCACCCCCCCCTCCCCTTTAACATGTCTATGATCCTACAATTGGTATCAGAGTGAGGCCACTCTGAATTGGTGAAACCACCAATCGAGCAGAGGGGGTTCTTTTTGAAAGAAAATTATATACTATTTTTGCTTAAAAAAGATACTGTTTTCCCTCCAAAATTGAAATTTATATAATGTTTTTGAAAGAAAATTATATACGCCTTTCATTTTTTTCCCTCCAAAATTATTTTTAAAAAGTCATTCTCATCTTTTCACCATTAGTTAATATTAGTAAAATATCGAAGTCACCAAAATTTATAATAATATTTTTTTATTGATATTTTATTATTTTTTCTTGAAATTAGTGAATTACTATTTTTATGTTTAATGTAAACGGCATCAACTAGCAAACTTCGCAAGATTTGCCTCCATTAATATCCATGCTGAGTTGTCTTCAAAACAACTTCACAAGCCCTATGTTGGTTCTCTCCATTTGGTACTAGCCAAATGAGGAGATGGCACGAAAGAGGAGAAAAACTCACGGCTCGATTTGGTGCCCAGCGGCAATTGCAACCCGATGATACCCAAAGAAGGTTTGACAGTGCTCTCTTGTAGATCTGGAAGTGCTCTAAGAATTCTAGCCACCTTTTGGCAGGAGGAAGAAGGAAGGAGGGGCCAGCAACACACCAAGGGAAAATGGCAAAAGAAGATCCAGCCAACTTTTAGCCAGAGTCTTGCAAAGGGGCGACGGCAAGGGAGAGGGGGAAGCTCTTGAAGGGGCGCCACACCAAAAACCAAGAGGAGTAAAACCCTTAAGAACATCTTAGCCCTCTTGTTCTATGAAGAGGTATTTATAAACCTCTTTCATTAAGACTTGGGGAACAAGTTATAGCCCAAGCCCATGTAACACCCCAAATTTCATTATTTGGAGTTCTAAAAGTGCTTATAAATATTTATAAATGCTTTAGAAATATTCTAGAGATTTTTAGGAATTTTTCGAGTATTTTTATGTAATTTTTGGGGATCGTTTAGTATTTTTACCAAAAGAAACAAGTTGCAAAAAAAAATAAAGAGGTTGAGCCGAGGTTCGAACCGGAGACCTCTGGTTAAGCAAAGCCTTAAGTTGTTTCGGATGACCGGAACCCAGCAGGGCCGTGCTGATTAAAGAAAGAGCGGAAATCATTTAAGTAGTAGTAGTTAACAGAAATATTTAGGTATTAAAAGGGATAAGTTAAGAGAGGAATTGGATTATTTTCGTGACCTAAATTTCCTCTCCTCCTCTCGCGCGCGGTGTCTCTGCTCGGGCGGAAACGAAGCCGGAGCTAGGGCTTCGTCTCCGGCGGTCGCCCAAGGGTGTTTTCGTGAGATCTTCACACGTTCGTGACCGGCTCGTCGAGGGGAGCACGCAGACGCAAAGAGATCGCTGAACAGCGAGCCTCTCCGCAAACCCTAGAAGCCTAATTTGGTTGTAAGTTCAAGAACAAGGGTAAGTGCTTCTCACCTGCGGTAGGAGTAGCTTTTGGAGTTTATTTCTTCTTGTTTTTCCGAAACATGATGTAGGGAGCAATGTATTTGATGTTGCTGCCGTGAATCTCAAAGGAAGGAAATAGATTTGTTTGTTTAGTATGTGGTTTGTTTTCTTCAGGTTTTGTAGTTAGAAATTCGGATTTTGGTTTCATTGTATGCGGTATAACATTCCTGCCACAGATTATCTGTTAAATCCGAACAAGAACAGCCATGAATTTCATATCCGCTTTAAAACTTGTTGTTGATTTGCTTAGTATGAATGGTTTTCTTTTGGCCTTCGGAATATAATGTACAGGAATGGTTTTCTTTTGGTCTTCGGAATATAATGTACAGGAATGGTTGCTAGAGGTTTAAGAGTAGTTTCAAGAATTGCCTTCACCTTTGCATTTCTGCTGCAGCATGCTTAAAGATCTCTATTTTTCTATAAAGTATAAGCTTTGCATAAGATTTACATAGGTTTCAAGCTTCAACAGGTTTTAGTTTTATATGATGTATGTAAATGTAGCACCTTAGTTTAGACTTTTATTGCTGCAATGGGCACAAACAGCCTCACTGCCTAGTTTCGGTTTGTGCATATGTGAACAGAAATGATGTATATAAATGTAGCATCTGGATTTTTTTTGTATATATACATTTATGAGTAATTATAGGTAAAGGAAGACCAAGGTCTTAATTTTGATCCCAAATTCCAGCATTTGAGGATCAGCAGCATGCCTAGTGCTTGAAGAAATGCTGAGGCATTATATATTAGAAGTAATAAAAGATAATAGATATTTTATTTGAAAATGCTGGTACCTAACTTCCGAGGTTGTCGTTAAACAAATCCAGGTGACCAATTTCGAGGTCTTGGCCCTGGTAAGACCAAGGTCTTTACCCTCGTAGGACTGGTGGCTTGCTACCTCAGTTTCTATTAGGGAGTGTGCAATGGTACTAAGCCTGGACCCAAGAGATTATTATTATGAAGTATAAGAGTATAAGTTTTGGAAACAAATGAAATAAGCTTTACATGAGTTTAAAATCAGTAAGTTTGGTTTTCTTTTATGCTAGCATGTTGTTTAGAATTTTTCTTACTGTTATTTGCTACTAGATGAGCAGCTTTACATGATTAGCATTTCAGTATGTTTTGTTTCGTTTATTATTAGATGAGCATGAGTAGTATTTCTTTAAAAGCATTCAGTTTCTAGATTCTTTCTTGTACACATGCATATTCGAGTTTTGTGAGTTAGATAGCGCTTACTAAGCATTCGCTTATAGTTGCATTTCCTCTTATTGTAGATAAAGGGAAAGGAAAGGTATAGTGAAGGAAGGTGACAAGGAGGTGCGGGATGGATGTGTGATGTCTGGACTATGGAAGCCTTGGGACTTAGTTTAATAATTCATTAAGATTTTGTATTTAGAATGTTGGAACTATTCTTTCGTGTTGCTGGATTCACTTATTGAATATTTTATGTTTTAAAACTCTTCCTTTTAATTGTTGTGCACATTAGTTCCATAAATTGAGTTGTATCACTATGGCATGCATATACAAACTGATATGTTTTAGTTGTGAATATATGCTTGAGTAGAATTTTTGAGATGAGTCATGTATGTTTGCAGTTGCTACTAATTGTATGTTTTTCATTTTTAAGAGTTTTAAGTACTGATAATTACATGTGAGCAACATTAGTTAAGTAAAGTCAATATTATAGTAATGTCCCACCTTCATAGACTAGTAGTGAGGAGGGTGGGGTGTTGCAGCCCAAGCCCAATCTTAAGCTCACATCATATGTGTTAGCTTAATCCACCTACAAGAGATATGATCCAACCAAAATCATGTCTCATGAGTAGGCCAAAATTGCTTAGAAGAGGCATGGCCCATTAGCCCTTCCTTTGCAATAAATCCTTTCTATATTTGTCCTTCATTTGGTTCAACCAAACTTAATTTCTTTCTCTCTTTGAGATTCAACTTACTCTTAGGTCTTTAAGATATACTCGCAATGCATGTGATCCAATAGGTTTTTAGTTATGTTGGTCATTCATAACTAACCATTAATTATGAATCAATCATGAGTGTCATATATTAATACATCATGATCCCCAATTGATCGAAAAATTAGAATTGATTTCAGAACATCTTCTAAACCCTTTAGCAACTATAGTTATTAGTGTATATATTCCTTTCACTCATCTTACACCCACTTGGTTTATGACATGGCCTATGTGTCAGACCTCACTAGGTTGACTACATCACACCTAGATCAAGTTGTAGTTCTTTGTTCTATGGATTTGAATTACTTAAAAACACATGTCTAAGAAGATTATCCTCTTGGCATGTTTGCTTTGGCCAAAGACTTGTAATTAATAATCCTAACAAATGCCATAAGGTATACTTCTTCTTAAAAATGAGTGGTAAATCCACTATATACTATTCAAATATCTTCAGGCATATTGTCTTATACCAAATCATCCTAGATCTATACCTCCTAGGAGATATCCTGCTAAGATATCAAAGTACAAGTCTCCATGACCAAGATGACTTAAATACCTCAAGTATAAGAAAACTTGCATTTGAACTACAATAAGATCTTCATCAAAATATAAAGAACCATATAAAATCTTATAATAGATCGCATTCAATGAGCTAGTTACCTATAACTAGCATCCACATATTAACTCTCAACATCTCAATATTTCTAGCCAGCGAGGATCAACTGTTTCAATAAACCAAGGAGTATAACATATACTAGTCGCATAAAATTAATGATGTGCAATCTCATTAATTCATCGACTAGGAAAGGTTCCAATACATACATAATTACACATGATGAGATACCCACTAATTGTAATCCGATTATAATTTTCTCATGCTATGCTTTATATTGTGGACTTCATTAATTGAGTTTGAAATCAAATCATATACATAAAGAATGCATACTCAAATAATAAATTTTATTATCAAGTAAATAATATAATGTTTAAAAGTGATTGCCTTTAAGACACCTCTCAAATATAACAGTGTGGTTAAAAGAAAAGAAACATATTTTGAAAGATGTCATATTAGAAGTATTTACTCATTAGACATAATTTAGATGTGATGAATCTTGCATTAGAGCCTCTCCATAATATAAAACTTTACACTGGTTTCTATGTTAATGGCTTCAAATTTTATGTGGCACGACATGATTCACACATATTAACCTATAATTTAGGTATTTGCATAAAATGATCTATCAACAACATTAACACTAATACTTGACAAAATCATTAAAGTTGAATATCCTTCTTTACCCTTAAAAAGATGTGTTATTCAAATGTTCATGGTATGATATAACTCCAAGAACAGGTAGTAGAATACATTCAAATTATAATTTAGTTGAGGTTAATGCAAATAAAAGATTTAACAAGTTTGAATCTTTCATTTTTATGGTACAAGCTAGTCAAGTTTTCTATCTTTAATACTCAACAAAAAGAAGGAGATCTAGTAAATGATTAACAGTTTGTCAAGTGAAACCTCAGTCAACTATAGAAATGTCAAACTCTATCACGAACCAAAACCATAATGTACTTGAAAATGTGGAAGTGGACATATATTTAGTTGATTCACAAATTCAATCTACATCCCAATTACTTATAGATGTAAATATCACTTATGAGAAAATAGATAATGGAGAAATATCCAACATTGAGGAGCTAGATATACTAATAGAGTTTACTGATGAAGACTTACAAATTATTAATATTAATGATTTAAATTGTAATGATGATTAAATTTTAAGATTAATGTTAATGATTCAGTTATGGATATGCCTATTTTTTATATGTAAATATCACTAGTTCTATCATTTAAGCCACTATTATTTTGATTTGATTATTATTTGGAATATGTATGTATTATAATGTTATTTTATAGATATAATCACATTAGATATTATAGCAGTACACGGTGGCCAGATTATATTGAGGATTATTATGGATTGGTAAGAATTTATATAATTAGTAATTCTAATTCATCCAATCTTTTTTTATTATTTCAAAAAAATGAAAAAAAATCATTTAGTTTTATTCTCAAACAATATTATTTAAATACACCAACACCTCAAACACCGTGAATTTTGCATGCCACGATAGTGTGGACGTATACAAAATTTAAACATTTGTAAGAGGAGAGTTTTACCCATTAATTATCTTGCCAATAAATCTTTATGACAAAATAAAATTACCTCAAACACCGTGAATTTTGTATGCCACGATAGTGTGGACGCATACAAAATCAAACATTTGTAGAGGAGTTTTTAATTTTATTATCTTGTCAACCTATTTATTTGACAAATTAATAGTTGGTTTTCTTCGGTCACACAAATAATAGCAGTGACTCCGATGGAGAGGATACTATTAGACGTGCCTAAGTGTATACCATTACTTGACACTAAGTCCATTAATAAGATTGTGCCCTTTCCGATAGGGAAGATCATACGCTCTTAATTAACTTCCTATAGTCATCCAAAATGGAAGTTTAAGCTAGTGATCCGCAAACAAGCTCATCCGATATGGAGGAAGGCACTCAGAGCCAACGCGCAAGCTTGTTGCATCACTTATAAACCAGTAATGGAGACCGTGGAATTTATTTAAAAATAAATCTCTCTCCCACTTAGTTATTTAAAGTGAGAAATTTTGACTATGCTAGCCTACTTAGCATGCATACTAACAAGCACACACAACATAGCATAAAAAGCAATAAATAGAAAAACTAATTCTCAACTATTATGGCTTTTATCTATTGCTGTCCTCCGTGTGTCGCCAACCCTAGCTGCTGCCATCTTTGGCCACCACCACCGGGTCTAGTTGTCGCATCCATCTTGCTCCTTGTTCCGCTGCGCCTCTGGTCCTCAAAAGGTTCCATGCCTTGCAAGATTCGATCCGCGACATAAATAGAATTTTACATTTTTCGATCCTATATTCCTCGAAGGAATGTACATGTAAACTAGATCGAACATAAAATAAAATTTACATCCATCGATCCTATATTCCATAAAAGGAATGTACATGTAACTAGATCAAAAATAAAATCCTAATAAAACTAAATACAGCTCCTGCTATATTTTATAATACAATCATGCACACACAATAAAATGCCCTTGACATGTCCAAGGGTCCAATCACACATACAATATCTATAAGCCATAATAGTTGGATCCTACATCCACAAAGTTAGCACATCCTACTATTATCCTGCCTAAATTATGTATGACATGTGCATAATTAAACTAATACCAAATACACAGAGGCAAAACCCTAGCTCTGATACCAATTGTTGGTTGCTACTCGGAAAACCTAATGGTTCCACTGTACAAAAATTTTGTACAAAGGTCTGAACCTTTTCCTAGCTACCATATGTTTTTTTAAATTAAACTCGGATCGCCTGCGGAACTTAACACGTTTGATCCTAAGTTTAATTTATTTGTTATTTTAGGTTTAGACTTGGATCTCCTGCGGAACTTAACACGTTCGATCCAAATCACCTAGGTTATTAATTCCATTAAATATTAATTTTCAAAATTGGCTTCCAGGACTGCATGGCGAGGCACATGGCCTTCTTAGATATGGGAACAACCACCACCGCCTAGACAAAGCCTTTTAAGGAAAGCTAATATTTAATTTCCTTAAATAACTTTAGGTCAACCAAAAGGAACAATCAAATCACAAGGAAAAGAAAAATAAAAGAACACAACATCGAAAACTAATTCGAAATACTAGAATCGCATGCCTCTTGTATTTGGTATTTTTACATGGAGATAAAACTAACATGATGCGGAAAACTATATCAGTTATACCTTACTTAGTAGATAATGACCTCTTGATCTTCTACTGTATTCCTCTTCTAATCCCGGACGTTGTGTGGACAACGATCTTCCGAGACGAGAACCACCAAGGCACCTTCTTCTTCTTTGCAAGGTTCGGCCACCACATGACTCCAAGAAAGGATGAGGTTCGGCCACCACCACCAAGCTCCAAGGGATGCAAGAGCGAAGCATCCTTTCTCTCCTTTTCTCCAAGCTAGATCCAGCCACCACAAGGACTCCAAGAGAGCAAGATGGTTTGGCCACAAGAAGGAGATGAGAGAAGAGGAAGAGGTCGGCCACCAAGGAAGAGAGGGAGGAAAAGAATAATAGAGTCGTTCACCCATGAAGGCAGCTCTACCCCCTCTTTTATAATCCTTGGTCTTGGCAAATAAGAAAATTTAAATAAAAACTTCCTTAATTCTTTTGCCATGAAAAGGAAAATTTTATTTAATTAAAAATAATTTTTCTTTTCATTATAACATGGCCGACCACTTATTTTCCCAAATCAAGGAGAGTTTTAATTAAACAAGAATTTAAACTTCCTAATTTGTTTCCGGAAATTTATAAAAATTTCTCAAATAATTTTTATCCCTTCATGATTGGTTTATAAAAAGGAATTTTAATAAATTAAAATCTTTCTTTTAAACATGTGGATAAAAAGAAAGTTATATCTAAAAAATAAAATCTCTTTTAATCTACAAATAAGGAAAGATATCAAATCTTTTCTTAATCTTTTGTAGAAACTTATAAAAGAGAATATTTAATTTTTAAACTCTCTTTTAAATTATGAACATGGTTAAAAAGGAAAATTTTCTTAAAATTTAAAATCCACCTTTTAATCAACAAATAAGTAAAGATTTCAAATTTTAAACTCTCTTTTAAACATGTAGATGATTTACAAATAAGGAAAGTTTTTACCAAAAATTAAAACCATCCTTTTAATCTACAAATAAGGAAAGAGATTAATCTCTTCTTTTAATCTTTTGTAGAAAGCTATAAAAGGAAATTTTAATTTTAAACTCTCTCTTAAAACCATGATATCCACATAATAAATAATTTTAATTAAAATCTTTTTTAATATTTTAGTGGTCGGCCACCTAAGCTTGGGACCCAAGCTTTGGCCGGCCACCAACTTGGCTCATCCACTTGGTCTTGGTCGGCCCTAGCTTGGGTTCCAAGCTAGCTTGGCCGGCCCCATTGGATGGGTAAGAATGTGGGTATGTGGTGGGTATAAATCTCTATATACAAGAGGCTACGATAGGGACCGAGAGGAAGAATTGGTTTTGGTTTCTCGATAAAATTAAGCATCTCGTGTTCGCCCTAAACACACAACTTAATTTTATCAATAATAATTCATTCCACTAGAGAACTATTATTGAACTACCGCACCAATCCCAAATTACATTTTGGGCTCCTTCTTATTATGAGTATGTTAGTCTCCCTGTGTTTAAGATGTCGAATGTCCACTAATTAAGTGAGTTACTGACAACTCATTTAATTAATATCTTAGTCCAAGAGTAGTACCACTCAACCTCATCGTCATGTCGGACTAAGTCCACCTGCAGGGTTTAACATGACAATCCTTATGAGCTCCTCTTGGGGACATTCTCAACCTAGATTACTAGGACACAGTTTCCTTCTATAATCAACAACACACACTATAAGTGATATCATTTCCCAACTTATCGGGCTTATTGATTTATCGAACTAAATCTCACCCATTGATAAATTAAAGAAATAAATATCAAATATATGTGCTTATTATTATATTAGGATTAAGAGCATACACTTCCATAGTAACTGAGTTCTTTGTTCCTTTATAAAGTCAGTATAAAAGAAATGACCTCTAATGGTCCTACTCAATACACTCTAAGTGTACTAGTGTAATTATATAGTTAAGATAAACTAATACATAATTACACTACGACCTTCTAATGGTTTGTTCCTTTCCATCTTGGTCGTGAGCTACTGTTTATAATTTATAAGGTACTGATAATATGATCTTCTGTGTGTGACATCACACACCATGTTATTTATAAATTAATTGAACAACTACATTTATCATAAATGTAGACATTTGACCAATGTGATTCTTATTTCTAGATAAATGTTTATACCAAAAGCTAGGTTTTTAGTATACATCCTAACAATCTCCCACTTATACTAAAAGACTTAGCTGCTATATCTGCTGTCATACATCTGATTCCCAACCCTTCAACATGCCCATCAAAAGCTTTTGCCTTAAGGGCCTTAGTGAAAAGATCTATAGGTCATCATCTGATGCAATCTAGGTAGCAACAACTTCTTCTCATTTATACGATTTCTCGTATTGGGTGGTACTTGCGCTCTATTGTGTTTACTTGCCTTATAGACTCATGGTTTCTTCGAGTTTGCAACTGCACCACTATTATTACAATAAATTGTAATAATCTTTGGACAAACCAGAAATCATATCTAAGTCTATCTTGAGGTTATTGAGTCATTCAGCTTTTATGGTTACCTCAGAGGCTTGCCATATACTCAGCTTTTATGGTGGAGTCTAGAAAAACACCTATGCTTATCACTCTTCCATAGTTATGACTTTACCTCCTAAAGTAAACACAAAACCCCGAGGTTGACTTACTATTGTCCCTATCCGATTGGAAGTCAAAATCCGTGCAACCCACAGGGACCAAATCAACTGCCTTGTAAGCTAGCATATAATTTCTAGTGCCTCTAAGGTACTTCAATATATGCTTTACTGCAGTCCAATGTCCTTGTCAAGGGTTACTTTGATATCTGCTAACAATGCCCTTGGCAAAACAGATTTCTAATCTCGTGAATAGCATACATTAGGCTTCCGACAGCCGAAGCATAAAGAACTGCCTTCATTTCCTTTATCTCCTTTGATGTCTTTTGAGACATCTCTTTAGATAAAGCTACTCCATGCCTAAAAGGTAAGAAACCTTTCTTGAAGTTTTGCATGCTTAAAACGAGCAAGGATTATTTCGATATATGAAGCTTAGGATAAGTAAAATATTCTTTTCTTATGATCCCTTATTACTTTGATCCCAAGAATATATACATTCTCCCAATCCCTTCATATCGAATTGTTTGGACAACCATACCCTTACTTCTGACAACACTTTGATATTGTTTCCAATTACCAAAAATGTTATCTACGTATAGTACAAGAAATACCACCACGTTTCCATCACACTTTTTGTATACACAAGACTTATCCGATTACTAAATAAATCCATAGGTATGGATTACTTTGATAAACTGGATGTTCTAAGACCTTGAAGCTTTGCCTCAGTCCATAGACTGATTGAGCTTGCACACAAGATGCTCTTTGCCCTTTGCAATGAACCCTTCTGGTTGCTTTATATGGATGCTTTCTTCAAGACTTCCATTAAGGAATGCTGTCTTGACATCCACTTGCCAAATAGATAAAAGAATCTGGATAGACTTAAGCATGGCTCCTAGTGAAAAAGTTTCCTTTTTCATCAAGCCTTGCTTTGAAAGTTTCCACCTTCCTGTCTATCCATCTTTTCCTATTGTAGATCTATTTTTACCCAATGGCTTTTACACCATCTGGTGGTTCTACAAGCTTCCAGATTTACACATATTCTAATTTTGTATTCATTGCTATTTGCCAAGATGTTGCATCTTTATCTTGGAGTGCTTTATCATATGTCCGGGATCAGGCTCATGTTCATTTGGGATCAAGTCCAAAGACTCTCCCAAAACATGAATCTCTTAGGTTGCTTGACAACTCTCCCACTATGATGAGGCACTGTCTGTAATTGTATATCATTTATGATACGTGTTGCAGTTTCTTGTGATATTTCATCTTGTACAGTTGGTACTAGATTAGACATGTCCTTTATTATTTCCTTAAGAACAAATTTACTTATGGGCACGTGGTTTATTACATAGTCCTTTTCTAAAAATCAGTCATTGATGCTAACAATGACCTTCTGATTTTTAAGACTATAAACCTACTTTCATTTCTCTAGGATAACCCCATAAACAAGTGAATTCCTTTCCAACTTTATCAGTGTCTCTCATGTGCTAGACCACCCAAATCTGAATATGCTTCAGACTAGACTTACACCCAATCTGCAATTCTATGGGAGTAAAGAGTTCTGACTTAGAAGGTACTATGTTCACTTCCGTTTCCAGTGTATATCCTTAAAACAAATTTGGTAATAACTCATCATCGATCTAATTATTCCATAAGAGCCTTATACCTTCTTTTTACTACACCATTCTGTTGGGGTGTACCAGGTGCAGTTAGTTGGGATTGAATCCCTACTTTTGATAAGTAACTCCTAAATTGTCCCAAGAGGTACTTGCCACTACGATCTTACCATAGTGACTTGATACTTTAACGTTTTTCCGCATCAGCCTTGTACTTTTTGAACTAATCAAAGTACTTAGTCTTACGGCACATTAAGTAAATGTATTTGTATCTTGAATAGTTGTCTATAAAATAGACAAAATATTCGATACTACCTCTTGCCTGGATAGTCATAGGATCACACAAATCAGAATGAACCAATTCCAACATATCTTTGGCTATATACCCCTTAGACTTAAAAGCTTCTTGGTTATTTTTCCTTCCAAGTAAGACTCGCAGGTTGGAAAGATTTCCACTACTAATGAACCCAAAAGTTCATCAGCTACCAATGAATCCTACTCAAGTTAATATAACCTAGCCTTAGATGCCAAAGATATAATTGGTTCATTTCCGAATGTTGCTTTCTCTTAAAGTTAGAAGATGTGTTACTAATTTCCATTTGTTGCATCGTGGGAGTTATTGGATTATAAATTGTCAACCGACATACCAGAATAGATAACTTCCCTATTTTTCTTGATAACAACTTTGTTATCAAAATAGACACAATATCTATTCTATAATAGTTTAGAAACTGAAATCAGGTTCTTTCTAAACTTAGTATGTAAAGACAATTTCTAATAATCCAAATTTTATTCCTATTAGAGAATAAACCTCTCCCACTGCAACAGCTGCTACTTTTACAGTAGTGCCCATGTGGACGGTATTTTTATTTTCATTTAGTTGTCGGGTTTCCTGGAACTCTGCAATGAATTGCAGACATGATTAATGGCATCTGTATCTACACTCCAAGTTCTGGTAGATAACACCACTAGACATGTTTCAACTAATGAATTAAATACACCTAAATTGTTCTTAGTTCTAAGAAGACAGTCTACCTTAATGTCCAAGTCTTATTTCCAATCATTATAATTAGGACTACTAAGTCTTTTCTATAGTATAACAACTAGGGGATTGACAAACATTTTAAATCCTAAGAATCACAAAAATATTTGGTCAAGATCAATTCTTTAAAATCCCTATGAATTTTGTATGCCACGATAGTGTGGACGTATACAAAATCAAAAAGGAGATTTTATCCATTAATTTTATTATCTCGTCAACTTTACTTTATGATGAATAAAATTAATAGTTGATCTTTCTTTGATCAAATATTTGGTCAAAACTTTTGAATTTAAAATATCATTGATTCCTCAAACAATATTATTTAAATCCACCAACACCTCAAACACCATGAATTTTGCATGCCACGATAGTGTGGACGTATACAAAATTTAAACATTTGTAAGAGGAGAGTTTTACCCATTAATTATCTTGCCAATAAATCTTTATGACAAAATAAAATTACCTCAAACACCGTGAATTTTGTATGCCACGATAGTGTGGACGTATACAAAATCAAACATTTGTAGAGGAGTTTTTAATTTTATTATCTTGTCAACCTATTTATTTGACAAATTAATAGTTAGTTTTCTTCGGTCACACAAATAATAGCAGTGACTCCGATGGGGAGGATACTATTAGACGTGCCTAAGTGTATACCATTACTTGACACTAAGTCCATTAATAAGATTGTGCCCCTTCCGATGGGGAAGATCACACGCTCTTAATTAACTTCCTATAGTCATCCAAAATGGAAGTTTAAGCTAGTGATCCGCAAACAAGCTCATCCGATATGGAGGAAGGCACTCAAAGCCAACGCGCAAGCTTGTTGCATCACTTATAAACCAGTAATGGAGACCGTGGAATTTATTTAAAAATAAATCTCTCCCCCACTTAGTTATTTAAAGTGAGGAATTTTGACTATGCTAGCCTACTTAGCATGCATACTAAAAAGCACACACAACATAGCATAAAAAGCAATAAATAGAAAAACTAATTCTCAACTATTATGGCTTTTATCTATTGTTGTCCTCCGTGTGTTGCCAACCCTAGCTGCTGCCATCTTTGGCCACCGCCACCGATCTTGCTCCTTGTTCCGCTGCGCCTCTGGTCCTCAAAAGGTTCCACGCCTTGCAAGATTCGATCCGCGACATAAATAGAATTTTACATTTTTTGATCCTATATTCCTCGAAGGAATGTACATGTAAACTAGATCGAACATAAAATAAAATTTACATCCATCGATCCTATATTCCATAAAAGGAATGTACATGTAACTAGATCAAAAATAAAATCCTAATAAAACTAAATACAGCTCCTGCTGTATTTTATAATACAATCATGCACACACAATAAAATGCCCTTGACATGTCCAAGGGTCCAATCACACACATAATAACTATAAGCCATAATAGTTGGATCCTGCATCCACAAAGTTAGCACATCCTACTATTATCCTGCCTAAATTATGTATGACATGTGCATAATTAAACTAATACCAAATACACAGAGGCAAAACCCTAGCTCTGATACCAATTGTTGGTTGCTACTCGGAAAACCTAATGGTTCCACTGTACAAAAATTTTGTACAAAGGTCTGAACCTTTTCCTAGCTACCATGTGTTTTTTTAATTTAAACTCGGATCGCCTGCGGAACTTAACACGTTTGATCCTAAGTTTAATTTATTTGTTATTTTAGGTTTAGACTTGGATCTCCTGCGGAACTTAACACGTTCGATCCAAATCACCTAGGTTATTAATTCCATTAAATATTAATTTTCAAAATTGGCTTCCAGGACTGCATGGCGAGGCACATGGCCTTCTTAGATATGGGAACAACCACCACCGCCTAGACAAAGCCTTTTAAGGAAAGCTAATATTTAATTTCCTTAAATAACTTTAGGTCAACCAAAAGGAACAATCAAATCACAAGGAAAAGAAAAATAAAAAAACACAACATCGAAAACTAATTCGAAATACTAGAATCGCATGCCTCTTGTATTTGGTATTTTTACATGGAGATAAAACTAACATGATGCGGAAAACTATATTAGTTATACCTTACTTAGTAGATAATAACCTCTTGATCTTCTACTGTATTCCTCTTCTAATCCTGGACGTTGTGTGGGCAACGATCTTCTGAGACGAGGACCACCAAGGCACCTTCTTCTTCTTTGCAAGGTTCGGCCACCACATGACTCCAAGAAAGGATGAGATTCGGCCACCACCACCAAGCTCCAAGGGATGCAAGAGCGAAGCCTCCTTTCTCTTCTTTTCTCCAAGCTAGATCCAGCCACCACAAGGACTCCAAGAGAGCAAGATGGTTCCGCCACAAGAAGGAGAAGAGAGAAGAGGAAGAGGTCGGCCACCAAGGAAGAGAGGGAGGAAAAGAATAATAGAGTCGTTCACCCATGAAGGCAGCTCTACCCCCTCTTTTATAATCCTTGGTCTTGGCAAATAAGGAAATCTAAATAAAAATTTCCTTAATTCTTTTGCCATGAAAAGGAAAAATTTATTTAATTTAAAATAATTTTTCTTTTCATTATAACATGGTTGGCCACTTATTTTCCCAAATCAAGGAGAGTTTTAATTAAACAAGAATTAAAACTTCCTAATTTGTTTTCAGAAATTTATAAAAATTTCTCCAATAATTTTTATCCCTTCATGATTGGTTTATAAAAAGGAATTTTAATAAATTAAAATATTTCTTTTAAACATGTGGATAAAAAGAAAGTTATCTCTAAAAATTAAAATCTCTTTTAATCTACAAATAAGGAAAGATATCAAATCTTTTCTTAATCTTTTGTAGAAACTTATAAAAGAGAATATTTCATTTTTAAACTCTCTTTTAAATTATGAACATGGTTAAAAAGGAAAGTTTTCTTAAAATTTAAAATTCACCTTTTAATCAACAAATAAGGAAAGATTTCAAATTTTAAACTCTCTTTTAAACATGTAGATGATTTACAAATAAGGAAAGTTTTTACCAAAAATTAAAACCATCCTTTTAATCTACAAATAAGAAAAGAGATTAATCTCTTCTCTTAATCTTTTTTAGAAAGCTATAAAAGGAAATTTTAATTTTAAACTCTCTCTTAAAACCATGATATCCACATAAGAAATAATTTTAATTAAAATCCTTTTTAATATTTTAGTGGTCGACCACCTAAGCTTGGGACCCAAGCTTTGGCCGGCCACCAACTTGGCTCATCCACTTGGTCTTGGCCGGCCCTAGCTTAGGTTCCAAGCTAGCTTGGCCGGCCCCATTGGATGGGTAAGAAGGTGGGTATGTGGTGGGTATAAATCTCTATATACAAGAGGCTACGATAGGGACCGAGAGGAGGAATTGGTTTTGGTCTCTCGATAAAATTAAGCATCCCGTGTTCGCCCTAAACACACAACTTAATTTTATCAATAATAATTCATTCCACTAGAGAACTATTATTGAATTACCGCACCAATCCCAAATTATATTTTGGGCTCCTTCTTATTATGAGTATGTTAGTCTCCCTGTGTTTAAGATGTCGAATGTCCACTAATTAAGTGAGTTACTGACAACTCATTTAATTAATATCTTAGTCCAAGAGTTGTACCACTCAACCTCATCGTCATGTCGGACTAAGTCCACCTGCAGGGTATAACATGACAATCCTTATGAGCTCCTCTTGGGGACATTCTCAACCTAGATTACTAGGACACAGTTTCCTTCTATAATCAACAACACACACTATAAGTGATATCATTTTCCAACTTATCGGGCTTATTGATTTATCGAACTAAATCTCACCCATTAATAAATTAAAGAAATAAATATCAAATATATGTGCTTGTTATTATATTAGGATTAAGAGCATACACTTCCATAATAACTGAGGTCTTTGTTCCTTTATAAAGTCAGTATAAAAGAAACGATCTCTAATGGTCCTACTCAATACACTCTAAGTGTACTAGTGTAATTATATAGTTAAGATAAACTAATACATAATTACACTACGACCTTCTAATGGTCTGTTCCTTTCCATCTTGGTCGTGAGCTACTGTTTGTAATTTATAAGGTACTGATAACATGATTTTCTGTGTGTGACACCACACACCATGTTATCTATAAATTAATTGAACAACTACATTTATCATAAATGTAGACATTTGACCAATGTGATTCTTATTTCTAGATAAATGTTTATACCAAAAGCTAGGCTTTTAGTATACATCCTAACAAAACCCTGCAGGTGGACTTAGTCCGACATGACAATGAAGTTGAGTGGTACTACTCTTGGAGCTAGATATTAATTGAGTTGTCAGTGACTTACTTAATTAATGGACATTCGTTATCTGAAACACAGGAAGACTAACACACTCATGATAAGAAGGAGCCCATAATGTAATTTGGGATTGGTGCGGTAGTGCGATAATAACTCTCTAGTGGAATGAGTTATTATCGATGAACTTAAGTTGTGTGTTCGGGGCGAACATGGGATACTCAAGCTCATCGGAAGGCCAAAACCAATTTCTCCTCTAGGTCCCTGTCGTAGCCTCATTATAGCCTCAAGTCCATCCAAATGTAAGGTCTTTCTTGGTGTACAAGAAGGGGGCTAGTCCATTGCTTGGTGACCAAGCAATGGCCGGCCACATCCTCTTCTATAGGGGCCGACCCTATTGCTTGGTGACCAAGCTAGTAGGTGTAACGACCCGCCTTCAACTACTAGGCTGTAAGGCGAATCGCTACAGTTATTGTTAAACTATACTGTGCGGAAAGCTAGACTAATTAAATTTTTTCTACTAAACTGATCAAAACTTAATGCTCTGGGTGTACCTAAGAGTTGTACACTTGCTAGGGGAGACAACCTATGCCTCCCGAATGACCTGCTAGCTGTAATCAGGCATTTCAATCGATCCACAGATCGATTGGGCTGTCGGATCGATCACGGGATTGATCCAGCTTGATACTGGCACGGTAGGAGTCTCTGGATCGGTCGGCGGACCGATCCAAAAGCTTTCTCTTCTCCTTTCGCTTCTGTACGCACCTGGATCGGTCTGCCGACCGATCCAGGACCTCACTGATCGGTCGGACTGACCGATCAGTTCACCTCCCATGTCTCTGTTCGCCTCTGGATCGGTCGGCTGACCGATCCATGAGGATACAGTAGCATACTGTATCTGTCTGGATCGGTCGGCTGACCGATCCAGTGACACAGCCAGGCCCTGATCGGTCTGGAGACCGATCAGAGTTCTGATTTCGAATCTGAACTCTGATTTCAGCCCCTGGGTTGTGCCAAGACTCCACCTATCAACTATCCCATGCATGATAACTATTCTAACAACATGTAATAACAATTTTAGACTTAAGCTAGAGTAAGGTTCACTGGTTCATGGCATTTTAAGTCACTAAACACATTTAACAATTGAAAGTGTATGAAAGTAAAAATTGCTAGAGTTCTAATTGGTTAAACTTGCTAAGTCCCCTAAGGACCTTTGATTCCGGTTCCTGCCACACACACCATCTTTGCATTGCCCTCCAGCTTCCTCTGTTAGTCCATCTTTCCTTTACCTTTATCTGCAGTATAAGGAAAAGTAGAATCTGTAAGCTTAAAGCTTAGTAAGAAACCATCTACCTCACAAAAACATGCGACGATGCAAATATGATTTTAAATCATGCTGTTTAAAACATATGCTGAATGTACTGAATAAACTAAGCATGGCATGGCACATAAGCATACAATCATGGCATATCCAAAGCTGTACATGAAATCAATGGAGATAACTGAACTAAGCATATAAAAGCTAACTGGAGCTAAACTGATACTGAGTTCAAACTCAACTAACAAGACCAAATTTTGAGTTTTGAAAACTAATTCGTAATAAGTGAAAATACATAGTCATACTGTTTTGGGCCCGGCAACTGTACTTGCTGTGCGCGCATCCCTAACTAGACCCGGGATTGCAAGTTCCGAATCTAGTAGGGTTTACTAGGTTGTCTGAACCTAGGGACGACTGTGGGAGTCCTACTGTGTAACTTACTGATTCTAGGTTATCTGAACCTAGAGCTAGGTTCTCTAAACCTAGAGGCGACTGTGGGAGCCCACCCATTGGACCGTAGTCCCATATAGCTAAAATAAACTGATTTACTGCTTTAAACGCTTCTAATGCATTTAGCTGTACTATCAAAATGCCTAAGCTGCATTTTTACTGATCTAGTTATTTTGTCGAACACTTAGTGTGCCCCAACTCTCCTCTTCATTAGGGAGATCACCTTTAGGCACCCGACACGTCTACAACCCCAACTGAAGAGGGTAAACGTGTCCGGCCCATCTAAAGGTGCTCAACTAAATCCCTAAATATGAGAGGAGGGTTAAAACACCCTACATGTCCACAAAATTTGCATATTACTAATCTAATGCATAGAAAATCCAAACGGAGCTATTATACTGCAGGTGAGGGGTTTCTTACCTCTTGATCGTAATTTCTTATGATTTTATTTGCTAGAGTTCCGGTGGAGATGATCCTCTCGACGATCCGATCACGTCTTCGCGTTCCTCTCGCGGAGAAGAACCTCTTTCGTGTTGGAGTCATCGCCGGAAGGTGAACCGATGGACCTTGGGCTTGGTGTGCCGTGCGTGAGGAAGAGGAGAAGAAGAGGGGCGCCGGCGTGAGGGTTTGAGAGGAGAAGGTGCCGAACCAAAATAAAAATAACCCAACCCCAACTTAAGTTTATTATTTATATTAAGTGGTTTAATGAACCCAACTCTAATATAAATATATTTGGTTCTCCTTTCTTTCAGCACGGCCCTGCTGAGTTCACCGGTTACTAATCTTACCCGTAAACCATAGGTCTCGGGTTCGATTCCCGCCTAAGCTATTTTACGGTTCTAATTATTTTTGGTACTTCCGATACTCGGATTTTTCCGGAAAAATATCTAAAAATTCCAGAAAAATCTTAGAATAATTCTAAAATAGTTTTGAGAATTTTCGGGTGTTACAATCCCCCATACCTTATAAAAAGTTCGTCCTCGAACTTAGAACAATTCTGGGTATTTCTGTCTCCCAAGTCGCCTCTGCTGTGTGATTTTGCCAGGTGACTTTGACTAATGGTACTTCCTTGTTCCGTAATTTCTTTCCTGCTCGGTCTATTATCCGAATAGGCTGTCATCGCGGATCTGCACCCACTGGGGCTCAATCACCTGGTGGCGTCCGGGATATGCTTCTTGAGCATGGAGACATGAAATACGTTGTGGACTACCGACATCTCCTGAGGTAGCTCTAACTCATATGCTACCTTGCCCACTCTTCGTGATAAGGTATGGTCCCACATATCCGGGAGCTAGCTTGCCCTTCTTCCCAAAAGCATGACTCCTTCATGGGAGCTACTCGAGGCTGGAAACTCTGGCGTGTATCATAGCTTTTGGCGGCTGTCTCTATCCTCGGCGGATCTGTTGCTGCTGTGGTATTTGCCACTAGATCTGTCTGAAGCTCTAGTTCCTTCTCACCACTCTCATACCAACAGATTGGTGATCTGCACCTCCGCCCATAGAGTGCCTCATAAGGTGTCATGCCGATAGTGGCACGATAGCTGTTGTATGCAAATTTCGCTAAACTCGGATATTTGCACCAACTTCCTTGAAGTCTAGGGCACACGCCGAGCATATCTTGAGTACACGATTTACTCGCCTCTCGACCATCCATGAGGATGGAATTGTCAATTTCAATTTGGTGCCCAATGTTGACCGTCACTCCCGAAGTGTGATGTGAATCTGCTGACTGTGAAATGATGGTTCGTGGGACTCCATGTAGTCTGACGATCTCCTGGAGATACAACTGAGCTAGCTTCTCCATGGAGTAGGATATCTTGATAGCTAAAAAGTGGGCTGATTTAGTCAACCTGTCGACTATTACCCAGATGGCATCAAAATCATTCGTGGTTCTGGGTAGCCCTCCATCGAGATATCCTCCCACTTCTATTCTGGGATCTGTATAGGCCGCAGAACTCCTCCTGGTCGCTGATGTTCTGCCCTGACCCTCTGACAGGTGAGGCAGATGCTAACATATCTGGCGATGTCTCGCTTCATCCCGGGCCACCAAAAGCGTTTCTTCAGGTCTTGATACATTTTGGTGGAGCCTGGATGCATCGCATAGGGAGTCCTGTGAGCCTCATCTAAAATCTGCCTCCGTAGCTCCTCCCGATCTGGAATACGTAGTCTATCACCAAAATACAACACCCCGCTATCGGACACTCAATTCTCTACTGATTCTATTAGCCCTTGCTTGATTTTCTGTATTTCGCTGAGCTGACCGAATATCACCAAGCAAGGTAGACTCTAAGGTCATAGTAGAGGCTGTCCGACAATGAGTTCGAGACCAAAATCCGCGATCTCCTTCTGTAGGGGTGGTGACATGGCTGCTAGAGATAATAAGGTAGCTCTGGATTTCCGCTAAGTGCATCTGCTACCCTATTGGCTTTCCCCGGGTGGTAGAGGATGTCTATATCATAATCTTTGACCAGCTCTAGCCACTGTCGCATATTCAGATCCTTCCGAGTGAAGAAGTACTTCAGACTCTGTATACACTCTGCACCGAGCTCCATACAAGTAATGTCTCCAAATTTTGAGAGCGAACACTCTGCAAGCTCAAGATCATGAGTAGGGTAGTTCTTCTCATAATCCTTGAGTTGTCAGGCATAGGCGATTACCTTGCCATCTTGCATCAGCACCGCTCCTAATCCCAATTTAGGCGTCACTATATATATCAAAGTTAGTGTCAGAATAGGTGCACTAGTCAATCTCCTCTTGAGTTTGCTGAAGCTCCTCCGTCCACTGAAATTTCTTGTTCTTCCTGGTGAGAGCCATCGTGGGGAGGCTATCCTGGAGAAGTCCTCTACAAATTTCTGTAATATCCTGCTAATCCCGTAAAGCTCCTCGCTGGCGTTCTTAGGTCTCCTCCAGTTTACTTCTATCTTGTTGGGATCTACCATAATACCATCCTTTGAGATGACGTGACCCAGGAAGACACGATTTAGCCAAAACTCACATTTCGTGAACTTGGCGTATAGTCGGTTCTGAAGGGTGCAATACTAGTTTCAGTGCTCGAGTGTTCTTCACGAGTTCGGAGTAGATAAGAATGTCATCGATAAACACAATCACAAACTTATCTAAATACTCACTGAATACCCTATTCATAAGATCCATGAATGTAGGTGGAGCATTTGTCACGCCAAAGGCATGACTACGAACTCGTAATGTCAGTATCTAGTGCTGTCTTCGAGATATCACCCTCCTTGACTCGACTTGGTGATATCCCGATCCGAGGTCAATTTTGAGAACACTGCTTGCTCCTTTAAGCGGTCGGGTCATCTATTCGGGAAGAGGATACTGTTCTTGGTCGTGACTGATTCGCTCGTAGTCTATACATAGCCGCATGCTTCCATCCTTCTTCTTCACGAATAGCACAGGCGCTCCCCATGGTGAGTGACTAGGGCGTATGAAGCCCTTGTCAAGTAGCTCCTGAAGTTCCTGAAGTTCCTTCTGCTGGAGCCATGAGGTAGGGCGCTTTGGAAATAGGATTGGTGCCGGGAAGATCTCTATCTCAAATTCAATCTCACGGTCGGTGCTAGGCCTGGTAACTCTACCTGGTAGTCACATACAACTCGGACCTCTGCTAGTTGTTGGTCGTCATGGCTAGTATTGACTACATGTGCTAGGTACCCGTACATCCCGAATCCATCAAGCCTTCATAGCTGAGAGAAATTTTTGGGCTTTTCTCTTTGGTTCTCCGATGTACTCGAACTTTCGGGTTGGAATACGACTTTACATTTACGGCACTCTATGGAAGCACCATATTTGATCGAAAGTCCATCCCAAGGATGACGTCGAGTCGACCATTTCTAGCAGGATCGATCACAAAGAGTTCCCGATGCTATAATGGGCCTGCCGAGCTAGTGCGTGGATGCCATGACCTCTCCCGAAGGTAGTGCCGTCAGAGTATCTCGGGGTATTTCTAATTTCTCGGAGAACACCACGGCTATATATGAATGGGTTACCCCAGTATCAAATATATACTATAAAGATGCTAATCGACCTGTGACGACCGTCGAGGCATTTGCTACGTCCTCTCGGTGAGTGAGTAGATCCTCGCATTCGCCATAGCTGGAGGGCCTCTGGCCGATAAGTGGACCTTCTAGAGCGGCTGCATCTGATGTAACTGAGCTTGCACTGCATCTGCTGTGGCTGAGGAAGGCCGGTCTTGTTCGGACTGCTTGGCCATGTGCCTTCTTGTCCACATTCAAGCATCCTGTGCCCTTGCGACAAACCCAGGTGGAATTTCCCACAAGTGGCACACTTTGGATAATGGTCGCTTGCTAGATGGTCCTCCTTTTGAGTCGCTCCCGATTTGCGCTGTTGGAGTTCCCTTTCCGGTTAGAGCGTGGCCCTTTGTTTTTGAGTGTGAAGGTTTCCTTGGCCCTTGGACTCGAGGAGACTTGCCTGCTTCATGCTGTTCTAGTAATGCTCGTGGTCAAGGCACCGCTCACCAACTCCTTCGTGGTTTGTGGCCTATGTATGCCGCCACCACGTTCACTGCTATCTCTCGGCATCTTGAGCATCAACCTGATCCGTTCCTTTTCTGTGCTGACTAGCTCTGGGCACAGACGAGCCAACCTGTTGAATTTCTTCACGGCTTCCTCAACTGATAGGTTGCCCTGACGAAACTCGGTGAACTCGTCATAGTGGCGGTTTGTAACCCGCATATGAAAGAACTCCTCAAAGAATTCCTTCTCGAAGTCAGCCCATGTCATCTGGTGCACTGGGCGCTTCGTTCTGATCCTTTCCCACCACTGTCAGGCAGAAGGAGGCACACTTCACCTTCTCGTGTTCTGGCCAGTCCAGAAGCTCCATCGTGCTCTCCAGTGTTTTGAACCAGGCTTGTGCATCCCATGGTTCACTAGCGCCTGAGAAGTTTGCTGGCTTGACTCGCTGCCACTGGATCAGATAGGCTTCCTTTCTTGGCTCAGCTGCTGGGACTGCTGGTGCTGGTGTTGGCGCTGTAGGCTGAGCTGGTGGAACCTCTAAGACTTCTGGAGTCGTCAGATTCGGTTCCGGGGTGACTGTGGGGGTGTTCTGCTGATTAGCTTTTAAGGTGGCTATCTCCTGTTATTGTTCAGCGAGCTGCTGCTGTAACTGAGCCACTGAACTGCCTGCCTCTAGCTGGGGCTCAGTAGCTAGTGCCCTTCTAGCTGGGCGTCCTCGTGCCATTTCTAAAGACATAGAGAACATAGGTATAACTAATACTATCACAGTTCTATAATCACTGTTATCATGTTCAAAGACTATCTCATACTAGCAGGAAGTAGGCATATAAACATGAACTGTAATAATAAACAAGAAGCATAAATAAAGTAGAGGTGTTCTTACTTGGAAACTGCAGGTACAATGCTGATGTGTGTGTAGGAAGTATGGAACACTGCTCTGATACCACTCTGTAACGACCCGCCTTCTACTACTAGGCTGTAAGGCGAATCGCTACAGTTATTGTTAAACTATACTGTGTGGAAAGCTAGGCTAATTAAAATTTTTCTACTAAACTGATCAAAACTTAATGCTCTGGGTGTACATAAGAGTTGTACACTTGCTAGGGGAGACAACCTATGCCTCCCGGATGACCTGCTAGCTGTAATCAGGCATTTTAATCGATCCACAGATCGATTGGGCTGTCGGATCGATCACGGGATCGATCCAGATTGCCTCGGTAGGAGTCTCTGGATCGGTCGGCGGACCGATCCAAAAGCTTCTCTTCTCCTTTCATGCGCTGGATCGGTCGCCGACCGATCCAGACCTCACCGATCGGACCGACCGATCGGTGACCCTCCTTTGCGTTGGGCGGATGGATCGGTCACCGATCCAGAGCACCGATCGATCGGTGAGACCGATCAGTTCACCTCCCATGTCTCTGTTGCCTGGATCGGTCGGTCGACCGATCCGGCAGAATACAGCATCGAGATGGCTTGCTGATCGGTCAGCCGACCGATCCAGAGTCTTCTGACCGTTGGAGATCGATCGGAGTTCGATTTCGAATCTGAACTCCGATTTCAGCCCCTAGGTTGTGCCAAGACTCCACCTATCAACTATCCCATGCATGATAACTATTCTAACAACATGTAATAACAATTTTAGACTTAAGCTAGAGTAAGGTTCACTGGTTCATGGCATTTTAAGTCACTAAACACATTTAACAATTGAAAGTGTATGAAAGTAAAATTGCTAGAGTTCTAATTGGTTAAACTTGCTAAGTCCCCTAAGGACCTTTGATTCCGGTTCCTGCCACACACACCATCTTTGCATTGCCCTCCAGCTTCCTCTGTTAGTCCATCTTTCCTTTACCTTTATCTGCAGTATAAGGAAAAGTAGAATCTGTAAGCTTAAAGCTTAGTAAAAAACCATCTACCTCACAAAAACATGCGACGATGCAAATATGATTTTAAATCATGCTGTTTAAAACATATGCTGAATGTACTGAATAAACTAAGCATGGCATGGCACATAAGCATACAATCATGGCATATCCAAAGCTGTACATGAAATCAATGGAGATAACTGAACTAAGCATATAAAAGCTAACTGGAGCTAAACTGATACTGAGTTCAAACTCAACTAACAAGACCAAATTTTGAGTTTTGAAAACTAATTCGTAATAAGTGAAAATACATAGTCATACTGTTTTGGGCCCGACAACTGTACTTGCTGTGCGCGCATCCCTAACTAGACCCGGGATTGTAAGTTCCGAATCTAGTAGGGTTTACTAGGTTGTCTGAACCTAGGGACGACTGTGGGAGTCCAACCCAACGGATATCTGATCCTGTACAGTGCCTACTGAAAATAAAATACTGAATGTAGCTAATTACTGTGTAACTTACTGATTCTAGGTTATCTGAACCTAGAGCTAGGTTCTCTAAACCTAGAGGCGACTGTGGGAGCCCACCCATTGGACCGTAGTCCCATATAGCTAAAATAAACTGATTTACTGCTTTAAACGCTTCTAATGCATTTAGCTGTACTATCAAAATGCCTAAGCTGCATTTTTACTGATCTAGTTATTTTGTCGGACACTTAGTGTGCCCCAACTCTCCTCTTCATTAGGGAGATCACCTTTAGGCACCCGACACGTCTACAACCCCAACTGAAGAGGGTAAACGTGTCCGGCCCATCTAAAGGTGCTCAACTAAATCCCTAAATATGAGAGGAGGGTTAAAACACCCTACATGTCCACAAAATTTGCATATTACTAATCTAATGCATAGAAAATCCAAACGGAGCTATTATACTGCAGGTGAGGGGTTTCTTACCTCTTGATCGTAATTTCTTACGATTCTATTCGCTAGAGTTCCAGTGGAGATGATCCTCTCGACGATCCGATCACGTCTTCGCGTTCCTCTCGCGGAGAAGAACCTCTTTCGTGTTGGAGTCGTCGCCGGAAGGTGAACCGATGGACCTTGGGCTTGGTGTGCCGTGCGTGAGGAAGAGGAGAAGAAGAGGGGCGCCGGCGTGAGGGTTTGAGAGGAGAAGGTGCCGAACCAAAATAAAAATAACCCAACCCCAACTTAGGTTTATTATTTATATTAAGTGGTTTAATGAACCCAACTCTAATATAAATATATTTGGTTCTCCTTTCTTTCAGCACGGCCCTGCTGAGTTCACCAGTTACTAATCTTACCTGTAAACCATAGGTCTCGGGTTCGATTCCCGCCTAAGCTATTTTACGGTTCTAATTATTTTTGCTACTTCCGATACTCGGATTTTTTCGGAAAAATATCTAAAAATTCCAGAAAAATCTTAGAATAATTCTAAAATAGTTTTGAGAATTTTCGGGCGTTACAGTAGGGGCCGGCCACAATAATTCAAACAAGGAGGGTTGTTTTGAATTTTTAAAAACTTCTCTTTGTAGAAAACTAAAAGTTTTAAAAGAGAAATTTTATTTTTTAAAACTTTTCTTATTTGAATTAGGCCACATGTTTTAATAATAGAGTTTTAAAAGTTTTTAAAACTTTCCTTTTTAACCATCCTCATGGTTTTAGGAAAAAGGAAGAGAAGTTTTAAAAATTAAAATTTTCTATTCATGTTAAAAAAGGAAACTTTTGAAGAGATGTTTTAAATTTTAAAACATGGTTTTAATTTTTAAAACTTTCCTTTTTAACATCCACTTTAGAAAAGAGAGCTTGTAAAATTTTGTAAGAGGTTTTCTTCTTGTAAAAATTTTATAAAAAATTTTCTTTTCTTCCTATAAGTGACCGGCCACCTTGCTTGGTGCCCAAGCAAGGGGTCGGCCAAGATTAGATTTATCCAACCATTGATTTGGTGATTGGTTCAATCAAGAGGAAAGAAAAGGAAAAATAAAAGGAAAAAGGAAAAATTAGAGGAAGATTTTATTTTTGTAAAAATTCTTCCCTTATTTGCCTTGGGCAAGTAATATAAAAGAAGGGGTGAGGAGGCTTCATGAGACACAACAATTCTTATTCTCTTGCTTGGAGATCTTGGTGTGGTCGGCCCCTTCTCCTTCTCCTTTCCCTTGCTCTCTTCTCCTTGGTGGTGGTGGTGGCCGGATTTTAGAGGAAGAGAAAGAAAGTTTTTGGGTGGTGTTCATCTTGGAGGATCGTCTCCCACACGACGTCCAAGGCGAGGCGAGGAATAGGCAGAAGATCTCGAGGTCATTAGCATACAAAGAGAAGGTTTAATTAGCAATTGTTTTCCACATCATGCTAGTTATTTCTTTTTGTAAGAATTCCAAACACAAGAGGCATTAGATCTAGTTTTTCGAGTTTGTGTTTTCTTCTTTTTCAAATTTGTGATTCGATTGTTATTTTTGGTTAACCTAGAGTTATTTAAGGAAATTAAATATTAACTTTCCTTAAAAGGCTTTGTCTAGGCGATGGTGGTTGTTCTCATATCCAAGAAGGCTATGTGCCTCGCCATGCAGTCCTGGAAGCCAATTTTGGAAATTAATATTTAATGGAATTAATAACATAGGTGGATTTGAATCAATAATGTTAAGTTCTGCGATTCAAATCTAAACCATTAAGAACAGATAAGTTAAATTTGGAATCAATGATGTTAAGTTCCATCTGCGATTCCTAATTTAACTTCTAAAGAACACAGTATGTTATTTAAGGAAAGGTTCGACACTTGTACAAAATTTTTATACAGTGGAACCGGTATGAGTTTCCTAGAACTAACCAACAATTGGTATCAGAGCTAGGGTTTGCCTCTGTGTATTTTGGTTTTTAAATTAATTATGCACATGTCATACATAATTTAGGCAGGATAATAGTAGGATGTGCTAACTCTATGGTTGTAGGCTCCAACTATTATGGCATTTAGATATTGTGTGTGATTGGAGCCTTGGACATGTCAAGGGCATTATTTTGTGTGCATGATTGTATGTATCAAATACAGCAGGAGCTGTATTATTTTTAGAATTTTATTTTTTGTTCGATCTAGAATACATGTACATTCCTTTATGGAATATAGGATCGATATATGTAAAATTCTATATTTGTCGCGGATCGTATCTTTGCGAGGCGTGGTGCTATTAGAGGACCAGAGGTGCAGCGGAATAAGAAGCAAGATAGATGCGACAACTCGACCCGATGGCGGTGGCTAAAGATGGCAGCAGCTAGGGTTGGAGCATACTGAAGACAGTGATGGAAAAGACTATAATAGTTGGAAAATTAATTTCCAAATTTATTGCTTTTATTTACTATGATGTTTATATGCTTGTGATGTATACTAGCATAGGTTAAAATCATCATTTTAAATAACTAAGTGGGAGAGGGATTTTAAATCAATCCCATGGTATTCATTACTGGTTTGTAAGTGATGCAACAAGCTTGCGTGTTGGCTCTGAGTGCCTCCCTCCACAACGAATGAGTTTGTTGCGGATCACTAGATCAAACTTCCTTTATGGATGATTATAGGAAATTATTTAGGAGTGTGTGAACTTCTCCAACTGAAGGGGCACAATCCTATTTAATGTACTAAGTATCAAGTAATGGTATACACTTAGACGCATTCAATAGTATCCTCTCTAACGGAGTCACTGCTATTATTTTGTGTGGCCAAAGAAAAACCAACTATTAATTTTATTTGTCATAAAGTTATGATGACAAGATAATAAAATTGATGGGTTATACCCTCCTCTTACAAATGTTGAATTTGTATACGTCCACACTAACGTGGCATGCAATATTCACGATGATTTGAGGTGTTGGTTAATTTAAAATAGTATTGTTTGAGGAATCAATATCATTCTGAATTTAGAGTCTTGACCAAAGTTTATTTTATGATTCTTAGGATGACTTTCAACCCACTGACCATTATATTGAAAGAGAACAAACTTACTGGTCCCAACTATATAGATTGGAAAAGGAACCTGGACATTGTTCTTACTGCCGAGAGCTATAAGTTTATACTGACTGAAGCTTGGCCTGATGCACCTAACGGTGACTCTACCCCAGAGGATATTGAGTATCATAGGAAATGGGTAAAAGCAGATGAGATGGCGCGGTGTTACATTTTGGCTTCAATGTCAAATGTATTGCAACATTAGCATCAAGATTTACCAACAGCTTATGATATAATAAACAATCTCAAAGAACTCTTTGGGCACCAGAGTCGGACTGCTAGGCAAGAGGCAATGAGAAAGTTAATGACAGCCACCATGTCTGAGGGGACACCCGTAAGGGATCACATCCTCAAAATGATGGCTTATCTGAATGAAATACAAGTCCTTGGAGGAGAAATCGATGGGGAAACCCAAGTTGATATAATTCTCCAAACGCTACCCAGAAGTGTTGAGCAGTTCCGCCTGAACTATAACATGAACAAAAGAGAGTATACGTTGGCGGAACTTCTGACAGAACTACAAGCAGTAGAAGGAATATTTCGTCACAGTTCTCAGATTCACTATTCTAAAAATGGTTCTACTTCTAAGTCGAAAGGCAAGAAGAAGAAGAAACAGGTCTTTTCAGCAAAGAAGGTGAATAAACCTCAGGGTACAGGACAGAAAGTTGGAATGAAGAAGTCGAAGGGCAAGTGCTACATCTGCAAGCAGTCAGGACATTGGAAGGCGGACTGTCCTCGTAGGAATCAGAACAATAAAGGTATATCTTATACTCTAGTAGTTGAAACATATTTAGCGGTGTTATCTACCAGCACCTGGTGTGTAGATACGGGAGCCACTGATCATGTCTGTAATTTTTTGAAGGGGTTCCAGGAAACCCGACGACTATTTGAAGGAGAGATAACCGTCTACATGGGCAATGCTACTAAGGTGGCGACTGTTGCAGTGGGAGACGTCTACTTATCTTTTGATAGGAATAGAAGTTTGATTTTAAGAAATTGTCTTTATGTACCCAGTTTTAGAAAGAATTTAATTTCAGTTTCTAAACTATTTTTGGATGGATATTCTGTTTCCTTTAGTAATAATGTCGTTATAAAGAGAAATAAGGTGATTATCTGTTCTGGTGCATTGGTTGGCAATTTATATACTTTAAATCTAATTTCTCCCACAAAACAAAATATGGAAATTAATAACACATCTTCTAACTCTAATAAGAGAAAAGAACCTTCGGAAATGAATCAAACGTATCTTTGACATCTAAGGCTTGGTCATATTAACTTAAGTAGGATTCAAAGACTTGTAGCTGATGGACTCTTGGGTTCATTAGAGTTGGAAAACTTTCCAACATGTGAATCCTACTTGGAAGGTAAAATGACCAAGAGACCTTTTAAGGGCAAGGGGTATAGAGCCAAAGATGCATTAGAACTGGTTCATTCTGATTTGTGTGGTCCTATGTCTATCCAGGAAAGAGGTGGTTATGAATACTTCGTCTCCTTTATAGACGATTATTCAAGATACGGATACATTTACCTGATGCGTCGCAAGTCTGAGTGCTTTGACAAGTTCAAAGAATATAGGGCTGATGTGGAGAAACGTCTTGGTAAAAGTATCAAGACACTACGGTCTGACCATGGTGGCGAATACCTCTTTGGAGAGTTTAGGAATTACTTATCAGAAGTCGGGATTCAATCCCAATTGTCTGCACCTGGTACACCCCAACAGAATGGTGTGGTAGAACGAAGGAATAGGACTCTTATGGAAATGGTTAGATCAATGATGAGTTATTCAGAATTACCAAATTTGTTTTGGGGATATGCTCTGGAAACAACAGTGTACATTCTGAATATGGTACCTTCTAAAACAGTTCCTTCTACTCCCATGGAATTATGGAATGGGCGTAAGCCTAGTCTGAATCATATCCGGATATGGGGTAGTCCAGCACATGTGCCGAAGGGAGATACTGACAAGTTAAAATCACGTACAGAAATTTATCTGTTTGTGGGATATCATAAGAGAACAAAAGGTGGTTTGTTATATAATCCTAAAAATCAGAAGATCATTGTTAGTACCAATGCTTGATTTTTAGAAGAAGATTATGTAATGAACCATAAGCCCATGAGTGAAATAGTTCTAGAAGAAATAAGAGAGGACACGTCTACTTTAATACCAATAGTACAAGATGAAGTACCACAAGAAACTACAACACGTGTCACACATGATACACAACCAGAGACAGTGACTCGTCGTAGTGGGAGGGTTGTTAGGCAACCTGAGAGATTCATGTTTTTGGGAGAGTCTTCGGACTTAATCCCGGGTAAACATGAACCTGATCCCCGTACATATGACGAAGCACTCCAAGATATAGATGCAGTATCTTGACAAAAGACAATGAATTCTGAAATAGAGTCTATGTATTCTAATAAGGTCTAGGAGCTTGTAGAACCATCAGATGGTGTAAAAGCCGTTGGATGCAAATGGATCTACAAAAGAAAAAGAAGGACAGACGAGAAGGTAGAAACCTTCAAAGCAAGGCTTGTTGCGAAAGGGTATACTGAGAAAGAGGGAATCGATTATGAGAAGACTTTTTCGCCGATAGATATGCTTAAGTCTATCCGGATACTCTTATCCATTGCCGCTCATATAGATTATGAGATTTGGCAAATGGATGTCAAGACAGCTTTCCTTAACGGGAGTCTTAAAGAAAACATCCATATGAAGCAACCAAAGGGATTCATTGAAAAAGGCAAAGTGCATCTGGTATGTAAACTGAATCGGTCCATTTATGGACCGAAGCAAGTTTCAAGATCTTGGAATATCCGGTTTAATGAAGTAGTCCAGTCATATGGATTTATTCAGTGTCCGGATGAGTCTTGTGTATACAAGAAGTGTAACGGAAACGTGGTGGTATTTCTTGTACTATACGTAGATGATATTTTGTTAATTGGCAACAATGTCAAGGTATTATCGGACGTAAGAGTATGGTTGTCCAAACAATTTGATATGAAGGACTTAGGAGAATGTGTACACATTCTTGGGATCAAAGTTATAAGGGATCGTAAGAAAAGAATGTTGTATATATCTCAAGCTTCATATATAGATACAATCCTTGCTCGTTTTAGCATGCAGAACTCCAAGAAAGGTTTCTTACCTTTTAGGCATGGAGTAGCCTTATCTAAAGAGATGTCTTCGAAGACATCAAAGGAGATAGAGGACATGAAGGCAGTTCCTTATGATTCGACTGTTGGAAGCCTAATGTATACAATGCTGTGTACGAGACTTGATATTTGTTTTGTCGTGGGCATGGTTAGCAGATATCAGAGTAATCCTGGACAAGGACATTAGACTGCTGTAAAGCATATGTTGAAGTACCTGAGAAGGAAAAGAGATTATATGCTAGTTTACCAAGCAAATGATTTGCTCCCTGTGGGTTACACGGATTCAGACTTCCAATCAGATAGGGACTATAGTAAGTCTACGTCAGGCTATGTGTTTACTCTAGGAGGTGGAGCCATTGCATGGAGGAGTGTTAAGCAGAAATGCGTTTCAGACTCAACCATGGAAGCAGAGTATGTGGCAGCCTCTGAGGCAGCCAAAGAAGTAGTATGGCTCAGGAATTTCCTAATGGACTTAGATGTGATTCCTGGTTTGCCCAAAATCATCACAATTTATTGTGATAATAGCAGTGCAGTTGAAAACTCGAAGGAACCACGAGCCCATAAGGCAAGTAAACATATAGAGCACAAGTACTACCTGATACGAGACATCGTCAAGCGAGAAGAAGTTGTCATCGCCAAGATTGCATCAGCAGATAACCTGGCTGATCCTTTCACAAAGGCTCTTCCGGCGAAAGCTTTTGATCGGCATGTGGAGAGGATGGGAATCAGATGTATGGCAGCAGATATGACAGCTTAGTCTTTTAGTATAAGTGGGAGATTGTTAGAGTATATACTAAAAGCCTAACATTTGGAAACATTTATTTTTGAAATAAAAGAATCACATTGGTCAATATCTACATTTATTTGTTAAATGTAATTGTTCAATTAATTTATATAGTAGATAACATGGTGTGTGGTGTCACACTCAGAAGATCATGTTGTCGGTTCTTTATAAATTATAAACAGTTGCTCGCGACTAAGATGGAAAGGAACGAACCATTAGTATAGTCGTAGTGTAATTAAGTATTAGTTTATCTTGACTAATAAATTACACTGGTACACTCTAAGTGTATTAAGTAGGACCATTTTAGGTAAGTTCTTTTTGTACTGACTTAATAAAAGAACTAGACCTTAGTTATTATGGAAGTGTGCGCTCTTAATCCAAATATAATAACAAATGCATATATTTAATATTTATTTCTTTGACTTATCAAAGGGTGAGGTTTAGCTTGATAAATCAATATGCCCGATAAGTTGAGAAATGATATTACTTATAGTATGTGTTGTTGATTATAGAAGAAATCTGTGTCCTAGTTATCTAGGTTGAGAATGTCCCCAAGAGGAGCTCATAAGGATTGTCATGTTAAACCCTGCAGGTGGACTTAGTCCGACATGACAATGAAGTTGAGTGGTACTACTCTTGGAGCTAGATATTAATTAAGTGAGTTGTCAGTAACTTACTTAATTATTGGGCATTCGTTATCTTAAACACATGGAGACTAACACACTCATGATAAGAAGGAGCCCATAATGTAATTTGGGATTGGTTCGGTAGTACGATAATAACTCTCTAGTGGACTGAGTTATTATCGATGAACTTGAGTTGTGTATTCGGGGCGAACACGGGATACTCAAGCTCATCAGAAGGCCAAAACCAATTTCTCCTCTAGGTCCCTGTCGTAGCCTCATTATAGTCTCAAGTCCATCCAAATGTAAGGCCCTTCTTGGTGTACAAGAAGGGGGCCGGTCCATTGCTTAGTGACCAAGCAATGGCCGACCACATCCTCTTCTATAGGGGCCGACCCTATTGCTTGGTGACCAAGCTAGTAGGGGCTGGCCACAATAATTCAAATAAGAAGGGTTGTTTTGAATTTTTAAAATCTTCTCTTTGTAGAAAACTATAAGTTTTAAAAGAGAGATTTTAACTTTTTAAAACTTTCCTTATTTGAATTAGGCCACATGTTTTAATAAGAGAGTTTTAAAAGTTTTTAAAACTTTCCTTTTTTAACCATCCTCATGGTTTTAGGAAAAAGGAAGAGAAGTTTTAAAAATTAAAATTTTCTATTCATGTTAAAAAAGGAAACTTTTGAAGAGAAGTTTTAAATTTTAAAACATGGTTTTAATTTTTAAAACTTTCCTTTTTAACATCCACTTTAAGAAAGAGAGCTTGTAAAATTTTATAAGAGGTTTTCTTCTTGTAAAAATTTTATAAAAAAAAAATTCTTTTCTTCCTACAAGTGGTCGGCCACCTTGCTTGGTGCCCAAGCAAGGGGCCGGCCAAGATTAAATTCATCCAACCATTGATTTGGTGATTGGTTCAATCAAGAGGAAAGAAAAGGAAAAATAAAAGGGAAAAGGAAAAATTAGAGGAAGATTTTATTTTTGTAAAAATTCTTCCCTTATTTTCCTTGGGCAAGTAATATAAAAGAAGGGGTGAGAAGGCTTCATGAGACACAACAATTCTTATTCTCTTACTTGGAGATCTTGGTGTGGCCAGCCCCTTCTCCTTCTCCTTTCCCTTGCTCTCTTCTCCTTGGTGGTGGTGGTGGCCGGATTTTAGAGGAAGAGGAAGAAAGCTTTTGGGTGGTGTTCATCTTGGAGGATCGTCACCCACACGACGTCCAAGGCGAGGCGAGGAATACGGCAGAAGATCTCGAGGTCATTAGCATACAAAGAGAATGTATAATTAGCAATTATTTTCCGCATCATGCTAGTTATTTCTTTTTGTAAGAATTCCAAATACAAGAGGCATTAGATCTAGTTTTTCGAATTAGTTTTTCGAGTTTGTGTTTTCTTCTTTTTCGAATTTGTGATTCGATTGTTCTTTTTGGTTAACCTAGAGTTATTTAAGGAAATTAAATATTAGCTTTCCTTAAAAGGCTTTGTCTAGGCGGTGGTGGTTGTTCCCATATCCAAGAAGGTCATGTGCCTCTCCATGCAGTCTTGGAAGCCAATTTTAGAAATTAATATTTAATGGAATTAATAACATAGGTGGATTTGAATCAATAGTGTTAAGTTTCGCTTGCTATTCAAATCTAAACCATTAAGAAAAGATAAGTTAAATTTAGAATCAATGATGTTAAGTTCCGTCTGCGATTCCTAATTTAACTTCTAAAGAACACAATAGGTTATTTAAGGAAAGGTTCAACACTTGTACAAAATTTTTGTACAGTGGAACCGGTACGATTTTCCTATGACTAACCAACACAACTTGTAAGGACCGATGATCGCGGCTAGAGAGGGGGGTGTGAATAACCGCCCCAAATTCTTCGTTTCTTCCTAATCGTAGCGCAGCGGAAATAACTAAATAGAAACGAGAGCGGAGAATAGCAAACCTCAAACTCGTCGATGTAACGAGGTTCAGAGATGAAACTCCTACTCCTCGGCGTGTCCGTAAGGTGGACGAAGCCTATCAATCCGTCGGTGGATGAGTCCCCGGAAAACCGGCTAATAAGAACTCCTTATGGGTGGAGAAACCTCGCCACAATAACTCTTGCAACAGCAAGATAGAAGTACACAAAATACAAAGAAGCACAAGACAATATGAATGTAAAACAAACAAGCTTGCCTTCTCGTTTGGAGTCTGTTGATGAAGCAGCAGCTTCACGGATGCCAGCAGCTAGAAAACCAGCACGAAGCTCACGCGAAGCTTCAGCAAAGAGGAGCTCAGCAAAGCTCAAATCGCAGTAGTGAGAAAGTAGAAGTATGTTGCACCTTCACTGTAGAGGCTTTTATATGATCTGCACCTGCGAAGAAGACAAAGAAGACACAGAGAAATCTAGTCGTTGTGTCACAACGGCTAAGCCTGGACCGATCAGGCTCCATCCTGATAGGTCCAGGAGTTCCCTGATCGGTCTGTGGACCGATCAGGCCCTAGTCTGATCGATCCCCAGACCGATCAGCCAACTCTCTGTGAGAGTTGGCTTCGAGGCCTGATCGGTCTGTGGACCGATCAGGGTGCATGTGGATCGGTCCACATACCGATCCCCTCCTTTTCTCTTTGCCTTCTGTTCACTTTCTGATCGGTCTGCAGACCGATCAGATAACATACAGTAGCATACTGTTTGGTTACTGATCGGTCACCAGACCGATCAGATAACCCAGTGTATCACTGGATCGATCCACTGATCGATCCAGCTCTTGGTTTTTGCCCAAACCAAGTCCCACGCCTTCCAAACCAATATCCGGTCAACCTTGACCTATTGGTATCATCTGGTCACTCCCTTGACCTGCTAAGACTCCCTACCAAGTGTCCGGTCAATCCCTTTGACCCACTTAGATTTTTCTCTTCGTGCCAAGTATCCGGTCACTCCCTTGACCTACTTGACCTTCACAACACCAGATGTCCGATCAGCCTTGATCCATCTGGATTTTTCCTTGTCCGGCTTCACTCACCAGGACTTCCCAACTGTCTGGCTTCACTCACCAGGACTTTCCCTTGCCTGGCTTCACTCACCAGGACTTTCACCAACTGCCTGGCTTTACTCACCAGGACTTTCACTTTCACCTAGCTTCACTCACTAGAGTTTTCACCTGGCTTCACTCACCAGGATTTCCAATCTTCCTTCCTGATCTAGAGAACGAGCTACCGAGCCCTCTCTGACCTAGTCCGAAGAACGAGCTACCGAGCCCTCTCCGTCTTTCACTTCCGGTCCAGAGAATGAGCTACCAAGCCCTCTCTGACCTAGTCCGGAGAACGAGCTACCGAGCCCTCTCCGACTTCCACTTGCCAAGTTCCCATACTTGGACTTCTCCGTGCCAAGTCTCCATACTTGGACTTTCTCCCGTGCCAAGCTCCCTGCTTGGACTTTTCCCGTGCCAAGCTCCCTGCTTGGACTTTTCCGTGCCAAGTCAACTCACCTCGGGTCAACCAGGTCAACCTTGACCAAGGGTTGCACCCACAACCTCCCAAGTTTCTGTTCTTGTCAAACATCAAGATACAACTTGAGTCAGGTCAACTCGAGTCAGGTCAACCTTGACCTAAGGTTGCACCAACAATCTCCCATCAAAATACAACTCTTTTGTTCTCGTCAAATATCAAAATACAACTCGAGTCAGGTCAACTCGAGTCGGGTCAACCAGGTCAACCTTGACCTTGTAACGCCCACCCTTCTTACCCAAGGGCGGCGCTACGATCTTATACTACTTACGTACATGCTTTAGTTATACTATAACAGCGGAAAATTTAAATCATTCCTTTTTCTTAAATAAGCATGATATCACATATTCTGATTAGTTCGAATGTGCATATATTGATCATATAATTAAAAATATTAATTTATCCGAATCGTTCTTGCCGAGCCACCACCACACACATCACTATCTGCTCCTCCTGCTGCTCCGTCGTTCCAAATATTCGTCCTCCATATCTGCGGTACAAGGAAAGTAAGCTATGAGCACTCATGGCTCAGTAAGTTCCTTTCCTACTCACTAAAACCGAATTCATATCATTGCATATCAATATCATGCGAGGTATCATAAGCATACGACATACAAGGGTATCATATTCATATTCATATCATAATATCACATGACATTATATCTAATCATCAGATAATTCAAGCACATATGTAGGCAATGCATCATGAATTTGAAAACTTATACTTATAAGTACTTGAAATTAATATCATCATTAGAGGGGATCCCGGTTTGTACCACATACATAATGTGCGCGCTTCATAGGTAGGTCCAAGGTAGCAAGTCTTGAACCCTACCATGCATACATACTAGGCCCGAGTCTTACTCCATCTACCTAGGGCATTCAGAGGCCCATTACTGACGAGGCCCGAGTCTTACTCCATCGACCTAGGGCACTCAGAGGCCCATTACTGACGAGGCCCGAGTCTTACTCCATCGACCCCGGGGCGTTTACGGAGCCCACCCTTGGTACAAACCATACAAAAATAACTTATCATGCATAACTATCATATCATGTCCCTAACAATCTTTCATGGATTCCCTTTTTCATTTCTTTTCATTATGTATAGCATTTCCTATGCTATAACATATCATGGCATATTACATAATATAATTTCATTTCTTCTCATTATGTATAGCATTTCCTATGGTATAACATATCATGGCATGTTACGTAACATAATTTCATTTCTTCTCATTATGTATAGCATTTCCTATGCTATAACATATCATGGCATGTTACGTAACATAATTTCATTTCTTCTCATTATGTATAGCATTTCCTATGCTATAATATATCATGGCATATTACATAACATAATTTCATTTCTTCTCATTATGTATAGCATTTCCTATGCTATAACATATCATGGCATGTTACGTAACATAATTTCATTTCTTCTCATTATGTATAGCATTTCCTATGCTATAACATATCATGGCATGTTACGTAACATAATTTCAATTTTTTTTTTTTGAAGGTCTTTCTAACCCTTAACCTTTCTGGTCCGAAGCATACAAGTGAGTTTTCTTTTGGTTCCAATTAATTTCCAAGCAAGAAAACCATAGAAAGGTCCTTAGCATTTCATAGAGGGAACCTTGCACTAGTTTGGTTAGACAATAATTTTTCCTAACCTCTTTACAATATTTTTGGTTGAATTTCTAGGGCTAAATACTCCTCTGATCATGCATCATATGTGTATAAAAATATAGGGAAAAACTTTCTTACAAGACATAGAAAAATCATCATGAAGAGAGGACTTATACAAGTATTCCTAGATTGAAAAAACCCTTTTGAATCCGAATTTTCTTAAATTTGTTTCTAGCTTTAAAAATCCTCATAAAAAAAATCTGAAAATACATAAGAAGCCTTGTACCACAGGTGAGGGGAAGCTTACCTTCTTTGCTTAAGTTTCCTAGAGTTGAGAACTTGCTTGTGGACCTTTCTTCCTTGCTTGCTTTGCTCGGCACCAATGGAGGAAGAAGTGGCTAGGTCTTTTGGTGGAGAGGAGGAGGAAGAAGAGGAGGTTTCTTCCTCTTGTGTTGCTCGGCAACAAAAAGAAAGAAAGAAAAGAGGGAGTGTCTCGGCACCTCTAGGAGAAGAGGAGGAGAGTGAGTTGAGGATGAAACCACCCCTCCATGCCTATTTATACTAAAATGAGGGGAGGAAAACTTGACTTGATTCATCCTCCTTATTTATTTCTCCTCTTTAATGATAAGAATATTCTAGAGAAATGCTTCTTGAGTTCTCTCTTTTCTTTCCTTTAATTAAAATTCCTATCTCTCCTCTTACAATATCCTCTCCTATCACACTTGGTTAACATATGCATGCATCCACAAGAGAACCAAGGATCAAAACTTGGTTATGTATATTTTTACTTCTTTTTACTTCCTTTTCCTTTTAAGTAAAAAGAATCCTTTCTTATTCTTAACTACTTAGTCCTTTCTCTCCTTATCAATAATTCTCCTATCCCCTTTGATATCCTATACATGTTCCTTACAAGAGGTCCAAGGTTCAATCCTATTTCTCTTCTAACATATTATTGATATTCTTTTGTACATAATAATTCATATATCACCATATTATGCATTATGCATAAATATTTCATACACATATATATTATCTCATATTCCTTCCTTTTGTTTACATTAATTCCATGTATTATAAATATAGATGATTTATATTCTCAACTTTATTTTCTTTCATAAAGTTTTAATCATCTAAATCCTTCCCATCTTAATATTCAACTTAGAATATTTACACCTTCTTTTCACTACCTTCAAACTCTCATTATTCTTACTTTCTTATCTAGGCTTTCTAGGGGTGTTACAGACCTAAGGTTGCACCAACAATCTCCCCCTTTTTGATGTTTGACAAAATCATAACCTAACTTAGGTTTTCTAATGTTCTTCCTTGAACATTCTCCCCAAACCTACACTCTCCCCCTTTTTGACACACATCAAAAAGAGTGAATCAAGGTCAAGAGTTTCTTTCTAATGAAGATCCCATACCTTTCATTGAAACCCTTAATTTCTCCCTTGATACTAAAGTCAACAATCAACTTAGTGATAATCTCATATCACTCAAGTCTTTAGAGTAAAAACTCCCCCTAAAAGTCAACTCCCCCTTGACTAATAGGTAAAACTCCCCCTAAAGGTCAACTCCCCCTTGACCATTGCACCAACAATGTCTTGGAGAGTTTCAAGCCTTTAGAAATCCAAAACACCAACTCCCAGCTGAAATTTCAGACAAAACAGTCGAAAATCAGCAAGTTGGCACGCGCTGATCGGTCACCTGACCGATCAGAAACTCCCTGGATCGGTCCAGTGACCGATCCAGCATCCCCTGGACCGATCAGGCAACCTCCTGACCGGTCACACATGCTGATTTCTGAATTTCTTCCTCCTGAAATTCAGAAACCCCTACAAAATTACAAAAAATTACAAAAATTATAAAATTTTGAGGATACATTCCTCATAACATATACTATCATGGAAAAATAGTTTTCTATGAAAATAACTTTCATTTTTAAATCTTGATACAAAGTTCGAAAAGTTTTGAAATAGCTCAAAGTTTCAAAAACTTTGTATCAACTTGCTTAATGATGAATGTTATCACTAGAAAAGCTTCATCAAGGTTTTTCAAATCAATTTTGAAATGATTTTAAACCATTTAATTTAGGACCACAATCTTTGGGCCAAATGTACATGACTTGTACATAAGCTTTCCCTATGATCCCCAATTTTGAATTAGGCTCATCTAGGTACAAGAACCATACACCTTGATCCTAACTCATCATCCTAATATCTCACACACATCTAAGGTGTATCAAACACATTCAAGTCAATTTTGATATGAGATATGGGTTTAGGTTATCTTAAGCTAAGGTCTCATGCATTTTCTAAACATCAATTTGATCTCCATATCAAATTGTGTTTTTAACCTTAAATCAATTTCATTGATCCTAAATGCAAGAGAAGAGATGATGACATGGCATATAATGATATCATAAATGAAAGCATGTGCCAATGTCATGATGTCATGGCATAAAGTATGAAACTTAAATAGAGCATGACATTTGACTAACCTAAGCATTATCATGACATTTTAAATGATCATAAAATAAATATGATGTCATGACATGGCATATGGCAAACAATATATGGCAAATATCACATAAAGGTATAGAAAATACCTAATTCTAGCCTTAGTTGCCATTTTTGATAATTTTGATCATTTTGCCATAAAATCTATATTCCTAAGTGTAATAGACCTGAAATCATATCCTCAAGACTTTTAGATCATTATGTGCCAATTAGATTGACCTAAGAGAACTCCTCAAATGTAGTTGGCACATTCTAATCACCTTAGGAATAATTCTTAATTTCATTTTCAAGGCTTGATCACACCTTGAAAATTCCTAAAGTGCCACCTTTTGCCATGATTAGGTTAACTACCTATTCAAGTAAGGTTGGCACACCCTAACTCATCTAGCGTGATGAAATCACACTCCTAGGAACCCAATACCTATTTGAGCTCATTGGGTTCACTAAGTATTCACTAGGGATGACTTCCCTAGCAACCCTTCTAATGACCCTCCTAGGCTTTGAAGCCTTGGTCATTTGGGACTCATCAAGATCAACTCTAGGGGTGACTCCCCTTGTGACCTTGGTGATGGTCTTCCTAGCCCTAGATTTTGTTCCATAATCGAATGGAACATTATGATAAGTGGGCTTGACCACTTGGGACTTAGGTTTGTGACCCAAACCTTTCTTGTCCTTGGACATTGGTTTTTGACCCTTAAACCCTAGAGATGACTTCTCCAAGTTCTTAAGAGCCTTTTCCAAAGTATCAAGTCTTGACCTCAAGACTTGATTCTCCTTCTCTAATACCTCAATTTTTAATTTTTCATTTTTCTTTGAGGTATTCCTAGGCATGTGTCTAGTTGATTTGGGATTTCTACCTAGGTTCTCCTTAGTCTTAGATGAGTTAGTCCTAGGGTTGGCTTTCCTAGTGTTATCCTTATCTAGGCTCACATATTTGGCACCTAAGCATGTGTATTGATTTCTAATGTTATCATGCTTACCATTATTAACAATAGCAATAAGGCTACTAGCATGTGTTCTATTTGAATTGCAAAAATGAGCCTTAGAGATTACCTTAGGGTTTGCCTTAGCTCCCCCTATCGATATGCTCATCTTCTTGTCCTTGTGAGGTTGCCTCCCCCTCGGACATTGGCTCCGATAATGTCCCCTTCGCTTGCATTGAAAGCACACCACGTGCTCTTTGCCTTTGCGTATCGGGACTCCGGCTTTCTTGACCTTTGGCGTCGGTGGAGACTTTCTAATCCTCTTTGGACACTTACTCTTGTAATGTCCATACTCCCTACACTCAAAGCACATTATGTGTAATTTATTTGAAATTGAAATGCTTGAGTTACCTAGGGTTGAGGATGGATGAAGACTTTCTTCTTCATCCCTTCCGGAGGTAGAAGCTTCTTCCTCTTGCTCCATTCTTGAAGAAGAACTCTCCTCCTCTTCTTCCTTAGATGTTGAGTAGCCCTCAACTTCTAATTCCTCTCCTCCATGATGTGAGCTACTTGGCTCACTTGACTCCTCTTCATGGCTTGAAGTGGAGTTCCCCTCATGGAACTTTGCCAAGTTGTTCCACAACTCCTTGGCATCGTTATATCCACCTATCCTACACAAAACATCATTAGGTAAAGAAAATTCAATGATTTTCGTTACCTCATCATTGATGGTTGATTGGTGGATTTGTTCTTTCGTCCACTTCTTCTTCTCTAGGGTTTCTCCTTTCTTATCCATTGGAGGCTTGAAACCTAATTGAACACAACTCCAATTTTCAAGGTTAGTCATAAGAAAATACCTCATTCTTACCTTCCAATACGCTAAGTCGTCTCGGTCATAGAAAGGTGGAATGGTGATGTCTTCTCCGAGTTGATCCATCTCTAGCTTGTGCTCCCTCGTGTGTTAATCCGACGAAGAGCGACCTCGCTCTGATACCACTTGTTAGGACCGATGATCGCGGCTAGAGAGGGGGGGTGTGAATAGCCGCCCCAAATTCTTCATTTCTTCCTAATCGTAGCACAGCGGAAATAACTAAATAGAAACGAGAGCGGAGAATAGCAAACCTCAAACTCGTCGATGTAACGAGGTTCGGAGATGAAACTCCTACTCCTCGGCGTGTCCGTAAGGTGGACGAAGCCTATCAATCCGTCGGTGGATGAGTCCCTGGAAAATCGGCTAATAAGAACTCCTTATGGGTGGAGAAACCTCACCATAATAACTCTTGCAACAGCAAGATAGAAGTACACAAAATACAAAGAAGCACAAGACAATATGAATGTAAAACAAACAAGCTTGCCTTCTCGTTTGGAGTCCGTTGATGAAGCAGCAGCTTCACGGATGCCAGCAGCTAGAAAACCAGCACGAAGCTCACACGAAGCTTCAGCAAAGAGGAGCTCAGCAAAGCTCAAATCGCAGTAGTGAGGAAGAAGAAGTATGTAGCACCTTCACTGTAGAGGCTTTTATATGATCTGCACCTGCGAAGAAGACAAAGAAGACACAGAGAAATCTAGCTGTTGTGTCACAACGGCTAAGCCTGGACCGATCAGGCTCCATCCTGATCGGTCCAGGAGGTCCCTGATCGGCCTGTGGACCGATCAGGCCCTAGTCTGATCGGTCCCTAGACCGATCAGCCAACTCTCTGTGAGAGTTGGCTTCGAGGCCTGATCGGTCTGTGGACCGATCAGGGTGCATGTGGATCGGTCCACAGACCGATCCCCTCCTTTTCTCTTTGCCTTCTGTTCGCTTTCTGATCGGTCTGCAGACCGATCAGATAACATACAGTAGCATACTGTTTGGTTACTGATCGGTCACCAAACCGATCAGATAACCCAGTGTATCACTGGATCGATCCACTGATCGATCCAGCTCTTGGTTTTTTCCCAAACCAAGTCCCACGCCTTCCAAACCAATATCCGGTCAACCTTGACCTATTGGTATCATCTGGTCACTCCCTTGACCTGCTAAGACTCCCTACCAAGTGTCCGGTCAATCCCTTTGACCCACTTAGACTTTTCTCTTCGTGCCAAGTATCCGGTCACTCCCTTGACCTACTTGACCTTCACAACACCAGATGTCCGATCAGCCTTGATCCATCTGGATTTTTTCTTGCCCGGCTTCACTCACCAGGACTTCCCAACTGCCTGGCTTCACTCACCAGGACTTTCCCTTGCCTGGCTTCACTCACCAGGACTTTCACCAACTGCCTGGCTTTACTCACCAGGACTTTCACTTTCACCTAGCTTCACTCACTAGGGTTTTCACCTGGCTTCACTCACCAGGATTTCCAATCTGCCTTCCTGATCTAGAGAACGAGCTACCGAGCCCTCTCTGACCTAGTCCGAAGAACGAGCTACCGAGCCCTCTCCGTCTTTCACTTCCGGTCCAGAGAACGAGCTACCGAGCCCTCTCTAACCTAGTCCGGAGAACGAGCTACCGAGCCCTCTCCGACTTCCACTTGCCAAGTTCCCATACTTGGACTTCTCCGTGCCAAGTCTCCATACTTGGACTTTCTCCCGTGCCAAGCTCCCTGCTTGGACTTTTCCCGTGCCAAGCTCCCTGCTTGGACTTTTCCATGCCAAGTCAACTCACCTCGGGTCAACCAGGTCAACCTTGACCAAGGGTTGCACCCACAACCTCCCAAGTTTCTGTTCTTGTCAAACATCAAGATACAACTTGAGTCAGGTCAACTCGAGTCAGGTCAACCAGGTCAACCTTGACCTAAGGTTGCACCAACAATCTCCCATCAAAATATAACTCTTTTGTTCTCGTCAAACATCAAAATACAACTCGAGTCAGGTCAACTCGAGTCGGGTCAACCAGGTCAACCTTGACCTAAGGTTGCACCAACACAACTAACCTCCAAGGGATGCTAGACAAGAGAGCTTCCTTCTCTTCTTCTTCTCCTTCAAGCAACCGGCCACCAAGAGATCACCAACTAGATGTCGTCGGCCTCCAAGGAAGAAAACAAAAGGAGAAGAGAAAAGGAATAGGGCCGGCCACCAAGGGATTGAAAGAGAGGAATAGAAGATGTTTTCTGAGGCAAGGCACCCCCTCCTTCTCTTTTATAATCCTTGGTCTTGGCAAAAAAGAAAAGTTTTAAACATAATTAAAACTTCCTTATTTTCCTTGGCAATGACTAAAAAGGAAAGTTTTAAAATAAAAAATTAAAATTTCCTTTAATACTTGTCATGGTCGGCCCTACACATGTGCTCTAAATAAGGAAAGTTTTAAAAATAATAAAATTAAAACTTCCTTATTTGTTTCCGGTAAGAAATTTTAATAAAAAATTTCTCTTTTAAATCCCTTGTTGGTTATAAAAGGAAAATTTTGTAAATTAAAATATCTCTTTTAAAACATGTGGATGGTTACAAAAAAGGAAAGTTTTATCAAAAATTAAAATATTTCTTCTAACTATAAATAAGAAAAGATATCAAATCTCTCTCTTAATACTTTGTAGAAAGCTATGAAAGGAAAAATTTTAAAATTTAAAAACTCTCTTTTATTTTAATGTGGCCGACCACCTAGCTTGGGCTCCAAGCTTGGCCGGCCATAAAATTTGGCTCCAATCTTTGGCTTGGCCGGCCCTAGCTTGGGCTCCAAGCTTGACTTGGCCAGCGACCTTAAGATGGGTAAGAAGCTTGGCTTTAAGTGGATATAAGGCTTTATAAATAAGATGCTACAATAGGGACCGAGAGGAGGAATTGGTTTTGGTCTCCCAATGAGCTCGAGCTTCCCGTGTTCGCTCCGAACACCCAACTCAAGTTCATCAATAAAAACTCATACCACTAAAGAGTTATTATTGCACTACTGCACCAATCCCATATTACAATATGGGCTCCTTCTTATCATGAGTGTGTTAGTCTCCCTGTGTTTAAGATATTGAATGCCCACTAATTAAATGAGTTACTAATAACTCACTTAATTAACATCTAGCTCCAAGAGTAGTATCACTCAACATTATTGTCATGTCGGACTAAGTTCACCTGCAAGGTTTACATGATAATCCTTATGAGCTCCTCAAGGGGACATCATCAACCTAGATTACTAGGGCACAGTTTCATTCTATAATCAACAACACACCATATAAATAATATCATTTCCCAACTTATCGGGCCTATTGATTTAAAGAACTAAATCACACCCTTTGATAAATTAAAGCAATAAATATTAAGTATACGTGCTTGTTATTATATTATGATTAAGAGTATGCACTTCCATAATAACAGAGATTTTTGTTCTTTTATGTAGTCAGTATAAAAAGAAACTACCTCAAATGGTCCTTCTTAATACACTCATAGTGTACAAGTGTAATTTTATAGTCAAGATAAACTAATACCAAATTACACTACAACCACTCCAATAGTTTGTCCCATTCCATCTTGGTTGTGAGCTACTATTTATAATTTATAAGAAACTGATAACATGATCTTCTGTGTGTCTCCTCACACCATGTTATCTACAATATAAATTAAATGGACAACTACACTTAGCATAAATGTAGACATTTGACCAATGTGATTCTTATAAATGTTTATACAAAAAGCTAGACTTTTAGTATACACTCTAACAATAAGTCCTCGACGGACTACAAAGCTCTCAACACGCTACAATGCGGGCTGACGAAGGAAGAGATGAACCAAGTGGGACCGCACCAAGATGCGAAAGAATTGTGGGACAAGTTGATCAAACAACACAAAGGAACAAGCAACGCAAAGATAACTGATTCGGTGGTAAAGGGGGGGGGGGGGGTCGTCCAGCAGGAAGTCAAAGTGGTCAACACCCCGCAGGCGCCCGACCGGGCGAATTTCCTCCCTGATCGGTGGGAGGAAGAGCTGACCCGACAGCTCGGCTCGATGCCGAGTTTCTAACGCACTTAAGGTAAAACGGGAAAGGATAACGACCGAGCGGTCATCCCGCTCGCCTGACGGTAGACGAGGCATCAATCCTGTAGTTAAAGATCACTCGCCCGAAATGGTGAACTCGGACATAAAACAATCGGCCAAGCGGACATCAGGAGGGTGCTAGACGAGGTGACCTCCGCTCGGCCCAGGGAGGGTGTTAGTCGAACAGCCCATCCACACAGACTGGTAAAGGACAGAAAGAGCGATTAGCGATATCCTCCTAGAGACCAGTGCCGTCGAAAGAAGGCATGGTCAGCAGCAGAGTCCGCAGCATTGTTAGACAGAGAATCGTACGGTGGAAGCTTCCACTGTCACGTCAAAGATATACTCGTGCTGTTGAGGTATGGCGACAGGCGTGCTTTTCTAACACATCCATTCCAAGTATGCTTTGATGACTGTGCATGCCTCGAGGAGCATGCACATGCCTCTGGGGAGCCCTATATAAAGGCTGCCAGACTTCGACGGAGGTAGGCTCACTAATATACTATAGCTACAGTTCTCATTTCTTCTTTGTCCACTTCTTTCTGCCGAAGATTTGACTTGAGCGTCGGAGGGCCATCACCGGGGAACCCCTCCCCGGTTCGGCGCTGTATTTGCAGGTTCCTGGCAGCAGAGGATCCATGTCTTCGGTGTAGGACCGTTAGATTCGATAGAGGGGGGGGTGAATATCGATTCGAAAAAACAAGAGTTTAAACACAGCGGAAAAGTAAAATAGACACAATGGTTTTACTTCGTTCGGAGCCTGTGACGACTCCTACTCGAAGGCCCGTGGTCCTTGACCACTTTCGTTGGGCAATCACTAGCAATTCGGAATAATAATTACAAAAGAACCGTACAGGGAATGCTAATGAAACTGAAAAACAAATACCGACAAAAGGAAAAGAACGGAGCGTAGTGTCGGAGCTTTGTTGGCGTCGCACTGAGCGTCGAGCAGCAAGACCAGCAGTAGAAGAGTTCTCAACTTGATTGATGATCGATCTGAAGCTCCTGTCTGGGGCTTCTTTTATATCCCTAATGTGACGTAACTGCTCAAATCGAGATGCTCCACGTGGCGGCGACTCGGCTGGATAAAATTCGCCTTCCGGGCGCCCGGGGCGCTCGGACCACCTGTTCCGGAAAAATCCTTTTCTGCAAAACAAAGTTAGTCGAGGCAAATATACATATAGAATATAAGCAATGCGTTAAAGTTCAGCGGATGGATAAGCAGTATGACTTAGATTAGTCTTTCCGAGACCGGAATCTAGTCACGATCTCGACTTAGACATCGAAATGGATCTAAGCCGGATCGACGCCTAATGTCCCTTCCCGGAGCGTCCTCACAGTCACTCCCTTCCGGTGACTTACCTTGCTTACCTACCAACGTCCGGTCAGCCCGTCGACCGTCTGGACTTCTCGCCAGCGTCCGGTCGGCCCGTCGACCGCTTGGACTTCTCGCCACTATCCGGTCGGTCCGTCGACCTAGCTTGCCTCAGCGTCCGGTCAGCCCGTCGACCCGCTTGGACTTCTCGCCAACTATTCGGTCAGCCCGTCGACCTAGCTGGACTTTTCCTGCACACTTGATCAAAGTGTCAGACAACAACACAACTAACTTAACCTATTTGTCATTCATCAAAACCTGGGTTAGACCGTTAATGCTACCCGCACCAACAATCTCCCCCTTTTTGATGGAATGACAACCTGGTTAAGTTAGTGAAAACATATGCAAGAAAACAACATGCATTTACGTGGTTGTAAAGTTTGTTAGTTTGTATTTTCAAATTGGTTTAACTTAACCACCTAACTCTCCTCCCCCTTTGGCATTCATCAAAAAAAATGAACACAGGTAAATAACCATAGTGAAGAGTTACTGTAACAGGTAATCAAATTTTGAAAGATAGCTAAGTTTGGTTCAAAATTTGAAAGATAAAAGTGCAATTTTTAACACCAAGTTTAAAAAATAGTCAAGTTGACTTGGGGTAGACAAGTTGAGTAAATTTTTATGTTTAAGTAACATTTAATTTTCAAAAAGGTAAATTTTTCAACTTCGATTTAAACTTTTCAAGAAATAAAATTTTGCCAAAATTAATTTTTAAGGCTAATTTTGGAAATAGTTAATTTTTCAAATCAGGTTTGAAAATTAGGTGGGATTAAACTTTCACATTTTTCAAATACTTAGTTAAATTTAACTTTTTGTAAATCAATTTTCAAACATAGGTTAGGTTTTAAAAGGCATTTTTCAAACATACAAAATTTGAGTTTATTCTCCCCCTTAACTTGATACTTACTCTAACCAGCTGTCTAACCAATTAGCTACTAACTGACTATCAGAAGATAGTAGCTTTCACTTGGTTAGTCAGATTAAGTTAATTATAACCAGTCAGTGTTTGACTTGACTGATGAACTTTAATCTGATTAATGTCTGAATTGTATTTAACGTCCAGACTTATGTTGATACACTGAAATAAGCATCTTAAGTCCAGACAGTTGGCCTATGCATCTCACCCCTTTCTATGTTTGTCAAACACAAGCAAGGTAAACCTAAGGTGTTGGTGAGATGCTCAAAAACTAGTCCTATGGGTACATGCTTTCTAAGGATTCAAAACTAGTCTAAGGCCAAAACAGTTTTTGAAAATCTAAAAATGGAAAGTTTTGAAAACAAACAAATTTGACTTATAATTTGAAAGAGTGATTTTTGAAAACAATTTTGAAATTGAAAATTCCTAGTCTATTGAGCACATTCCTAATTTTCGGCGTAAGTTGCTAAACTCACTTTCAGGGAGTGGTTTTGTGAAAATGTCAGCTAAATTTGATTTGGACTCAATGTATTTGAGTTCAATATCACCTTTAGTAACATGATCCCTGATAAAGTGGTGCCTAACTTCAATATGTTTGGTTCTTGAATGATGCACAGGGTTCTTGGTTAAGTTAATTGAACTTATATTGTCAATTAATACTTTTACATTTGTAATGTTTAAGTTGAAATCTTTTAGAGTATGCATCATCCATAGTAATTGTGCAACACATTCACCTATGGCTATGTATTCTGACTCAGTTGTAGATAGAGCAACACAATGTTGCTTTCTACTAAACCAGCTAACAAGTGATGAACCTAATAATTGGCATCCTCCACTTGTGCTCTTGCGGTCTAATTTACATCCAGCATAATCTGAGTCAGAATACCCTATTAGTTCAAAATTATTGGTTCTAGGATACCAAATTCCTACATTTATTGTTCCTTTAAGATATCTAAAAATTCTTTTAACTTGTGTCAAGTGGGATTCCTTAGCATAAGTTTGGTATCTAGCACACATACTAACTGCAAATAAAATATCAGGTCGGCTTGCAGTTAAGTATAGTAGGCTACCTATTGCACTCCTATAATATTTTAGGTCAACTGATTTTCCATTTGGGTCATTATCTAAGATTGTGTTTACTGCCATAGGTGTTTTTATTTCTTTTGTATTTTCCATTCCGAAATTTTTAAGTAATTCTTTAGTGTATTTGTGTTGATAAATGTAATTTCCCTCATTTGTTTGTTTGATTTGTAATCCTAAGAAATATGTTAATTTTCCTACTAGGCTCATTTCAAATTCTTTTTCCATTAGATTAATAAATTCCTCTAAAAAATCTGAATTTGTTGAACCAAATATTATATCATCTACATAAATTTGTGCAATAAATATGTTTGAATTTAATGATTTAACAAACAAGGTTGGGTCAATTTGACCTTGTTTGAATCCTTTAGATGTTAAGTAGGATGTTAGCCTTTCATACCATGCCCTGGGTGCTTGTTTAAGTCCATATAATGCTTTCTTTAACTTAAATACATAATCAGGGTGTTCTAGACTTTCAAACCCAGGAGGTTGACCTACATAAACTTCTTCTTTTATTAGTCCATTAAGAAAGGCAGACTTAACATCCATTTGGTATAGTTTGAACCCTTTATGGGCTGCATAACTTAGTAACATTCTAATGGATTCTAATCTGGCTACTGGGGCATATGTTTCATCATAGTCAAGTCCTTCAACTTGACTAAATCCTTTGGCAACCAGCCTAGCCTTATTTCTAGTAATTTCCCCAGTTTCACTTAGTTTGTTTCTGAATACCCATTTTGTTTCTATTATTTTCTTATTCTTAGGTGGTGGAACTAGGTCCCAGACCTCATTACGCTCAAATTGGGCTAGTTCTTCTTGCATAGCTATTATCCAATCTGGGTCTAGTAGGGATTCATCCACAGTTTTGGGTTCAATTTTTGAGATTAATGAAATTTGACTTAGGTTTCTAAAGGATGATCTGGTTTGAACTCTTAAGTCTGGGTCACCGATTATTTGATCAATTGGATGATTTGGGTTAACCCTTATTGTTCTAGGAGGTTGATTCTCTTGATGTTGTTCCTCATCTTCATGACTTAGAGTTTGGTTGGTTTCTGGAACAAACTCAGGTGTTTGTGTAGATCCTATGTCTTGTTTAGTTTCTTCAAACTTTACATTAGTAGTTTCTTCAATTTTTAAGGTAACCTTATTGTAAATTCTGTAGCCTCTACTATTTAGGGAATATCCTACAAAAATTCCATTTTCAATTTTAGAGGTGAATTTTCCTAAGTGTTCTCTTGTATTTAAGATAAAAGCTGGGCACCCAAATACCTTAAAATATTTTATATTTGGTTGTTTATTATAAAACAGTTCGAAGAGCGTTTTGTTATGAGTTTTATTTATTGTTCTGTTCTGGACATAGCAGGCTGTACTAACGGCTTCTGCCCAAAAGTATTTAGGTAGGTTATACTCATTTAACATTGTTCTAGAAGCTTCCAGTAAGGTTCTATTTTTTCTTTCTATAATTCCATTTAGTTTACTTATATTTCTAAAGTTGGTGTGAGACATCCTCCTATGTCATAACCAAGTTTCTTCTTTTTGTGTTAAATAACACTTAATGGAAGAAATGGTTAAGTTGATGACATAGATGTTGTCTTTTCTAAAACCTTTTAGGCTTATGGTAGGATTATCTAGATGTTTAATTGAGCATTCTGTAGATAGAAATTTGACCTTATACCTAGTATCACACAATTGACTTATACTTAGAAGATTATATTTAAAGTTTTCAACAAGTAAGACATTTGTAATTATAAAGTCTAATTTTAATTCAATATTACCTATACCAATTACCTTGAGTTTGCCGTTGTTTCCAAAGGCAACTGTTCCTAGGCTTTTGTAAGTGAGTTGAGTGAACTTGGTGTGATCTCCAGTCATATGTTTGGAGCAACCACTGTCCAAAATCCACTTGGTTTCCTACAGTAAGTAGGATTTAAAGATAGTCTTTTGAGCATGTATTAATTTAAGTTTAAATTAAGATTTTGAAATTAATTTTTAAGTTAAAATTTTGAAATTAATTTTTAAGTTAAAATTAAAATTTTGAAATTAAAATTAAAATTTTGAAATTAATTTTTAAGTTTAAAATTAAAATTTTGAAATTAATTTTTAAAGTTAAAATTAAAATTTTGAAATTAATTTTTAAGTTAAAAATTAAAATTTTGAAATTAATTTTTAAGTTAAAATTAAAATTTTGAAATTAATTTTTTAAGTTTAAAATTAAAATTTTGAAATTAATTTTTGATTTAAAATTAAAATTTTGAAATTAATTTTTAAGTTAAAATTAAAATTTTGAAATTAATTTTTAAGTTAAAATTAAATTTTTGAAATTAATTTTTAAAATTAAAATTTTGAAATTAATTTTTAAGTTAAAATTAAAATTTTGAAATTAATTTTTAAGTTAAAATTAAAATTTTGAAATTAATTTTTAAGTTAAAATTAAAATTTTGAAATTAATTTTTAAGTTAAAATTAAAATTTTGAAATTAATTTTTAAGTTAAAATTAAAATTTTGAAATTAATTTTTTAAGTTTAAAATTAAAATTTTGAAATTAATTTTTAAGTTAAAATTAAAATTTTGAAATTAATTTTTAAGTTAAAATTAAAATTTTGAAATTAATTTTTAAGTTAAAATTAAAATTTTGAAATTAATTTTTAAGTTAAAATTAAAACTTTGAAATTAATTTTTAAAGTCTTATTCATCTCACCCGAACTATATTATCAATCAGGGAATCCTATGATTTTGTGAGATGAAATTGGTTTGATTACAGACTTTTGGTTTAACTTGTGTTAGATTCAGACTTAGCTTTGGTTTCCACAAATAGGCTTTCTTCGGATAAACTTCTAAGCTTAGTGAGTCACAAGGACATCATTAGAAGTAACCAACCTTTCGAGGTTTTCCGAATAGTCCTATCCACGAAACTTAGTACTAAATCTTGGTCTAACTGGTTAGGATTCGTTTAAGGGTAGCTTCGGTCAGTTCCACTTGGCCAAATGCACCAGATCGAAACCATATCTTTCTAGACATGCGATGCCCAAGTTTCCCTAACGTACTATCATCCCAAAATTTCACCAATACCATGATTCAAGTTAAACTTGGTCTCTAATTCTAATTGCCCTGCCGGGCTTGTTAGTTTTGGAGGTGCCAGCTATTCTGGAGCCTCCCCCTGAATTATTGGCCATTAATTTAAGTTTTAATTTTAGGCTTGTGTCGATTCTTTTTATAGTTATAGTTAACTTGGTGATAATTTTGTTGTTTCTTAAACTGTTTAGATTTTGAATTTGATTTAGGTTTGTATTTTGGATTTTGGTTTGGTTTATTTATATAATGTATTTTTTCTTTAGGTATATAATATTGATTAAGTCCTACTTGCGTGGTTAGACACGCTTTCGGAACCCAAGCTAAATTGGTTGACTTGTATTGGGTTATTAATGATTTGAAGGTTTTATTTGAATTCGACTTATATCCTAGTCCGGTTTTATTATAACATGCTTTTTTATTATTTAGGATTAAGTCTAGATTTTTTGATCTTGTTGTAAATTTTTCTAGCATTTCTTTTAAATCTTTAACATCATTTTTTAACGATAGATTTTCCTCTTCAAGTGTTAGATCTTGAGTTGGATTCGAATTTTTTAATTGTTCCTTGAGGTTTTGATTTTCCTCAAGAAGTGATTTGTTTTCATTTTCTAATTTAGTTAATTTACTGTTTAAACAGGAAATAATTCTAAAAAAAAATTTGTTTAAATTAAAGTATACCTCATTCGGGCCTTCGGAAACGAGTACGGACTCGTGGCTTGTTTCGGGTTCAGACCCGTCTTCATCTTCCGACTCGTTTTCTGTTTTAGCTTCGCGGGCCATCAGTGCGAGGTGGCTTTGATGTTTCTGCTCTTCTTCCTCCGATTCGTCCGAAGAGTCGTCCCACGTTGCTTTGAGTGCCTTCTTTTTGGTTGGCTTTGGTTAGTCGAACTTTAGTTTTGGACATTCGTTCTTGTAATGTCCCTTCTTGTTGCAGCCGTAGCAAGTCACGTTCTTTTGTTCTAAGGGAGAGCTGATCTTTTGAAGATCCTTTTTGCTGAAGCTCCTCTTTCTCCTGGTGAACATTTTTCTTACCAAGTTCACCAGGTGTTCTTCGTCGTCAGAATATTGATCGGAGTGTTCTTCAAGTTCAGGCTTGCTTTTCTTTTCTTTGGAGGAACCTGCAAATAGAGCTATACCTTTCTCGGCTCCAGCATTAGTTTGTTCGTGTAATTCTAATTCACAAAACAGCTCGTCTAATTTTAAGTTGGAAAGATTCTTAGAAATTTTGTAGGCATCCACTATTGATGCCCACAAACTATTACGTGGAAAGGCGTTTAAAGCGTACCTTATTAAGTCTCTGTTCTCCATTTGGTGGCCTATCGCATGAAGCCCGTTGAGGATGTCCTTGATCCTCGCGTGTAGTTGATTCGCTGTTTCTCCTTCCTGTATTTTTATATTAAAAATTTTATTTAGAAGCAGGTCTCGTTTTGTTACCTTAGCGTCGCTCGTTCCCTCGTGCAGTTTGATCAGCTTGTCCCATAGCTCTTTAGCGTTTTGTGTGGACCGACTGTTCAGTTCTTCTCTTGTCAATCCGCCTTTGTAGAGTGTTGATCGCTTTATTTTCTGCTGATGCCTTTTTCTTGAGATCAGCGTCCAATCTTCGGGATCCACTAGATTCCGCGTTGTCCACTGGATTTTTGTAAGGTTTCGTAATGCTCATCCACTGGTCTGTTTTAAGGTAGACCTCCATGCGCTTCTTCCGATAAGGGAAGTCGTCCCGTTGAAGAGTGGAGGTCGTACTGTGCTGAATCCTTCTGTGCACAGGTAAATAACAAAAAAATATCCCAAGACTTGGTCTTGGATTAGTAAGGGGAAGAGAAAAATAGAAAAAAATCTAGATTCGTGTTGCACTAATTTAAATTGATTAGAGAAATATTAAGTTAACGAAACACCGTTTTAAAATTAATTATTAAAAAAAAAAATTCACCCCTGTCTGATTGGTGGTTGCACCAAATCGATGCGACTGACTCGATACCACTTGTAGGACCGTTAGATTCGATAGAGGGGGTGAATATCGATTCGAAAAACAAGAGTTTAAACGCAGGAAAAGTAAATTAGACACAATGGTTTTACTTCGTTTGACGACTCTTACTCGAAGGCCCGTGGTCCTTGACCACTTCGTTGGGCAATCACTAGCAATTCGAATAATAATTACAAAAGAACCGTATAGGGAATGCTAATGAAAAAAAACAAATACCGACAAAAGGAAAAGAACGGAGCATAGTGTCGGAGCTTTGTTGGCGTCGAGCAACAAGACCAGCAGTAGAAGAGTTCTCAACTTGATTGATGATCGATCCAAGCTCTGCCCGGGCTTCTTTTATATGTCGGCGCCTGGATCCTTCCGGCGCACGGAATGTGACGAAACCGCCAAATCGAGATGCTCCACGTGGCGGCGACTCGGCTGGATAAAATTTGCCTTCCGGACGCCCGGACCACCTTGTTCCGGAAAACTCTTTTCTGCAAAACAAAGTTAGTCCAAGGAAATAAATCATATATAAAATATGAGCACGATTAAAGTTCAACAGATGGATAAGCAGTATGACTTAGATTCCGTCTTTCCGAGAATCTAGTCACGATCTCGACTTAGACATCCAAATGGATCTAAGCGGATCGACGCCTAATGTCCCTTCCCGGAACGCGTCCTCTCCTCCGGTGACTTACCTTGCTTACCTACCAGACGTCCGGTCATCCCGTCGACCCGTCTGGACTTCTCGCCAAGCGTCCGGCCAGCCCGTCGACCTGCTTGGCTCGTCGACCTAGCTGGACTTCTCGCCAAGCGTCCGGTCAGCCCATCGACCCGCTTGGACTTCTCGCCAGCTATCCGGTCAGCCCGTCGACCTAGCTGGACTTTTCCTGCACACTTGATCAAAGTGTCAGACAACAACACAACTAACTTAACCTATTTGTCATTCATCAAAACCTGGGTTAGACCGTTAGTGCTACCCGCACCAACATTCGGAGTCTTCAACCAGTCAGCAAGAGTGCCACATCTCCAGCCTCCATCGACTCAGCACTCGGACAGGATCAAATTGGCGCTGTCTGTGGGAACGCACCTGAATTCGAGTCAAGAAGATGGAAAAAGCTGGACGCCAACACACTGTGACGCTCTCCCAAGAGGAGCTTGACGCGCTCGTACAAGCGCGAGTGACCAAAATGCTGGAGCAGCAACAGAAAGTGCTAGCCGAGCATTTGGCGCAACAAGCAACTTCAACATCTGGGGCCCGAGCGGTGCACGAGGACCGGCCAGAACAACTTTCCATATGGGGTCAAAACAGAGGCCCGACCAGTACACAAGCAGAGGTGCCGCCCGCCCCAATACCATTCCATCAAGCATTATTCCAGACGTCCTCTGAGATCGCGCATGCAAATCGAGGCCGGCCTTCCTCAGACGAAGCCCCCGCTCGGGATGCAAGAAAGGGCAAAACACCTCGATCTGACTCATCACCCGAGCGGATCAATCGCCAGTTCTCCGAGGCGATTCTGCAAGATCCCTAGCCAAGACATTATGCACCCTTGGCGATCGACGAGTACAATGGGTCGACCGATCTGGACAACCACCTTGACAAATTTGACAATACCGCGACCCTTCATCAATACACGGATGGGGTTAAGTGCCAGGTCTTCCTCACTATGTTGTCTGGCTCAGCACAGCGTTGGTTCCGAAGGTTGCCGGACGGGTCGATTCAAAGCTTCAAGGACTTCAGGATGGCCTTCCTCCACCACTTCGTGAGCAGCAGGCGCTATCAAAAGACCAACGTCAGCCTGTTCTCTATAAAGCAAGGGTCGAGAGAGACTCTTCGGACCTACATTCAGCGCTTCAACCAGGTGGCCATGGACATCCCCACGGTCTCCTCTGAGACTATGATGCATGCCTTCACCCAAGGGCTCACTCTGAGACTATGAAGCTCAAGCAGCCCGAAGGAAAGAAGCGCCATCAGAATCATCGGTGCACGCCGAGCGTAGGCCGCCGACCAGCCACCAACCTCCGAGAGGGCCTCGAGCCGATGTAGCGCGACCACATCAAGAAACAAGGCCACACGCCGTCCAGCACATGGCGACCGAACGACCAAGGCCTAAGGGAAAGGTATGGACTCCTATGTTCTGTACCTTCCATCAGTCCGCCACCCACAACACACGAGACTACCACGGAATCCCCGCAGTCGCTCAGCCGACTCCCAGGAGTTATTGCCGCCGATCGCTTTCCCCTGAACTGTGATATAGGCGGCAGAGCACCGAACGGCGAGGGGAGATCAGGCGGTCACCCGAGCGATGGCATCAGCGTCAAGACGACCGCGCCCTAGCTTCACGTGGACAAGTCGAGCACTCCGCTAGGGAGGAGGAGAATAGAAACAATGTCGCTTAGGGAGAGATCAACATCTTCGTTGGTGGGCCGACCAGCGGTGACTCCAACCGAGTCCGCAAGACGTACGCGGGGCGTCTGGAAATCCATGCAGTAGGCTGCAGCCAAGAAAGGGTGAGCGAACCAGAGATCAGCTTCGGTCCTAGAGATTTAGAGGGAATCGAAGTATCGCATGACGACGCCCTCATTATCCGAGCGGTAATTGCTAACTACACAATCCACCGCATATTTATTGACACAGGGAGTTCGGTCAGCATCATCTTCAAGAAGGTGTTTGACCAACTCCAGATAGACATGACCGAGCTACTGCCAATGACGACTCCGCTGTACGGATTTACCGGTAATGAGGTCTAGCCGATCGGTCAGATAAAGCCGGTCATATCCCTCGGAGAAGAGCTGCTCCAAAGAACAAGGATGACTACCTTCATCATTGTAGACGTCCCATCCGCTTACAACGTCATATTGGGCCGACCAGCCCTTAATGAGTTCTGAGCAGTCGTCTCAACGTTTTGCCAGAAAATTAAATTCCAGGTTGAAGATCAAGTCGAAGAAGTCAAAGGGGATCAACTGGCTGCTCGACGCTGCTACGTCGAGATGGTAAAGGCGGAGGCTAAGTCCGCCCGAAAGGCCCCTCGGATCGAGGTAAACACCATAATCGAGAAAACTCCTACCTTAGTTTATGAAGAAAAGGAGAAGGTGCAGATACATCCTTGCCGACCAAAGGCGACGACCTTAATAGCATCTGATCTGGGAGCCAATCAGAAAGCCGAGCTGATCAGCTGCCTCCAGTAGAACCATGATGTCTTCGCATGGTCAACACATGAGCTGCCCAGCATCTCCCCTAGCATCGCGCAACATGAGCTTCATGTCCAATCAGATGCCCAGCCAGTAAAGCAAACAAAAAGATATTTCAGCGCCGAGCAGAATCAGATTATCCAAGCGGAGGTCGAGAAGCTGTTGGGAGCCGGCCACATACAGGAGGTCCAGTTCCCAAGCTAGATAGCGAACGTAGTACTCGTCTCCAAGCCGAACAACAAGTGGAGGGTCTACATCGACTTTCGGGACCTGAACAAAGCGTGCCCGAAGGACTTCTATCCCCTACCGAGAATCGATAAGATGGTAGACTCGACGGCTGGGTGCGAGCTGATATGCATGCTGGATGCATATCAGGGATACCATCAGGCACCGCTCGCCTGGGAAGATCAGGAGAAGGTGAGTTTCATCACGACGGACGGTACCTACTGCTACAACGTGATGCCGTTCGGATTAAAGAACGCCGGGGCTACCTACCAAAGGCTTATGAATAAGGTGTTCCGGCGACAGATCGGACGGAACATGGAGGTGTACGTCGACAATATACTCATCAAATCACCCCGAGCTATCGATCTCTGTGAGGATATAAAAGAAACTTGCCAGACACTCCGCGCCTATGGAATCAAACTCAACCCGAACAAATGCCTGTTCGGTGCGAAGAGCAGGAAATTTTTGGGCTATATAATTACCGAGCGGGGTATCGAGGCAAACCCTAGCAAAGTAAAAGCACTGCAAGATATGCCACCTCTAAGGAATCTGAAGGAAGTTCAGTGCCTCACCGCTCAGATAACAGCCTTATCCCGATTCATCTCCAAGACGGCCGACCGGAGTCTACCTTTCTTCAAGGTCTTGCGCTGAGCCACCAAGTTCCAGTGGGACGAGCAGTGCGATCGAGCGTTTGAAGAGATCAAAGCATATCTCAATTCACTACCAGTACTAGCCAAGCCAGTCGTCGACGAGCCCCTCATGATCTATTTATCTTCGACCGAGCACACGATTGGCTCGACCCTTGTAAGGTCGAACGACGAGGAGCAGCTGGTGTATTTCTTGAGCCATATTTTAAAAGATACTGAATCCCGCTATACCGGTCTCGAGAAACTTGCTTTTGCACTAGTACTCGCCGCTAGGAGGCTTCGCTCGTACTTCCTCGCGCACACGATCATGGTGATGACCAACAACCCCCTGGGGAGAGTCCTCCTCAATCTAGAAGCGTCAGGGTGGTTGATCAAGTGGACGACAGAGCTCAGCAAATTTAATATCCAGTATCAGCCCCGAACGGCCATTAAGGCACAATCCTTAGCAGACTTTGTCACTGACGTGCAGACTCCCGAACCAGAGGCTGCTTGGAAGATATACGTAGATTGATCATCCACTCGGCAAGGAAGTGGAGTTGGGGTGCTGCTAATCTCCCCCCAAGAAGAACGAATGCATTTGTCCGTTTGGCTGGAGTACCGGGCAACCAACAACGAAGCCAAATATGAGGCACTCATAGTCTCCTGCAGGCCGCCCGGCACGTCGGAGCTGTCAAAGTCCTTATTCACTCGGATTCCCAATTGGCAACTCAGCAACTAAGCAGAACGTTCGAGATCAACAATGTTCGGCTTAGGCTCTACGCTGATGCCTTCAAAAAACTGAAGGCCAACTTCCATGAAGTCATTATACACAAAATCCCCCGCTCGGAGAATCTGGCAGCAGACGAACTGGCCAAGCTAGCCAGCTCAATAATGCCTGTTGTCATCCAGCAGCCGATCGAGCAAGTGTCCTTAGTGGCGCACATCGATCGGATGGAGGGTCTTGCATTCCCAGATGATTGGAGGATGGCATTAATCGAATTCTTGCGAGTGGGATCCGCGCCGACTGATCGGGAAGAAGCACACACACTGAGAAGAAGGGCGGGGAGATTTACGTTGATCGGGGATCAATTGTACAAGAAGGTCTTCTCCCGACCTCTACTCAAGTGCATCGACCCGGAAGATGCTGACTACATTCTGAAGGAGGTACACCAGGGATCCTGCGGAGGGCACCCGGGCGGCAGGTCGTTGGCGAGGAAGATTCTGCTGGCAGGGTACTTCTAGCCGACCCTCCAGGAAGACGTCGTGTGGATGGTAGCAACATGTCTATCTTTCCAGAGATACCATAACCTTTCACACCGGCCAATGGAGGAAATGAAGGCCTCCACAGTGTCTTGCCCGTTCGACCAGTGGGGCATGGATATCGTGGGGTCGTTTCCCATGGCCATCGGGCAGCGGAGGTTTTTGCTGGTGGCAGTCGACTACTTCTCCAAATGGGTCGAGGCTGAGCCGCTGGAAAGGATTACCAAGTAGATGGTCAAAAAATTCATTTGGCAACACATCATCTGCCAGTTCGACATCCCGCATTGTCTCATCTCGTATAACGGGAGGCAGTTCGTCGGGCAGAAGTTCAGGGAGTGGTGTGGGGGATACGACATCCAACAGGCCTTCACTTCCATAATGTATCCCCAAAGCAACAAGCAAGCTGAAGTTGCCAATCGGGAAATTTTGCGAATTCTTCGAGCTCGGCTCGACCATGTCGGAGGCAGCTGGGTAGACGAGCTGCCGGGCGTGCTATGGGCAATCCGCATGACTCCAAAGGAAGGGATGGGAGTGACACCATTCCACTTGGTCTATGGAGGCGAAGCAGTTATCCTTGTCGAGGTTGGAGTCGAGTCCGACTGGGTACAGCAGTATAACGAGGACAACGCCGAGCGAAGACTTCTAGAGCTGGATTTGGTGGACGAAGCGCACGCCAAAGCAACTATTTGGCTGACGGCCTACCGACAGAGAATGCGCCAAAACTACAATAGGAGGGTAATACCTAGATCTTTTCAGATCGGCGACTTCATGTGGAAGAAGGTGAAGCCAGTCGGAGATGTCACCAAGCTAGAAGCTCCTTAGGCAGGACCCTTCAGGGTCGTGGAAAAGCTCCAGTCGGGAGCCTATTACCTAGAGGATGCGGAAGGGCGGAGGTTAGAGCGACCATGTAGTGCGAACCACCTTCAGTTGTATCGAGATGAATGAAAGGTGCGCTGATGTAGCTACCATGTAATCCTCATTTTTTATGCATCCTTCGGCCGCAGGATTAAATCAAAACCAAGGATTCACGAAGCTATTGCCGAGCGGCTAACCCACGCGGAAAACTGTCGAGTGGCGACGTTAAACCCCAGAGTCGACTATAAATACTCCGCTCAGAAGATCGTCGAGCGGCGATGTTAAACCTCAGAGTTTACGCAGCGTCTATAAATACCCCGCTCGGAAGACCGTCGAGCGGCGACATTAAATCCCAGAGTCGACGCGACGATTATAAATACCCCGCTCGAAAGACCGTCAAGCGGCGACGTTAAACCCCAGAGTCAACGCGGCGACTATAAATATCCTGCTCGGAAGACCGTCGAGCAGCGACGTTAAACCCCAGAGTCGACGCGGCGACTATAAATACCTTACTCGGAAGACCATTGAGCGGCGACGTTAAACCCTAGAGTCGACGCGGCAACTATAAATACCCCGTTCGGAAGACCGTCGAGCAGCGATGTTAAACCTTAGAGTCGATACAACGACTATAAATATCCCACTCGGAAGACCGTCGAGCTGCGACGTTAAACCCCAGAGTCGACGCGGCGACTATAAATACCCTCCTCGGAAGACCGTCGAGCGGCGACATTAAAACCCAGGGTCGGAGCGACGACCATAAATACCCTGTGATGAAGACCGTCGAGCGGTGATGTTAAACCCCAGGGTCGGAGCGGCGACCATAAATACCCCGCGCTGAAGACCGTTGAGCAGCGACGTTAAACCCCAGCCTTGGAAAATCGTTTAACATAAATACTAAAACTGAAGTCGAGCGGCGACTATAAACCCTAGAGGGATGATCCTAAGCGAGTATTAGCATAGGTACCACTGCCGATCGGGACTACGTAGCTAAAAACACAGCAAACAGATAACATATGAAAGAAGCAAAGAGATTTCATTAATAAGACACTGCCGAACGGCAGGAATGCAGTTGACGCTTACAAAAAGCAAAGCTTACAAAAAACTATTTGCTCCTTACTCCAGGTAATCAAAGATCTCATCAGGGATAGTGGTGAGGAGCTCGGCGTGATCCGCAGTGGGGATGGTCGCGTCCTCAGGGAGTTGGCCTTTAGCTTTCAAATGGTTGACCGTCGCAGTGATGGCCAACTCAAACGTGCTGACGAGCTGCGTGCAGGTCTTGGTAACAAAACCTTCCGAGCGGATATAGTTTTGCTTCATGGTGGCGAAACAACTCAGCTCGGCACCCTGATATTCTTTCATGGCCAAGCGAGAGGCGTCAAGGTTGTCCTGAAAGGCCTTCAATTCCTCCCGAAGAGCAGTGACATCCGTCGAGCGGCCAGTCTTCTCAGCTGTTAGCAGGTCTGCCAACTCCTTGACCCTTTGCTCCAAGGCTCGAGCCTCCACGTTCTTCGCCTCCAGGTCGGCGATGGCCCTATTCTTTCTGGTGGTAGCCAATTCGACCTTTCGGTCAGATGACTTGACCTGGGTCTCGAGCTGACCCACCATGGTTTGCAGGCCGGAGGAGTTCCTCGGCTCTTCCTCTAATAACTCCTGGGTCTTAACCAGGTTCGCCTATAGCTCGGCATAGGTGGGACCTTGAGAAGAAGCTCTACTCGAGATTTTGAGCTTTTTGAGCTCCTCCTCCAACATCGCTAGGCGGCTGGTTACCGCCATGCTCTCCACCCAGTACTGCAGTTGAACGGGGAAATGTTAGACATCGAGCAATGGCAAAGCTAAAATAAGTCGGGGTGTATGAAACTTACCCCTATGGCGTGGGATAGGTGGCTATTGTCGAGCAGCCCCGGAGGCATGGTCACCACCCGGGCTCGGGCTTCCTCCCAAATCTTGGCCAACTGCCCTCGGATGACTATTTGATGTTCAGGAGAAGTCGGTTGATCGACGGATGCTAGAAGCTCCTCTGTCGGGAGATGCAAAGTCGCCTTTATTGATCGCCGACCGCTTTGGGTTGATGGAGCAGACACCGCCGGACCGCAAGAGGGGTCGGTTGGGGTAGAGTGGACCGCTGATGGAAGAATTTTCTTGCGGATGGGGGGCAAGATGCTGATCGGCTGAGCAGCAACTGGATCAGATGGGAGGTCGCACTATGAAGGTGTCCGATCGGAGGATATGGCCTCCACGGGATCAGGAGCAGCTGGAGGAACGCCCGTCTCCTCAGACATTCGCACCGCTGAGGTGGCCGAACAGGTGGGTGTGTCCGTTCGGCGTCGTTTGCGCTTGTTCAAGGGAACTTCATTTCCAGAAGACTCGGTTCCCTTAGATCGAATGACAGGTTGCACGCCAGTTGGAGTAGTCTCTCCTGTAGCTTCAGTAGTGACTGTCCGCGCGGCGGATTCTTCAGCAACAGTTAGAGCCTCTTCGCCCTCGCCCTCATGAGAGCCGACCGGCGTGAGCCCAAGCCTCTCCATTTCCTTAGCAGCAGCTGCCTCGACCTCGGCACTACTGATTTTATCATTGTGTTAGATGCAAGAGAAAAAAAGGAAAATCAGTTAGACCCAAAGGAAGAAGTCAAGTGGAATTCCTTACCTATGCCACCCGGGAGAGGCGTTCGGATCGGGCTCAGTCCGAACATATATAGGACACCTTCTGGTAACAACTTGTGGATGTCGAGCTTCAGGCCGATGAGCATGTTGGTCGCATGAAGGTAGTCTGGCCGGGTCTTATACCTCTTCAGCTCGGGCGGAGGTGGCAGTGCAGTCTGCCATTGGGTCCGAAAAGACGGTCGCTCGGGGAGTCTCACGAAAAAGTAGTCCTTCCAATGTTTATTGGAAGTGAGCATCTTATCAAAGAAGACCAAGCCGATCCGGGACTGGAAAAAATAGGTGCCCAGCTCGGAATGCTAGGGGTAGTAGAAGTAATGGAATACTTGGGGTTTTAGGAGAATGTTGTGGGTTGTGAACAATACAACTACGTTGCACATAAGGCGGAAGGAATTGGGGACTAGCTGGGCGAGCGGGATGTGAAAATAGTTGCAGACTTCACAAAAAAAAATAGGTGGAGAGGGAATCGCAAGCTGGCCACAAATTGATCACGGAAAAAGCAAATCGCGTCGCGCGGCGGGTCATGTGGCCGGTCGGAAGGTGAGGCCAGAGCTATTTCATAGTTGGTCGGGAGGTCAAAGGTGTTTATCAAGCTCGCCGCATCGCCCTCGTCGAATCGGGTCTCCATGGTGGTGTACCATGGACCCGGGGCGAGGTCAACCGGTTGGGAAGAACTGGCCATGGGCGAAAAACGAAGAAATAGAGGAATTCGTTCAGAAGATTGTTGGAAAACCCACGGAGGTTCGCTGGGCAAGAAAGCAGGACGTAGGAAAATGGTATAGGGCAAGAAAGGAAGACAAAGAAACAAGAGGCGAAGCTTACAGGAAAAGGGGACATCGGAGAAGAAAGTAGGGGGTCACCGGAACACTTGATACAAGCAACCGCCGAAGCACACGAGCACGCAAGCAGCAACTGTAAAGTAGATGTCAGTGAGGCAACTTTATAAAGATAGGGCTTGGCCGAGCTGGGCCGTCCGATCTAGGGCACAGGAATTGGAGTGCACATCTGGCCGTTGAATTCAAACCACCAAAAGTCACATCAGCAGCTGTCACCTCGAACGTGCGGTGACTGCGCTGGCGACATGTGGTGTCCCCCCACGGGGCAGCATTTAATGGGTGCGTGCTCGACCTTAATGGAAGTGATCTGCACACATCACGAGGAGATTCAGACGGCGTCAGCAGTAGCTGACCGGCCCCCGCCCTCTTGATAGCGATGAGGGAAAATATCCAAAGTACAAAGGCACAAAGCACCGACCGGGGGAGAAAGGTCCATTCGGTAGGAACCGAATGGGATTTGGCTCGCCTACTAGCCGACCGGCCGACCTCTCACCGGACTATTGGTCTAGTCAGTCGGACTTTCAGCCTCCTTCGACTAGACTTGAAGGGAAGGCATGTGATCCGGTGGTAAAGGGGGAGCCCGTCCAACAGGAGGTCAAAGTGGTCAACACCCCGCAGACGGTCGACTGGGCGAATTACCTCCCTGATCGGCGGGAGGAAGAGCCGACCCGACATCTCGATAGCTCGGCTCGACGCCGAGTTTCTAACGCTCTTAAGGCAAAATGGGAAAGGATAACGATCGAGCGATCATCCCGCTCGGCTGACAGTAGACGAGGCATCAGTCCTGCAGTTAGAGATCACTCGCCCGAAATGGTGAACTCGGACATAAAACAACCGGCCAAGCGGACATCCCTCGGGAGGGCGCTAGCCGAGGTGACCTCCGCTCGACCCAGGGAGGGCGTTAGCCGAATGGCCCATCCGCGCGGACTGGTAAAGGACAGAAAGAGCGGTTAGCGATATCCTCCTAGAGACCAGTGACGTCGACAGAAGGCATGGTCAGCAGTAGAGTCCGTAGCATGGTTAGACAAAGAATCGTACGGTGAAAGCTTCCACTGTCACGTCAGATATATACTCGTGTTGTTGAGGTATGGCGACAGGCGCACATTTCTGACACATCCATTCCAAGTATGCTTTGATGACTGTGCACGCCTCGAGGAGCATGCACGTGCCTCTGGGGAGCCCTATATAAAGACCCCCAGACTTCGACGGAGGTAGGCTCACTAATATACTGTAACTACAGTTCTCGTTTCTTCTTTGTCCTCTTCTTTCTGCCGAAGATTTGACTTGAGCGTCGAAGGGCCATCGCCGAGGAACCCCTCCCCGGTTCGGCGCTGTGTTTGCAGGTTTCTGGCAACAGAGGATCCACGTCTTCGGAGTCTTCAACTAGTCAGCAAGAGCGTCACATCCCCAGCCTTCATCGACTCAACACTCGAACAGGATCAATAACTAAGCGCGACCTTTTATTAAATAAATTATTTAATATTAAAATACAGGAAGGAGAAACAGCGAGTCAACTCCATGCGATGATCAAAGACATCCTCAACGGACTCTACGCGATAGGCCACCAAATGGAAAATTGTGATTTAATAAGGTATGCTTTAAATGCTTTTCCGCGTAATACATTGTGGGCATCTATCGTGGATGCCTAAAAAATTTCTAAAAATTTATCTAAATTGAAACTAGATGAACTATTCTGTGAACTTGAATTACACGAGTAGACTAACGCCGAGTCCGAGAAAGGTATTGCTTTGTTTGCAGGTCCCTCCAAGGAAAAGAAAAAGACCAAGCCTAAATCTAAAGATGAGTTCGACCAAGATTCTGAAGACGAAGAATACCTGGTGAACCTGGTAAGGAAGATGTTCACCAGGAGGAAGAAGAGCTTCAGCAAAAAGGACCTGCAGGAGACCAACTCCCCATCTGAACCAAGGAACATGACTTGCTTCGGGTGCAACAAGAAAGGTTACTACAAGAACGAGTGTCTGAGATTGAAAAGCAACAAGTCAAAGATATCCAAGAAGAAGGCTCTCAAAGTAACCTGGGACGACTCTTCCTCAGAAGAATCAGAGGTCGAAGATCAGAAGCACCAGAGTCACCTCACGTTAATGACCTGTGAAGAAGAATCGGAGGACGAACCGGAAGACAGGTCCGAACCCAAATCGAGCCACGAGTCCGTACTCATTTCTAAAGGTCCCGAAGAGGTATGTTTTAATTTGAATAAGAAAGTTTTTAGAATTATTTCCTGTTTAAATAAAAAATTAACTACAATAGAAAATGAAAATAAATTGTTCCTTGAGGAAAACCAAAACCTCAAGGAACAAATCATAAATTCTAATCCAACTCAAGACCTAACACTTAAGGAAGAAAATTTAACACTAAAAATAGAAAATAATAAATTAAAAAGTATGTTAGAAAAATTTACAACAAGATCTAAGAATTTAGATCTAATCTTAAATAGTCAAAAAGCAGTCTACAATAAAACCGGACTTGGCTACAAGTTCAAATAAAATATTTAAATCATTAATAACCTAACATAAACAACAAGATAAAGCTTGGGTTCCGAAAGTGTGTTTAACCACACAAGTAGGAATTAACCAATATTACATATCTAAAGATAAAATATATTATATAAAATATGATAAACCAAATCAAAAATCAAAATGCAATCCTAGATCAACAAAATCAAAATCAAAAAATTTTAGAACCCATCAAAAATCATATTATCATCATGTTAAATATAATTATAAAAATAACAAACATAAACCTAGAACTAAAACTTAAAAATATAGGCCAATAAGTCAGGGGGAGGCTCCAGAATAGCTGGCACCTCTAAATTAACCTACCTGACAGGGTAACCAAAACCAACCTACCTGGCAGGGTAATTAAGACTAGTTCAAAAGGGATAATAGTTTAACTTGATCAATGGTATTGGTGAAGTTTTGGATGATAGTACGTTAGGGAAACTATGTCTATGCATGTTTAGGAAGATATGGCTTAGACCTGATGTATTTGGCTTAGTGAAACTAACCGAAGGTACCCTTTATGGATCATAACCAGTTAGACCAAGGTTTTGTATTAAGTTCAGTGGATATGACTATTTGGAAAACCTCGAATGTATGGTTACTCTAATGATGTCCAAATGACTCACCATAGCCCAACAGTTGATCTAAAGAATGTCTACTTGTTGAGCCCAAAGTTAAACCTGAATCTAACACAAAGTTAAACCAAACTCTAAAACTGAACCTCATTCATCTCACAAAATTATAGGATTTCTTGATTGAAAATATAGATCGGGCGAGATGACTAAGGATTTAAATTAAAATTAAAATTAAAATTAAAATTAAAATTAAAATTAAAATTAAATTAAATTAAATTAAATTAAATTAAATTTTAACTTAAAATTTATTATTTTAAAAATCTTTAAAAAATATTTTAAAAACTTTTTAAAATTATTTTAAAAACTCTTTTAAAAATTATTTTAAAAACTCTTTTAAAAATTATTTTAGAAACTTTAAAAAATTATTTTGAAAATTCTTTTAAAAATTATTTTAAAAATTATTTTTGAAACTCTTAAAATTATTAAATCCATTTCGGACCTGATAGCTGGCACGATAGCTGGCACGTAGTCCAGACTGGTTGAAGGGATGATCGGACGTCTGGCACAAAGTTCAGACGGGTCGAAGGGTTAATCGGACGTCTGGCAGGTAAGTTAAGGTAAGTCACTGGAGGGGAGTGACTGTGAGAACGCGTTCTCGGGAAGGGAACATTAGGTGTCAATCCAACTTAGATCCATTTCGAAAATCTAAGTTGAAATCGTGACTAGATTTCGGTCTCGAGGAGACGGAATCTAATTACTGCTTTTATTACTCTTATAACTTAACTGTGCTAATACTTTGTTTTGCAGGGTAGTTTTGTATTTTGCCTCGGACTAATGATTTTTGTAGGTTGTTGAAAAATCAAAGGTCCGGGCGCTCAGAAGGGATCCGGGCACCCAGAGTGCAAAAATTATCCCCAGGCGACGGCGCCACGTGGAGCACTCAGGTTGGACGGGCTACGTCACACTCTAGGCGCCCGGAAGGGATCCGAGCGCCAGGAGACTCCTATATAAGGAGGATGCACCCTGGAGCAAAGGACAACGAACAATAAGACTTTTCGACGCTTGCTCTGCTATGCTGTGCTCCTGCGACGCTGAAGCTTCTCCGACAACGCGCTCTTTCTTTTATTTTGATTATTGTCGGTACTTCATCTCTTTTAGCATTTCCTGTACTTTCAATTTGTAAAGCATTATTCGAATTGTTAGTGGATTGCCCAACGAAAGCACTCGACGAGTGCGGGCCTTGGAGTAGGAATCGACCAAGGCTCCGAACCAAGTAAAAAAATTACTTGTGTTAGCGTTGGTTTAATTTTATTTTTTCCGCTGCGTACTCAATCTTCTTTTCGACTTTTTTTAAATCGATATTCACCCTCCCCCTCCTCTATCGACTTTTACGATCCAACAACCTAATGCAACCCTCCTCCTTTATCAGACAATGTCATAATGATATATATTATGAGATTGTCAATGTAAGGAAACAGAATTTCCTCTATGGCCTTGGCTCCTAGGTAAAAGTTGTATATGATCGTGTGATGACTCCTAGGCTCAGGGGTCGTCCCAATTATTTATCTACTCAAGTGCAAACGTTAATACAAGAAAATCAAGAATTGAGGGATCAAGTCATAACATTAAAGTAGTCTTAGGTCAGTGAGCAGTCAATTCATGATCGAGTTAAGATGGCAGTAGAGCGGAAAATGCAAGAATTCATATCATAGTGGAGTCTAAATTTTCATACGCCATAAGATTTGATTTACAAGAGACTCAAGACCTAAATGCTACTAATAAGTAACTTATTATAATAACAACAGTTTTTATGGGGTGTGTGAACCTTTAACTTAATTTTTTTATTTATCACACATAAAATATGTGAAATGATTCTATTAATTTTGATATATATTTTGCTCTAGTTGTATTACATCTTTTTGTAGAACAATGTAGATAAAAGGCCAACACTTAAAGAACTTTATTTGATATTATATTCTATATTACCACCTGCATATATCCAAACTTTCATTAAGGTATATTTTTAAAAATTATTTTAAACTTGTATTTATGAGTTTGTCCATTTTTCTAATAAGTAGTTTTGTTCTTGTATAATCCAGTTATCTAACTAATATGTAACAGATAAGTAGATTCACATATGAGATTGTTTTAAAATAAAAAAAATGTAATGTTAAATCTATCATATTTTTTTGTTTAACTGAATTTGAATTATGCATGTGCTTATTTTTGTTAAGCATATCAGATATACTTAATGCAGGATGGGATGAGATGGTGAGAAGAAAGAAGCCAAAGAATTTATGAGTGTATTTATTTGTTAACAAGATGTGATGTGATGATATAGAATCATTTGATTGTTTTTGTGATGAATAAGTGTATTTGAATGTTGTTTTTTTTGTTAAATGTTATCAATGTTGAATGTTATAGATGTTGAATTTTGTTTTGTTTTGTTGAATGTTTTTTTTGAATATTGAATGAATGCTGTTTTGTGATTAATGTTGAATGTTGTAATTAATTATGTATTACATGATTTGAATTAGCTTTAAGGGGGTATTTTTCGTCCCTAACTAATTCATCGCTAAATTATATTTCAGTTATTAATCGGTGGCTAAACATATTTAGCGATTGATTAGTAATGAAAATTTTGATCATTAATCATATTTTTTAGTTGGCAACAGATATCTAGTTATTTCATCCGAGTAATTTTAGAGGTGACCGATCCGATCCTACAAATATTTTTTATCGGTCACTAAAGTAAATCGAAAAATGTTAACGGAGGTACATCCAAATGATCAATATCCTTAGGTTCACTTCTCATTGGAGAAAATTTTTTTTTATAATGTGCCACAGTTAAAATTTAAACTCTAGATCCTTGATTATTTATTAGGTTAATTTTGTAGTAGAAGAAGGTGGACAAACATTCAAAATCGGTTGATCAAATAACGAAAATAAAACGATTTATAGTTTTATATATTAGTTAGATTTTGATCTGCATGCTAAACATTGCACCGCATTAAACTTAGATTGATCATAAATATGAATTATTATTGTGATTAATTAAAAAATATATTTGTTTTGTTAAATGAATTAAATTTAGTATACTCGTTGTATCATATGTGTCTACGCAGTAGTCGTCCATGGCACACTCGCTACCCTTCAATGAGAACGTCACATGCATGGCTGTGCTCTTGCACCCACCACAAAGCACATGCACTCAGCATTGCCATGGCGCTCGCTGCACCCATGTGATGCCAATTTTGGCGAGCTTTCCCATGACTGCATGCCGCAAAGCTCATCATCTTTCTCGCTTCACATTGCTCCCACAAGGTCCACGTGGTGATGTCAACGCCCATGGAGAGATTACAAGTCAAAGCGGCCACTAATGCCATCTTGCTTAATTCTGAGTGTTTGATTACATCGCCACCCACTCAGCATGCACAATGAGCCAGTTAGCAGAGCTCTCTCACCTCGAGCTCTGAGCCAAAAGCAGAGAGGAGAAGGCGAAGTGAGAGCAGCAGGACAATATGATGCAGTTTGCAGAAGAGATGACGAGAGGCGGCATGATGGTGTGCATACGAGCGGCGGCAAAGTATGAGCAAAGCCTTGGCGTGTTAAGTAGGGACCATCATCGGCACCCCCACCCAGTGTTGGAAGAGGAGGTGGAGGAGGAATAAGAAGAGGATCCCCTTCCCTGTGTCCATGAGAGCACAACAGGAGCAGGCTAGCTACTTCTTGAAACCATTATGAGATGCTCTCTGCTAGCTGCCTCGTCCAAAAGCTAAAGCATTTAAGTGGCCATGGAAATGTGTGCTAGCGCATGCCCATGGCTCAACAGGCAACTAGTTAGAATGGGTTCGACAAAAGTATTAAACAGCCTGATTTAAGTCCACGAACAGACTTAAATTATACTTGGAAATGGTAAACAGCTGGTATTAGTGAAAGTGGCACGACGTCGACATGCCTTAATTTATGTTAAACACATGGTAAATTAAGATGGATCCAAAGGCGTAGGGACCGGAATGTACTTGTGGATAAGATGGCTTTGTCTGGTAGGCTCTAGCAAAAAGACAAGGTCGAGAGGAATGAGGAGGAGAGAGTTGATGGGAAAAGCAGGATTCATGGAATTGATCATGGTGACGTGCTATTTTCAATCATATGCCATCCTTGATTCTGTATATATTCGACATGTTAGACACAATTTTGACTGGTCAAGATCGCATGCAAGTGCTAAGGTTCATGTCATTCTAATATTTTGGGCTTCTTGGTTGTGGCATTTTATTAATCAAAGATTTTGGACAGGGAGCCAGCGAAATTAAAGGGGAAAAAAAAAACACAGCAGAAAACGACTTGTGATGATTTAATATCTCAAGCGTAGCTGTAAAACTCTTGTCAGTATCATTATTTTTCCACTTACCAAACATCTGCTGAAACAGCTGCACAATTGGAATTGTCTTTTACATTACAACCAAAGTCACCATGGTACTTTCATCTTCCACCTGCTTCATTCTGAAAATTTGCTCACAAGCTCAAACTTGTCCTCCGGTCCCTGCGCCATCAACATCCACGTGACCATCAAGCTCACAGTTAACTTATACAACAAGCTGATCATGATAAATAAAGGGAGACTTGGGTTAAAGGAGTTAAGTTTTACTGTGTTAGAGAGGAGAAATTAGAAGAGGTGGTGAAACACTAGGCCTTGAAAGGAGAAAACAAATGGAAGATGAAAATAATAATATATGTGAAAGGAAAGGAACAGGAAGGGGAATGTTGCTGAGGAGCTTGTAGGTCTCATAGGGCGCACGCCAAAACACTCCATTAGCACTGCCCCACAATTGTCTTGGGGGCCACCTCTTTCCCATTTTATTTTAATATTTTCCAAAATATCTGGGATTTGTTTATTCATGGTTGCTTGTTTTTTTTTAAATAAGCAACATAAATCTTAACTCTTTTTCATGAGGATATAAATTGTCACTCATAAAACATATATAAATAACACATTTGAGTTTGTAAAGCGATCAATATATTTACCAGTGATATAATATAAAGGTTGATAAAAGGGATAAGATTGATATAAATAGTTGATATATATGAATTTGATAGTACTAAAGACTGATTACCACTGTATCCTTCGGTAAAAGGGTTACATTGAATTGACAATGGTATCTTTTTATTATTTTTTTTATAATAATTAAAAAAACTTATTGAATTCATCTATATCTTTGATAAAAATTCTTATAAAATTTATATATACATCTATATAAACAATAAAAAAATAATAACTTTAAAAACAATAATCAATCAAAAACTCATTCTATTACCTGTACCAAAATTACCAAAGTTAAAAAAAAAACTAAAATCCTAAATTAATGAACTAAAATCACTCCTACTTTTTTTATGTCACATTTGATAATGGAGATAATTTTTAATGATAAACTTTGTTCCATCAGTATTGAATTTTGATTCATCAATTTAAAATTTTATTTTTTTTTTAGTTTAGTGAGAGCGATGGAATGATTTTTTAGCTGGTTATCCTTTCAGAGTTACTATTTTTTTATTATTTATATTGGTTGATCCTGTCCGAAAGTCGAAGAGATGGAAAGCTGGGGATGTGATGCTCCCGTTGACCGTCTGTAAATTTCGCTCGGACCTACAACACAAACCATGTCAGTGCCCTGCCAGGGAAGGGGTCCCCGGCGTTGGCCCTCCGATGCTCAAGTTAGTCACCAACGATGAAGTATAAGGCGGAGCAACAAGAAGACTGTAGTGCAAACAGTGAATATCGCATACTTCCGCCGATGCTTGGACTCCCCCTTTATATAGGGCTCCTGTAGTGCACGTGCACGCTCCCTAAGGTGAGCATGCTTCCCAAAGTTTTCTCTGAAAAGACTTGTTAATAAAGTGTCTCTGACACAGTACCTTAACGGGTTGATTATATCTCTAAAGTAACAATGGAAGCTTCCGCCGTACGATCTTCTGGCTGTCCATGCCCGGTGTCAACGACGCCAACTCCCAAAAGGATGTTGCTGGATATCAGAAAGAGTATGTTGTTGGGCTAAGCGGGCTTGCCGCTCGGCCAGGACTCCACCGTCCTTGTGTCCCGTCCGCTCGACCGGGACTTCGTCGCATGCGTCCGCTCGGCCGAAACTCCTCTGTGCTCTTGTTACGTCCGCTTGGCCAAAACATCGGTGTGCCAGTATCACGCTCGCTCAGTCGTGGCCCCATTGTAAATCTTGTTGCCTCGCCGAGCGGGTAGCCGCTCGGGCGAAGTTGAACTCTACCAAATGTCGAACTCTTCTGTCTGGCCGAGTGGGGTAGCCGCTCGACTCAGCTTCTGCACCTCATCTCCATTGAGCGTCGATCGTTTGACTTCTCCCCATGTCGAAGGAGGTGGCAGATCGGGACCTTCTCCCTCTAGTCGGGGCATGGTCACCCGATTGGCCGTGGACATCCGAGCATTGACTGTCTTGGCTTTGACCTCCACCGTGCCCGCGGGGTGGGGCCCTCATCATCACCGCATTACATGCCTCCCCCTTAAGTCTAGTCGAAGGAGGCTGCAAGTCTAACTGACTGGACAAAATTGTCTGTGTAGCTCGCCACCCGATCGGCTGCTACACTCCTTGGTTCCCGATCGGGATAATGTGGTGCAACGATCGGCTCTGTGACTGTTCTCTGCCGATCAACCTATTAAATCTTGTCGTTCGACTGTAGGTCTGCTCGGTTCCCGATTGGCACAACGAAGGTTTACACTTGGGTGAGCACGAGCCAGACTTACATCATCTAGATTTCTGGGAAATTATGTAAATCTCTTTGCATTAAGGCTGAGTGCGCCCCCATGCCCTCATTAAATGTCGACCCGTGGTGATGCGCCACATATCCTGCCCACTGCCGGCGCACGCCTGATGTGACAGGCGGGTATCTGCTGGTGATGTGACGTTTGGTGGTTCAAATTCAATGGTCAGATCTCGGCCTGGGTTTCTACGACCTACATCGGGCAGCTTCGGTCGCCCGACCCTGAGGCTTAAAAGCACGTGCTTTTGTGCTCCGACGATGTTCCTCTTTCCCTGCTCCACTAGCGACCTTTTTCAGTAAGCTTCCTTCCCATCACCCCTTGCTTTCTCGTCTTCTGGCGTCTATACTTACTCGTCTTCGAGTTTTTTGGCATCTGTGTTCCGGTGATAATTCCGCCAGTAGGTTTTCTTTCCTTTGCATCTCTTCACCTTCCCTTGTTTTGTGACGGTGAGCTCTTCACAGCCTCCCGTCGGCATCCCTGGGCTCTGGTACACCTCTACCGAGTCTCGATTTGATGCCGGCAATGCTAAGAGTTTAATAGTTGCATTCAAGTTTCCTCCTGATTATCAAGTCCTTCTTCCCTCTCCTTCCGATCGACCAAATTCTCTGCCGCCCGGCTATATTTGTTTCTTTCAGAATCAATTTACCACAGGTTTGCGATTCCTCATTTATCCCTTTTTTCCCGCAGTTTGTAAATATTTTCACATCTCCCTTCACCAATTAGTGTCAAACTCCTTTAGGTTACTGTGCGGGGTCGTCGTTCTTTTCCGCCTGACTATTTTAATTATCCCAAGTTGTCCGAGCTGGAGACTTTCCTTTTCCAAGCCCGAGTGGGCTTGGTTTTCTTTAACAAGATGTCAACCTCCAACAAGCACTGGAGGGAATATTTCTTTTTTGTACACCTTCTCGAGTGGCCAGACTTCCTGACCCACTGGCAACTCGAAGTGGCGAATCAGCCTCCCCTGAAACAGTACAAGAGCTAGTCGAACTATCTCAACGCCGCTTCCATGCTAGCCGGTCAAAAATATGACATCCACAAACTACTGTTGGAGGGTGTCCTTTATATCTTCGGTCTGAGTCTGATCCGCACTTGACTTCCGACTAGCCTAGGTATGCAATTTCTTCAATCCTTCTTTTGATTCTAACTGATTTTTCTTCCTCTTTTGCAGCCGAAGTCATGCTACGCGCACGTCTGGCCGGTAAGGTGAAGCTCACGGATGTCGCGATCAATGCGGCTGCTGTCGAAGAACTGGGGAGCCGCGGCCTGCAGTCAATCAGCTCACAAGAAGAGCCGTAAGACGAGAGCGAAGCGGCTCCTATCTTGGTAAGTGGTGGAGCGGCTGGCGGCTCCCAACCTCCTTTCGAACAGCTTCCGGTCATTTAGGTTGAGGGGGCTTCAGGCTCATCCTCCTCTGTCGAACCACTAATCAGGCGCAAGAGGCGCCTAGCGGAGCCTTCTTCACGCTTCGCCACTTCGGGGGTGAGGTCTGTCGAATAGGTCGAGACGTCGACCCTCGCTCCCGTCCAAGAGTCCGATGCTCCGGAGTTGTCAGATTGAACTCCCTCTTGTCCGGTTTGCCCCAAGGAACCGTCTACGCGCCACCAGTGGCCTTCATGCCACCAAAATAGAAGGCCAAGAAGTCCAGTATCAGTCCGGCGTCTTCATCCCGATCATCCGGACGGACAACTTCTGCACAATTGGGTCCGAGCAGCCAACACCATATTACGGCGGTTCTCCACCTACCGACCGAGGAGTTGCGCGAATCTAGCGCCGAGTCCCAAGCTCCCGAGCACCAAACTATCATCCAAGGGTCGCTCGCCCAAATATAGGCTGATGCTCGGGCCCGTGTGGCGAGAATGCATCTGGGGCACTCGCGGACAACCACACCCAGATGTCTACTGGGGTAAGTTTTGCATTTTCATAGTTTATTTCTGATCAGTGCTTATATTCGCTTCGTTGTTTGTAGTATTAGCGGAGAGACTGGCCATGTGCCAAAAGCTTGCATTTTTGGAGGAGGAAGTGAAGAAGATGAAGGCGCCGAGCGGCCAATCCTCCGCCGCTCAAGAGCTGACGAACGCCGAGGTGGCTAAACTGCGGGCCGATCTAGAGAAGAGCACCAAACTACTCTAGGCCGAACGGGACAAGAGTTCAGGGCAGGCCACTCTACTGGTTCAGCTCAATAAGTAGGTCACCACCTTTGACAACAAGATTGAGTCGGCTAATGCGAGGAAGAATCGGGCCATCGAAGACCTCAAACTGAATAATAAGGAGGCCCGGGCCCTCGCCCAAAAACTCAAGGAAGCTGAGGATTTCCTGGTCGCCGAGCGGAACAGCTAGTTGGCTGAAGAAGCTGCTCTTCGAGGCCAACTCGCGGCCAAAAACAATGAGTTGGCCACCGCGAAAGATGAGCTGGAGGCCTCCTGAGCAGCCTTAAAAACTTATCAAGATGCCGAGCCCAACCGCTTCGAGGCTATGAAGAAGAATTACCTCCGCTCAGATGCTTTCAACAAGAAGGTCACCAATCGGGCTCTGCGCCTTTTTGATCTGGCCATTGATGGGGCTATTGACCAGCCCCGAGAGGGAGGCTGTCTGTCGATAGCTTTGACCAGTAACATCATAAGCCAAGACAAGCTTACCACATCACTGCCTGATGATGTCCTAGATTACCTTGAGTGAGGTCGAGAGCTCTTGTAAAATTTTTTGAAGTCTTAATGAATGCTTGTCCGTTCCGACAAGCTTTACCTCTTTGTATGTTTTTCAATTCTTTTTAGCATTGCAAGAACTCGTGGCCTCGTCTCTCCGATCGTCCATGATTAGTCTATCCAACCGATCGATCTCTTTTGTATTCAGAGTTCCATTATGATTCTGTGAACTTCCGATCGACCCTAGGAGCATTTCGAAGAATAGTGCCGATCGATCACTATACTTTGAAGACTTCGAGCTTTTGAGTAGCCCGGGTTCACGGTTGGATATTCATCGACGCTTTCCCTCTCACTGAGCCAAGAGTTTAAGGTCGTCGCTCGACCGTTGAGGAAGATTATGTGAACACTGGGGTCTAAGGTCGCCGCTCGACCGTTGAGGTGATCCCGGGATTAAGGTCGCCGCTCGATCGTTGATGTAGACCCGGGGTTAAGATCACCGCTCGACCGCTGATGACGACAAGGGTTTAAGATTGTCGCTCGACCGTTAACGTAGACTAGGATTTAAGGTCATTGCTCGACCATTGACAGAGACAAGAGTTTAAGGTCGCCACTCAATCGTTGATGGAGATAAGAGTTTAAGGTCGCCGCTCGACCGTTAACAGAGACAAGAGTTTAATGTCGTCGCTCGAGTGCCCTTCTTTCGTCCTCTTGCCACCCAGTAGATCGATGTCTTTGTCATCGATCTAGAGAAGGAGATCAGCAATGATATCCTCTTGGAGTCGATCGGCTGATGATTGGTGTAAGTCTGCGGCAGTCACGCGTGTTATGGGTCACCGACTAGTGGAAAGAACATAACATTGGCGTCCACACTTTGCCTATTGATGCCTTCTATCGATCGGACACCACATGCTACACGACATGTGTCCTGGTCTCCTGGCATGGCCGCGCTCCTTTGGCCCTCGACCCTTTGGGCGGCTGATGGTTGCTTGACGGTCGATGCTCAGTCGACACCGAGGGTTCGGCTGACGTCTCTTTTTTTCTGGCCGCTTGGGCTTCTTCCACATTTATATACTCGTTGGTCTTCTTGAGCATGTGGTCAAAGTCCCTGGGCGGCTTCCTGATGAGCGATCAGAAGAAATTTCTCTTGATGAGCCCTTGAGTGAAGGCGTCCATCATTGTCTTGGATGAGACCGAGGGGATGTCCATGACTACTTGATTGAAACGCTGTATGTACGCCCGGAGCGTTTCTTTCAATCCTTGCTTCAGGGAGAAGAGGCTGACGCTCATCTTTCGATAGCGTTGGCTGCTGGCGAAGTGATGTAAGAAGGCAACTTGGATGCCCTTGAAGCTGCGTATTGAGTCGTTCGGTAATCTTCTGAACCAATGCTGTGTCGATCTGAAGAGGGTAGTGAGAAAGACTTGGCACTTCACTCCGTCTGTATGCTGGTTCAGCGTGGTTTCATTATCAAATCGATCCAGATGATCATCTAGATTGGTCGATCCATTGTATGTCTTGATCGTCAGCGGGGTATAGTGTCTGGGCAGAGGGTCTTGTAAGATCTCCTCGGAGAACTGTTAGTTGATTCGTTTGGGTGACGCGTTGCTTCGGGGGCGCCTTGCCTTTCCGTTCATCCCGAACGGGAGCATCATTCGAAGACGATCCCCTTTCTTGATTCGCCTGGGCTATTTCCGAGGGAGTTTGGAACCAGGCACGATAAAAGGGGATCGACGCGGGCGGCGCTTCCCCATGTGTGTCGGTTGACCTTCTATTCTACCCCCATACGGAGATTTGCTCCGCTCGGTCTTCCTTCCCCGCTCGTCTACCGGTTGTCGATGTTGTAGGCTGCGGCGCTTGCCGATCGGCTAACGCCTGTTGTTGTTGCTGCTCGATCATCTTTGCTGCTCGGGCTTGCACAAGCATGTCGAGTTCTTCCTAGGTGAGCGTCACGGTGGTGAGTCGTCTAACGTACTCCATCTTCTTGGCTTGGATGCATACTACGTTCTCACAGACGGCGCCAAATATGATCCTGTCCGAAAGTCGAAGAGATGGAAAACCGAGGATGTAGTGCTCCCGCTGACCGCTTGTAGATTCTGCTCAGACTTGCAACACAAACTACGTCAGTGCCGAGATAGGGAAGGAGTCCCCGACGTTGGCCCTCCGACGCTCAAGTTAGTCACCAACGATGAAGTATAAGGCGGAACAACAAGAACACTGTAGCACAAACAGTGAATATCGCATACTTCTGCCGATGCTTCGACCTCCCCTTTATATAGGGCTCCTGTAATGCGCGTGCACACTACCCAAGGCAAGCATGCTTCCTAAAGTTTTTCCTGAAAAGACTTGTTAATAAAGTGTCCTTGACACAGTATCTTAACGGACCGAGCATATATCTAAAGTGACAGTGGAAGGTTCCGTCATACGATCTTCTGACTATCCATGCCCAGTGTCGACGACACCAACTTCCAAAAGGATGTCGATGGATATCAGAAAGTGTATGTTGTTGGGCCGAGCAGGCTGGCCGCTCGATCGGGACTCCACCGTCCTTGTGTCCTGTCCGCTCGACCGGGACTTCGTCGCATGCGTCCGCTCGGCCGAAACTCCTCTATGCTCTTGTTACATCCGCTTGGCTAAAACATCAGTGTGCAAGTATCACGCCCGCTCGGTCGTGCTCCATTGTAAATCCTGTTGCCTTGTCGAGCGGGTAGCCGCTTGGTCGAAGTTGAACACTACCAAATGTCGAACTCTTATGTCTGGCTGAGCGGGGTAGCCGCTCGGCTCGACTTCTGCACCTCGTCTCCATTGAGCGTCGATCGTTTGACTTCTTCCTGTGTCGAAAGAGGTGGCGGATCGGGACCTTCTCCCTCCAGTCGGGACATGGTCGCCCGATCGGTCGTGAACATCCGAGCATTGACCATCTTGCTTTTGACCTCCACCATGGCTGTGAAATGGGGCCTCTCATCATCACCACATCATTAATGTATATATGAATTTTATGAAAATTTTTATTGAATGATATAAGTGTCAATTCAACATACTTTTCTCCTTTATTATTATTAAAAATTAATTAAAAAATATATAAGAGCATAATCATCTTTTAAAAAATTTCTCACATTTAACTTTAAGGTTAAATATTATTTTTTATCTGACTTTTGGTTAAAGGAGATGTTATTTTTTAAACATAAAGGGATAAAATGCTCTTGGATATAAAATATAGGGGATAAAGATATTTTAGCCCATACTTATCCTTGAATAATTTAAATATTAATAGAGATTTGTTAATTTGTATATTCGTTCAGTGTATATTTGTGGACGATCTTCATAGGTTCAGGTTCTCGAAGCCTCTCCTGACTCTTGAGTATCCCAATTATATATAGAGAGAGATTTGTTAACTTCCACATCTGTTCGGTATATATTTTTGACTGATCCTCATATGTTTAGGTATTCGAAACCCCTCTAGGATGAATCAAGATACCCCTCTATCTCTTTTTCTCTATATATATATATATATAATTAATGTATAGTGTATAAAGAATATATATATATATATAAAAAATGTATAGTGTATAAAGATGGACTACTACTATTACAGTATATATATATATATATATATATATATATATATATATAAATAATGTATAGTGTATAAAGATGGACTACTACTATTACAGTAAATTCGTAGCTCATTGTTAGCCGTGGAAAACAAAAAAAAAAAAATGAGCGAGGTTTGAGCTAAGCTAAGTGCTACCCTTGATTATTATAGTTGATCGCGGTTCAGGAACCCATGCCGCGGTCCGGTTAAAGAGGTGGGGATGCACTTTAATTGACTCGGGAACCGGACCGGACCGCCCGTGCAAAACAGTTGTGCCACGCCCCAATGAGTGCCCATTATTAATTTATTCAAATCGACGGCCCGACCCGGCCGGTTGATAATTCCTCCCTCTTTCTTCATCTTTTTTCTCTCTGGGAGTCGCAGCGTTAAAGCTCTGCTAAAGTGAGAAAGGCCAAAACCAATCTCATCAAAGCACTGCGCCTTTGTCTCTCCAAATCTCTCTTTCTTTCTCTTTTTGCTGTATATAACCAAGCCCAGCGGCTATCAACGAGGAGCAAGTAGTATTTTTTTTTTCATTTATCAAACCAGAAGCAAAGAGAGGCCAGCTCGTTGATTAGACATAGAGATCATTGCGGGAGTAGTTTCATCTAAGTGGATATAACAGATCGATGGGGTCGACTTCAAACGGGAACGAGGACAAGGTGTTGGAGACTGTGATGGTGGGGAGGTACGTGGAGATGGAGAGCGAAGGGGAGGAGAAGACCATCAAATCCAAGCTCTCCGGCCTCCTCTGGCACGGTGGCTCCGCCTACGACGCCTGGTTCAGTTGTGCCTCAAACCAGGTCCGTACGATATTTCAAGACTACTATCTATAATCTATTTCTTCAGCTTGTTGGGATGTTTGATTTTATCTTCTGTATTGTTGCTTGCATGTTCAGGTGGCTCAGGTGCTGCTAACACTGCCTTACTCATTCTCCCAGCTGGGGATGCTGAGTGGAATCTTGTTCCAGCTCTTCTACGGCTTGTTGGGAAGCTGGACTGCTTACCTCATCAGCATTCTCTACGTGGAGTACAGAACCAGGAAGGGGAGGGAGAAGGTGGACTTCAGGAACCATGTCATTCAGGTAAATCTATATAATTAATGTTATATGTATCTCTTTTATCATGTGATGGTCTACACATTTTAACATAAATATATACTCTGTTACGAAATGAAGTGGTTTGAAGTACTAGATGGGCTACTGGGGAAGCACTGGAGAAACGTTGGATTAGCATTTAATTGCACCTTTCTTCTCTTCGGATCCGTCATTCAGCTGATTGCTTGCGCTAGGTAATATAGAGCATATAGATGGATTAGCTAGCGACTAGGCAGATGTCTGAACTCTGTTTTTTTTGTGGTGTGCAGTAACATATACTACATCAATGATATCTGAACTCTGTTTTGTTTGTGGTGTGCAGTAACATATACTACATCAATGACAAGCTAGACAAGAGGACCTGGACCTATATCTTCGGTGCTTGCTGTGCCACCACGGTCTTCATCCCCTCCTTTCACAACTACAGGATATGGTCATTCCTAGGCCTCCTAATGACCACCTACACAGCCTGGTATCTCACCATCGCTTCTCTCCTCCATGGCCAGGTACAGTGTTTAATTTTTGAGGTGGCAACAAGCTAAAGTTAATCCTATATATTAACAATGGCTTCTGGTATAAAAACGTAAGCAGGTGGAAGGGGTGAAGCATTCGGGACCAACCAAGCTGGTTCTCTACTTTACAGGCGCCACCAACATCCTCTACACCTTCGGTGGGCACGCTGTCACAGTGTAAGGCGACATCACGTAAACTCCTTCAAAGTACAAGACGTAAAACAAAGCAAACGCCAACTTAATGCGCCCCTAAACTTTATGTCCATAGAAATTCAGTTAATTCGCACATTTTCCCATACATGTGATGCACACTGACCGCCATTGTGATCTCTTTATTTTTGGGTTGTCTTCTTTGACTGGGTAGGCTGTAGTTTGTTTAGTAAGGGCCGAGTCCACTCCAGCGAATAAAATTAAGGACAATGTTAAATGGTTAAAATCGTCAGCCGAGCTGGGCCGTCCGATCTAGGGCACAGGAATTGGAGTGCACATCTGGCCGTTGAATTCAAACCACCAAAAGTCACATCAGCAGCTGTCACCTCGAACGTGCGGTGACTGCGCTGGCGACATGTGGTGTCCCCCCACGGGGCAGCATTTAATGGGTGCGTGCTCGACCTTAATGGAAGTGATCTGCACACATCACGAGGAGATTCAGACGGCGTCAGCAGTAGCTGACCGGCCCCCGCCCTCTTGATAGCGATGAGGGAAAATATCCAAAGTACAAAGGCACAAAGCACCGACCGGGGGAGAAAGGTCCATTCGGTAGGAACCGAATGGGATTTGGCTCGCCTACTAGCCGACCGGCCGACCTCTCACCGGACTATTGGTCTAGTGGGTCGGACTTTGACCTCCTTCGACTAGACTTGAAGGGAAGGCATGTGATCCGGTGGTAAAGGGGAGCCCGTCCAACAGGAGGTCATGGTCAACACCCCGCAGACGGGGCGAATTACCTTCCGATCAAGGGAGGAAGAGCCGCCCCGACATCTCGATAGCTGCTCCCAGTTTCTAACGCTCTTAGGCAAAATGAAAGGATAACGATCGATCATCCCGCCTCGGCTGACGGTAGACGAGGCATCAGTCCAGGTTAGAGATCACCCGAAATTGTGAACTCGGACATAAAACAACCGGCCAAGCGGACATCCCTCGGGAGGGCGCTAGCCGAGGTGACCTCCGCTCGACCCAGGGAGGGCGTTAGCCGAATGGCCCATCCGCGCGGACTGGTAAAGGACAGAAAGAGCGGTTAGCGATATCCTCCTAGAGACCAGTGACGTCGACAGAAGGCATGGTCAGCAGTAGAGTCCGTAGCATGGTTAGACAAAGAATCGTACGGTGAAAGCTTCCACTGTCACGTCAGATATATACTCGTGTTGTTGAGGTATGGCGACAGGCGCACATTTCTGACACATCCATTCCAAGTATGCTTTGATGACTGTGCACGCCTCGAGGAGCATGCACGTGCCTCTGGGGAGCCCTATATAAAGACCCCCAGACTTCGACGGAGGTAGGCTCACTAATATACTGTAACTACAGTTCTCGTTTCTTCTTGTCCTCTTCTTTCGCCGAAGATTTGACTTGGCGTCAAGGGCCATCGCCGAGGAACCCTCCGGTTGCCGTGTTTGCGTTTACGGCAATGAGGATCACGTCTTGAGTCTTCAACTAGTCAGCAAGAGCGCCACATCCCGGCCTTCATCGACTCAACACTCCAGCAGATCAATAACTAAGTGACCTTTTATTAAATAAATTATTTAATATTAAAATACAGAAGGAAAAACAGTGAGTCAACTCCATGCGATGATCAAAGACATCCTCAACGGACTCTACGCGATAGGCCACCAAATGGAAAATTGTGATTTAATAAGGTATGCTTTAAATGCTTTTCCGCGTAATACATTGTGGGCATCTATCGTGGATGCCTAAAAAATTTCTAAAAATTTATCTAAATTGAAACTAGATGAACTATTCTGTGAACTTGAATTACACGAGTAGACTAACGCCGAGTCCGAGAAAGGTATTGCTTTGTTTGCAGGTCCCTCCAAGGAAAAGAAAAAGACCAAGCCTAAATCTAAAGATGAGTTCGACCAAGATTCTGAAGACGAAGAATACCTGGTGAACCTGGTAAGGAAGATGTTCACCAGGAGGAAGAAGAGCTTCAGCAAAAAGGACCTGCAGGAGACCAACTCCCCATCTGAACCAAGGAACATGACTTGCTTCGGGTGCAACAAGAAAGGTTACTACAAGAACGAGTGTCTGAGATTGAAAAGCAACAAGTCAAAGATATCCAAGAAGAAGGCTCTCAAAGTAACCTGGGACGACTCTTCCTCAGAAGAATCAGAGGTCGAAGATCAGAAGCACCAGAGTCACCTCACGTTAATGACCTGTGAAGAAGAATCGGAGGACGAACCGGAAGACAGGTCCGAACCCAAATCGAGCCACGAGTCCGTACTCATTTCTAAAGGTCCCGAAGAGGTATGTTTTAATTTGAATAAGAAAGTTTTTAGAATTATTTCCTGTTTAAATAAAAAATTAACTACAATAGAAAATGAAAATAAATTGTTCCTTGAGGAAAACCAAAACCTCAAGGAACAAATCATAAATTCTAATCCAACTCAAGACCTAACACTTAAGGAAGAAAATTTAACACTAAAAATAGAAAATAATAAATTAAAAAGTATGTTAGAAAAATTTACAACAAGATCTAAGAATTTAGATCTAATCTTAAATAGTCAAAAAGCAGTCTACAATAAAACCGGACTTGGCTACAAGTTCAAATAAAATATTTAAATCATTAATAACCTAACATAAACAACAAGATAAAGCTTGGGTTCCGAAAGTGTGTTTAACCACACAAGTAGGAATTAACCAATATTACATATCTAAAGATAAAATATATTATATAAAATATGATAAACCAAATCAAAAATCAAAATGCAATCCTAGATCAACAAAATCAAAATCAAAAAATTTTAGAACCCATCAAAAATCATATTATCATCATGTTAAATATAATTATAAAAATAACAAACATAAACCTAGAACTAAAACTTAAAAATATAGGCCAATAAGTCAGGGGGAGGCTCCAGAATAGCTGGCACCTCTAAATTAACCTACCTGACAGGGTAACCAAAACCAACCTACCTGGCAGGGTAATTAAGACTAGTTCAAAAGGGATAATAGTTTAACTTGATCAATGGTATTGGTGAAGTTTTGGATGATAGTACGTTAGGGAAACTATGTCTATGCATGTTTAGGAAGATATGGCTTAGACATGTAGTTGAATTAAACTGAAATTACCTTTAGCAAAGCACACTAAATTATAGGATTCCCTGATTGATAATGTAGATCGAGTGAGATGACTAAGGACCTAAACTCAAAAATTAAACATAAACTTAAATTAAACCTAAAATTAAAACAAAAAAAATTAAAAATTAAACTTAAACCTAAAATTAAAACAAATAAAATTAAATCTAAAATTATAAATTAAACTTAAACCTAAAATTAAAAATTAAACTTTAAATTAAAATTAAAATTAAAATTAAATTAAATTAAAATTAAAATTAAATTAAATTAAATTAAATTAAATTAAATTTTAACTTAAAATTTATTATTTTAAAAATCTTTAAAAAATATTTTAAAAACTTTTTAAAATTATTTTAAAAACTCTTTTAAAAATTATTTTAAAAACTCTTTTAAAAATTATTTTAGAAACTTTAAAAAATTATTTTGAAAATTCTTTTAAAAATTATTTTAAAAATTATTTTTGAAACTCTTAAAATTATTAAATCCATTTCGGACCTGATAGCTGGCACGATAGCTGGCACGTAGTCCAGACTGGTTGAAGGGATGATCGGACGTCTGGCACAAAGTTCAGACGGGTCGAAGGGTTAATCGGACGTCTGGCAGGTAAGTTAAGGTAAGTCACTGGAGGGGAGTGACTGTGAGAACGCGTTCTCGGGAAGGGAACATTAGGTGTCAATCCAACTTAGATCCATTTCGAAAATCTAAGTTGAAATCGTGACTAGATTTCGGTCTCGAGGAGACGGAATCTAATTACTGCTTTTATTACTCTTATAACTTAACTGTGCTAATACTTTGTTTTGCAGGGTAGTTTTGTATTTTGCCTCGGACTAATGATTTTTGTAGGTTGTTGAAAAATCAAAGGTCCGGGCGCTCAGAAGGGATCCGGGCACCCAGAGTGCAAAAATTATCCCCAGGCGACGGCGCCACGTGGAGCACTCAGGTTGGACGGGCTACGTCACACTCTAGGCGCCCGGAAGGGATCCGAGCGCCAGGAGACTCCTATATAAGGAGGATGCACCCTGGAGCAAAGGACAACGAACAATAAGACTTTTCGACGCTTGCTCTGCTATGCTGTGCTCCTGCGACGCTGAAGCTTCTCCGACAACGCGCTCTTTCTTTTATTTTGATTATTGTCGGTACTTCATCTCTTTTAGCATTTCCTGTACTTTCAATTTGTAAAGCATTATTCGAATTGTTAGTGGATTGCCCAACGAAAGCACTCGACGAGTGCGGGCCTTGGAGTAGGAATCGACCAAGGCTCCGAACCAAGTAAAAAAATTACTTGTGTTAGCGTTGGTTTAATTTTATTTTTTCCGCTGCGTACTCAATCTTCTTTTCGACTTTTTTTAAATCGATATTCACCCTCCCCCTCCTCTATCGACTTTTACGATCCAACAACCTAATGCAACCCTCCTCCTTTATCAGACAATGTCATAATGATATATATTATGAGATTGTCAATGTAAGGAAACAGAATTTCCTCTATGGCCTTGGCTCCTAGGTAAAAGTTGTATATGATCGTGTGATGACTCCTAGGCTCAGGGGTCGTCCCAATTATTTATCTACTCAAGTGCAAACGTTAATACAAGAAAATCAAGAATTGAGGGATCAAGTCATAACATTAAAGTAGTCTTAGGTCAGTGAGCAGTCAATTCATGATCGAGTTAAGATGGCAGTAGAGCGGAAAATGCAAGAATTCATATCATAGTGGAGTCTAAATTTTCATACGCCATAAGATTTGATTTACAAGAGACTCAAGACCTAAATGCTACTAATAAGTAACTTATTATAATAACAACAGTTTTTATGGGGTGTGTGAACCTTTAACTTAATTTTTTTATTTATCACACATAAAATATGTGAAATGATTCTATTAATTTTGATATATATTTTGCTCTAGTTGTATTACATCTTTTTGTAGAACAATGTAGATAAAAGGCCAACACTTAAAGAACTTTATTTGATATTATATTCTATATTACCACCTGCATATATCCAAACTTTCATTAAGGTATATTTTTAAAAATTATTTTAAACTTGTATTTATGAGTTTGTCCATTTTTCTAATAAGTAGTTTTGTTCTTGTATAATCCAGTTATCTAACTAATATGTAACAGATAAGTAGATTCACATATGAGATTGTTTTAAAATAAAAAAAATGTAATGTTAAATCTATCATATTTTTTTGTTTAACTGAATTTGAATTATGCATGTGCTTATTTTTGTTAAGCATATCAGATATACTTAATGCAGGATGGGATGAGATGGTGAGAAGAAAGAAGCCAAAGAATTTATGAGTGTATTTATTTGTTAACAAGATGTGATGTGATGATATAGAATCATTTGATTGTTTTTGTGATGAATAAGTGTATTTGAATGTTGTTTTTTTTGTTAAATGTTATCAATGTTGAATGTTATAGATGTTGAATTTTGTTTTGTTTTGTTGAATGTTTTTTTTGAATATTGAATGAATGCTGTTTTGTGATTAATGTTGAATGTTGTAATTAATTATGTATTACATGATTTGAATTAGCTTTAAGGGGGTATTTTTCGTCCCTAACTAATTCATCGCTAAATTATATTTCAGTTATTAATCGGTGGCTAAACATATTTAGCGATTGATTAGTAATGAAAATTTTGATCATTAATCATATTTTTTTAGTTGGCAACAGATATCTAGTTATTTCATCCGAGTAATTTTAGAGGTGACCGATCTGATCCTACAAATATTTTTTATCGGTCACTAAAGTAAATCGAAAAATGTTAACGGAGGTACATCCAAATGATCAATATCCTTAGGTTCACTTCTCATTGGAGAAAATTTTTTTTTATAATGTGCCACAGTTAAAATTTAAACTCTAGATCCTTGATTATTTATTAGGTTAATTTTGTAGTAGAAGAAGGTGGACAAACATTCAAAATCGGTTGATCAAATAACGAAAATAAAACGATTTATAGTTTTATATATTAGTTAGATTTTGATCTGCATGCTAAACATTGCACCGCATTAAACTTAGATTGATCATAAATATGAATTATTATTGTGATTAATTAAAAAATATATTTGTTTTGTTAAATGAATTAAATTTAGTATACTCGTTGTATCATATGTGTCTACGCAGTAGTCGTCCATGGCACACTCGCTACCCTTCAATGAGAACGTCACATGCATGGCTGTGCTCTTGCACCCACCACAAAGCACATGCACTCAGCATTGCCATGGCGCTCGCTGCACCCATGTGATGCCAATTTTGGCGAGCTTTCCCATGACTGCATGCCGCAAAGCTCATCATCTTTCTCGCTTCACATTGCTCCCACAAGGTCCACGTGGTGATGTCAACGCCCATGGAGAGATTACAAGTCAAAGCGGCCACTAATGCCATCTTGCTTAATTCTGAGTGTTTGATTACATCGCCACCCACTCAGCATGCACAATGAGCCAGTTAGCAGAGCTCTCTCACCTCGAGCTCTGAGCCAAAAGCAGAGAGGAGAAGGCGAAGTGAGAGCAGCAGGACAATATGATGCAGTTTGCAGAAGAGATGACGAGAGGCGGCATGATGGTGTGCATACGAGCGGCGGCAAAGTATGAGCAAAGCCTTGGCGTGTTAAGTAGGGACCATCATCGGCACCCCCACCCAGTGTTGGAAGAGGAGGTGGAGGAGGAATAAGAAGAGGATCCCCTTCCCTGTGTCCATGAGAGCACAACAGGAGCAGGCTAGCTACTTCTTGAAACCATTATGAGATGCTCTCTGCTAGCTGCCTCGTCCAAAAGCTAAAGCATTTAAGTGGCCATGGAAATGTGTGCTAGCGCATGCCCATGGCTCAACAGGCAACTAGTTAGAATGGGTTCGACAAAAGTATTAAACAGCCTGATTTAAGTCCACGAACAGACTTAAATTATACTTGGAAATGGTAAACAGCTGGTATTAGTGAAAGTGGCACGACGTCGACATGCCTTAATTTATGTTAAACACATGGTAAATTAAGATGGATCCAAAGGCGTAGGGACCGGAATGTACTTGTGGATAAGATGGCTTTGTCTGGTAGGCTCTAGCAAAAAGACAAGGTCGAGAGGAATGAGGAGGAGAGAGTTGATGGGAAAAGCAGGATTCATGGAATTGATCATGGTGACGTGCTATTTTCAATCATATGCCATCCTTGATTCTGTATATATTCGACATGTTAGACACAATTTTGACTGGTCAAGATCGCATGCAAGTGCTAAGGTTCATGTCATTCTAATATTTTGGGCTTCTTGGTTGTGGCATTTTATTAATCAAAGATTTTGGACAGGGAGCCAGCGAAATTAAAGGGGAAAAAAAAAACACAGCAGAAAACGACTTGTGATGATTTAATATCTCAAGCGTAGCTGTAAAACTCTTGTCAGTATCATTATTTTTCCACTTACCAAACATCTGCTGAAACAGCTGCACAATTGGAATTGTCTTTTACATTACAACCAAAGTCACCATGGTACTTTCATCTTCCACCTGCTTCATTCTGAAAATTTGCTCACAAGCTCAAACTTGTCCTCCGGTCCCTGCGCCATCAACATCCACGTGACCATCAAGCTCACAGTTAACTTATACAACAAGCTGATCATGATAAATAAAGGGAGACTTGGGTTAAAGGAGTTAAGTTTTACTGTGTTAGAGAGGAGAAATTAGAAGAGGTGGTGAAACACTAGGCCTTGAAAGGAGAAAACAAATGGAAGATGAAAATAATAATATATGTGAAAGGAAAGGAACAGGAAGGGGAATGTTGCTGAGGAGCTTGTAGGTCTCATAGGGCGCACGCCAAAACACTCCATTAGCACTGCCCCACAATTGTCTTGGGGGCCACCTCTTTCCCATTTTATTTTAATATTTTCCAAAATATCTGGGATTTGTTTATTCATGGTTGCTTGTTTTTTTTTAAATAAGCAACATAAATCTTAACTCTTTTTCATGAGGATATAAATTGTCACTCATAAAACATATATAAATAACACATTTGAGTTTGTAAAGCGATCAATATATTTACCAGTGATATAATATAAAGGTTGATAAAAGGGATAAGATTGATATAAATAGTTGATATATATGAATTTGATAGTACTAAAGACTGATTACCACTGTATCCTTCGGTAAAAGGGTTACATTGAATTGACAATGGTATCTTTTTATTATTTTTTTTATAATAATTAAAAAAACTTATTGAATTCATCTATATCTTTGATAAAAATTCTTATAAAATTTATATATACATCTATATAAACAATAAAAAAATAATAACTTTAAAAACAATAATCAATCAAAAACTCATTCTATTACCTGTACCAAAATTACCAAAGTTAAAAAAAAAACTAAAATCCTAAATTAATGAACTAAAATCACTCCTACTTTTTTTATGTCACATTTGATAATGGAGATAATTTTTAATGATAAACTTTGTTCCATCAGTATTGAATTTTGATTCATCAATTTAAAATTTTATTTTTTTTTTAGTTTAGTGAGAGCGATGGAATGATTTTTTAGCTGGTTATCCTTTCAGAGTTACTATTTTTTTATTATTTATATTGGTTGATCCTGTCCGAAAGTCGAAGAGATGGAAAGCTGGGGATGTGATGCTCCCGTTGACCGTCTGTAAATTTCGCTCGGACCTACAACACAAACCATGTCAGTGCCCTGCCAGGGAAGGGGTCCCCGGCGTTGGCCCTCCGATGCTCAAGTTAGTCACCAACGATGAAGTATAAGGCGGAGCAACAAGAAGACTGTAGTGCAAACAGTGAATATCGCATACTTCCGCCGATGCTTGGACTCCCCCTTTATATAGGGCTCCTGTAGTGCACGTGCACGCTCCCTAAGGTGAGCATGCTTCCCAAAGTTTTCTCTGAAAAGACTTGTTAATAAAGTGTCTCTGACACAGTACCTTAACGGGTTGATTATATCTCTAAAGTAACAATGGAAGCTTCCGCCGTACGATCTTCTGGCTGTCCATGCCCGGTGTCAACGACGCCAACTCCCAAAAGGATGTTGCTGGATATCAGAAAGAGTATGTTGTTGGGCTAAGCGGGCTTGCCGCTCGGCCAGGACTCCACCGTCCTTGTGTCCCGTCCGCTCGACCGGGACTTCGTCGCATGCGTCCGCTCGGCCGAAACTCCTCTGTGCTCTTGTTACGTCCGCTTGGCCAAAACATCGGTGTGCCAGTATCACGCTCGCTCAGTCGTGGCCCCATTGTAAATCTTGTTGCCTCGCCGAGCGGGTAGCCGCTCGGGCGAAGTTGAACTCTACCAAATGTCGAACTCTTCTGTCTGGCCGAGTGGGGTAGCCGCTCGACTCAGCTTCTGCACCTCATCTCCATTGAGCGTCGATCGTTTGACTTCTCCCCATGTCGAAGGAGGTGGCAGATCGGGACCTTCTCCCTCTAGTCGGGGCATGGTCACCCGATTGGCCGTGGACATCCGAGCATTGACTGTCTTGGCTTTGACCTCCACCGTGCCCGCGGGGTGGGGCCCTCATCATCACCGCATTACATGCCTCCCCCTTAAGTCTAGTCGAAGGAGGCTGCAAGTCTAACTGACTGGACAAAATTGTCTGTGTAGCTCGCCACCCGATCGGCTGCTACACTCCTTGGTTCCCGATCGGGATAATGTGGTGCAACGATCGGCTCTGTGACTGTTCTCTGCCGATCAACCTATTAAATCTTGTCGTTCGACTGTAGGTCTGCTCGGTTCCCGATTGGCACAACGAAGGTTTACACTTGGGTGAGCACGAGCCAGACTTACATCATCTAGATTTCTGGGAAATTATGTAAATCTCTTTGCATTAAGGCTGAGTGCGCCCCCATGCCCTCATTAAATGTCGACCCGTGGTGATGCGCCACATATCCTGCCCACTGCCGGCGCACGCCTGATGTGACAGGCGGGTATCTGCTGGTGATGTGACGTTTGGTGGTTCAAATTCAATGGTCAGATCTCGGCCTGGGTTTCTACGACCTACATCGGGCAGCTTCGGTCGCCCGACCCTGAGGCTTAAAAGCACGTGCTTTTGTGCTCCGACGATGTTCCTCTTTCCCTGCTCCACTAGCGACCTTTTTCAGTAAGCTTCCTTCCCATCACCCCTTGCTTTCTCGTCTTCTGGCGTCTATACTTACTCGTCTTCGAGTTTTTTGGCATCTGTGTTCCGGTGATAATTCCGCCAGTAGGTTTTCTTTCCTTTGCATCTCTTCACCTTCCCTTGTTTTGTGACGGTGAGCTCTTCACAGCCTCCCGTCGGCATCCCTGGGCTCTGGTACACCTCTACCGAGTCTCGATTTGATGCCGGCAATGCTAAGAGTTTAATAGTTGCATTCAAGTTTCCTCCTGATTATCAAGTCCTTCTTCCCTCTCCTTCCGATCGACCAAATTCTCTGCCGCCCGGCTATATTTGTTTCTTTCAGAATCAATTTACCACAGGTTTGCGATTCCTCATTTATCCCTTTTTTCCCGCAGTTTGTAAATATTTTCACATCTCCCTTCACCAATTAGTGTCAAACTCCTTTAGGTTACTGTGCGGGGTCGTCGTTCTTTTCCGCCTGACTATTTTAATTATCCCAAGTTGTCCGAGCTGGAGACTTTCCTTTTCCAAGCCCGAGTGGGCTTGGTTTTCTTTAACAAGATGTCAACCTCCAACAAGCACTGGAGGGAATATTTCTTTTTTGTACACCTTCTCGAGTGGCCAGACTTCCTGACCCACTGGCAACTCGAAGTGGCGAATCAGCCTCCCCTGAAACAGTACAAGAGCTAGTCGAACTATCTCAACGCCGCTTCCATGCTAGCCGGTCAAAAATATGACATCCACAAACTACTGTTGGAGGGTGTCCTTTATATCTTCGGTCTGAGTCTGATCCGCACTTGACTTCCGACTAGCCTAGGTATGCAATTTCTTCAATCCTTCTTTTGATTCTAACTGATTTTTCTTCCTCTTTTGCAGCCGAAGTCATGCTACGCGCACGTCTGGCCGGTAAGGTGAAGCTCACGGATGTCGCGATCAATGCGGCTGCTGTCGAAGAACTGGGGAGCCGCGGCCTGCAGTCAATCAGCTCACAAGAAGAGCCGTAAGACGAGAGCGAAGCGGCTCCTATCTTGGTAAGTGGTGGAGCGGCTGGCGGCTCCCAACCTCCTTTCGAACAGCTTCCGGTCATTTAGGTTGAGGGGGCTTCAGGCTCATCCTCCTCTGTCGAACCACTAATCAGGCGCAAGAGGCGCCTAGCGGAGCCTTCTTCACGCTTCGCCACTTCGGGGGTGAGGTCTGTCGAATAGGTCGAGACGTCGACCCTCGCTCCCGTCCAAGAGTCCGATGCTCCGGAGTTGTCAGATTGAACTCCCTCTTGTCCGGTTTGCCCCAAGGAACCGTCTACGCGCCACCAGTGGCCTTCATGCCACCAAAATAGAAGGCCAAGAAGTCCAGTATCAGTCCGGCGTCTTCATCCCGATCATCCGGACGGACAACTTCTGCACAATTGGGTCCGAGCAGCCAACACCATATTACGGCGGTTCTCCACCTACCGACCGAGGAGTTGCGCGAATCTAGCGCCGAGTCCCAAGCTCCCGAGCACCAAACTATCATCCAAGGGTCGCTCGCCCAAATATAGGCTGATGCTCGGGCCCGTGTGGCGAGAATGCATCTGGGGCACTCGCGGACAACCACACCCAGATGTCTACTGGGGTAAGTTTTGCATTTTCATAGTTTATTTCTGATCAGTGCTTATATTCGCTTCGTTGTTTGTAGTATTAGCGGAGAGACTGGCCATGTGCCAAAAGCTTGCATTTTTGGAGGAGGAAGTGAAGAAGATGAAGGCGCCGAGCGGCCAATCCTCCGCCGCTCAAGAGCTGACGAACGCCGAGGTGGCTAAACTGCGGGCCGATCTAGAGAAGAGCACCAAACTACTCTAGGCCGAACGGGACAAGAGTTCAGGGCAGGCCACTCTACTGGTTCAGCTCAATAAGTAGGTCACCACCTTTGACAACAAGATTGAGTCGGCTAATGCGAGGAAGAATCGGGCCATCGAAGACCTCAAACTGAATAATAAGGAGGCCCGGGCCCTCGCCCAAAAACTCAAGGAAGCTGAGGATTTCCTGGTCGCCGAGCGGAACAGCTAGTTGGCTGAAGAAGCTGCTCTTCGAGGCCAACTCGCGGCCAAAAACAATGAGTTGGCCACCGCGAAAGATGAGCTGGAGGCCTCCTGAGCAGCCTTAAAAACTTATCAAGATGCCGAGCCCAACCGCTTCGAGGCTATGAAGAAGAATTACCTCCGCTCAGATGCTTTCAACAAGAAGGTCACCAATCGGGCTCTGCGCCTTTTTGATCTGGCCATTGATGGGGCTATTGACCAGCCCCGAGAGGGAGGCTGTCTGTCGATAGCTTTGACCAGTAACATCATAAGCCAAGACAAGCTTACCACATCACTGCCTGATGATGTCCTAGATTACCTTGAGTGAGGTCGAGAGCTCTTGTAAAATTTTTTGAAGTCTTAATGAATGCTTGTCCGTTCCGACAAGCTTTACCTCTTTGTATGTTTTTCAATTCTTTTTAGCATTGCAAGAACTCGTGGCCTCGTCTCTCCGATCGTCCATGATTAGTCTATCCAACCGATCGATCTCTTTTGTATTCAGAGTTCCATTATGATTCTGTGAACTTCCGATCGACCCTAGGAGCATTTCGAAGAATAGTGCCGATCGATCACTATACTTTGAAGACTTCGAGCTTTTGAGTAGCCCGGGTTCACGGTTGGATATTCATCGACGCTTTCCCTCTCACTGAGCCAAGAGTTTAAGGTCGTCGCTCGACCGTTGAGGAAGATTATGTGAACACTGGGGTCTAAGGTCGCCGCTCGACCGTTGAGGTGATCCCGGGATTAAGGTCGCCGCTCGATCGTTGATGTAGACCCGGGGTTAAGATCACCGCTCGACCGCTGATGACGACAAGGGTTTAAGATTGTCGCTCGACCGTTAACGTAGACTAGGATTTAAGGTCATTGCTCGACCATTGACAGAGACAAGAGTTTAAGGTCGCCACTCAATCGTTGATGGAGATAAGAGTTTAAGGTCGCCGCTCGACCGTTAACAGAGACAAGAGTTTAATGTCGTCGCTCGAGTGCCCTTCTTTCGTCCTCTTGCCACCCAGTAGATCGATGTCTTTGTCATCGATCTAGAGAAGGAGATCAGCAATGATATCCTCTTGGAGTCGATCGGCTGATGATTGGTGTAAGTCTGCGGCAGTCACGCGTGTTATGGGTCACCGACTAGTGGAAAGAACATAACATTGGCGTCCACACTTTGCCTATTGATGCCTTCTATCGATCGGACACCACATGCTACACGACATGTGTCCTGGTCTCCTGGCATGGCCGCGCTCCTTTGGCCCTCGACCCTTTGGGCGGCTGATGGTTGCTTGACGGTCGATGCTCAGTCGACACCGAGGGTTCGGCTGACGTCTCTTTTTTTCTGGCCGCTTGGGCTTCTTCCACATTTATATACTCGTTGGTCTTCTTGAGCATGTGGTCAAAGTCCCTGGGCGGCTTCCTGATGAGCGATCAGAAGAAATTTCTCTTGATGAGCCCTTGAGTGAAGGCGTCCATCATTGTCTTGGATGAGACCGAGGGGATGTCCATGACTACTTGATTGAAACGCTGTATGTACGCCCGGAGCGTTTCTTTCAATCCTTGCTTCAGGGAGAAGAGGCTGACGCTCATCTTTCGATAGCGTTGGCTGCTGGCGAAGTGATGTAAGAAGGCAACTTGGATGCCCTTGAAGCTGCGTATTGAGTCGTTCGGTAATCTTCTGAACCAATGCTGTGTCGATCTGAAGAGGGTAGTGAGAAAGACTTGGCACTTCACTCCGTCTGTATGCTGGTTCAGCGTGGTTTCATTATCAAATCGATCCAGATGATCATCTAGATTGGTCGATCCATTGTATGTCTTGATCGTCAGCGGGGTATAGTGTCTGGGCAGAGGGTCTTGTAAGATCTCCTCGGAGAACTGTTAGTTGATTCGTTTGGGTGACGCGTTGCTTCGGGGGCGCCTTGCCTTTCCGTTCATCCCGAACGGGAGCATCATTCGAAGACGATCCCCTTTCTTGATTCGCCTGGGCTATTTCCGAGGGAGTTTGGAACCAGGCACGATAAAAGGGGATCGACGCGGGCGGCGCTTCCCCATGTGTGTCGGTTGACCTTCTATTCTACCCCCATACGGAGATTTGCTCCGCTCGGTCTTCCTTCCCCGCTCGTCTACCGGTTGTCGATGTTGTAGGCTGCGGCGCTTGCCGATCGGCTAACGCCTGTTGTTGTTGCTGCTCGATCATCTTTGCTGCTCGGGCTTGCACAAGCATGTCGAGTTCTTCCTAGGTGAGCGTCACGGTGGTGAGTCGTCTAACGTACTCCATCTTCTTGGCTTGGATGCATACTACGTTCTCACAGACGGCGCCAAATATGATCCTGTCCGAAAGTCGAAGAGATGGAAAACCGAGGATGTAGTGCTCCCGCTGACCGCTTGTAGATTCTGCTCAGACTTGCAACACAAACTACGTCAGTGCCGAGATAGGGAAGGAGTCCCCGACGTTGGCCCTCCGACGCTCAAGTTAGTCACCAACGATGAAGTATAAGGCGGAACAACAAGAACACTGTAGCACAAACAGTGAATATCGCATACTTCTGCCGATGCTTCGACCTCCCCTTTATATAGGGCTCCTGTAATGCGCGTGCACACTACCCAAGGCAAGCATGCTTCCTAAAGTTTTTCCTGAAAAGACTTGTTAATAAAGTGTCCTTGACACAGTATCTTAACGGACCGAGCATATATCTAAAGTGACAGTGGAAGGTTCCGTCATACGATCTTCTGACTATCCATGCCCAGTGTCGACGACACCAACTTCCAAAAGGATGTCGATGGATATCAGAAAGTGTATGTTGTTGGGCCGAGCAGGCTGGCCGCTCGATCGGGACTCCACCGTCCTTGTGTCCTGTCCGCTCGACCGGGACTTCGTCGCATGCGTCCGCTCGGCCGAAACTCCTCTATGCTCTTGTTACATCCGCTTGGCTAAAACATCAGTGTGCAAGTATCACGCCCGCTCGGTCGTGCTCCATTGTAAATCCTGTTGCCTTGTCGAGCGGGTAGCCGCTTGGTCGAAGTTGAACACTACCAAATGTCGAACTCTTATGTCTGGCTGAGCGGGGTAGCCGCTCGGCTCGACTTCTGCACCTCGTCTCCATTGAGCGTCGATCGTTTGACTTCTTCCTGTGTCGAAAGAGGTGGCGGATCGGGACCTTCTCCCTCCAGTCGGGACATGGTCGCCCGATCGGTCGTGAACATCCGAGCATTGACCATCTTGCTTTTGACCTCCACCATGGCTGTGAAATGGGGCCTCTCATCATCACCACATCATTAATGTATATATGAATTTTATGAAAATTTTTATTGAATGATATAAGTGTCAATTCAACATACTTTTCTCCTTTATTATTATTAAAAATTAATTAAAAAATATATAAGAGCATAATCATCTTTTAAAAAATTTCTCACATTTAACTTTAAGGTTAAATATTATTTTTTATCTGACTTTTGGTTAAAGGAGATGTTATTTTTTAAACATAAAGGGATAAAATGCTCTTGGATATAAAATATAGGGGATAAAGATATTTTAGCCCATACTTATCCTTGAATAATTTAAATATTAATAGAGATTTGTTAATTTGTATATTCGTTCAGTGTATATTTGTGGACGATCTTCATAGGTTCAGGTTCTCGAAGCCTCTCCTGACTCTTGAGTATCCCAATTATATATAGAGAGAGATTTGTTAACTTCCACATCTGTTCGGTATATATTTTTGACTGATCCTCATATGTTTAGGTATTCGAAACCCCTCTAGGATGAATCAAGATACCCCTCTATCTCTTTTTCTCTATATATATATATATATAATTAATGTATAGTGTATAAAGAATATATATATATATATAAAAAATGTATAGTGTATAAAGATGGACTACTACTATTACAGTATATATATATATATATATATATATATATATATATATAAATAATGTATAGTGTATAAAGATGGACTACTACTATTACAGTAAATTCGTAGCTCATTGTTAGCCGTGGAAAACAAAAAAAAAAAAATGAGCGAGGTTTGAGCTAAGCTAAGTGCTACCCTTGATTATTATAGTTGATCGCGGTTCAGGAACCCATGCCGCGGTCCGGTTAAAGAGGTGGGGATGCACTTTAATTGACTCGGGAACCGGACCGGACCGCCCGTGCAAAACAGTTGTGCCACGCCCCAATGAGTGCCCATTATTAATTTATTCAAATCGACGGCCCGACCCGGCCGGTTGATAATTCCTCCCTCTTTCTTCATCTTTTTTCTCTCTGGGAGTCGCAGCGTTAAAGCTCTGCTAAAGTGAGAAAGGCCAAAACCAATCTCATCAAAGCACTGCGCCTTTGTCTCTCCAAATCTCTCTTTCTTTCTCTTTTTGCTGTATATAACCAAGCCCAGCGGCTATCAACGAGGAGCAAGTAGTATTTTTTTTTTTCATTTATCAAACCAGAAGCAAAGAGAGGCCAGCTCGTTGATTAGACATAGAGATCATTGCGGGAGTAGTTTCATCGAAGTGGATATAACAGATCGATGGGGTCGACTTCAAACGGGAACGAGGACAAGGTGTTGGAGACTGTGATGGTGGGGAGGTACGTGGAGATGGAGAGCGAAGGGGAGGAGAAGACCATCAAATCCAGGCTCTCCGGCCTCCTCTGGCACGGTGGCTCCGCCTACGACGCCTGGTTCAGTTGTGCCTCAAACCAGGTCCGTACGATATTTCAAGACTACTATCTATTTCTTCAGCTTGTTGGGATGTTTGATTTTATCTTCTGTATTGTTGCTTGCATGTTCAGGTGGCTCAGGTGCTGCTAACACTGCCTTACTCATTCTCCCAGCTGGGGATGCTGAGTGGAATCTTGTTCCAGCTCTTCTACGGCTTGTTGGGAAGCTGGACTGCTTACCTCATCAGCATTCTCTACGTGGAGTACAGAACCAGGAAGGGGAGGGAGAAGGTGGACTTCAGGAACCATGTCATTCAGGTAAATCTATATAATTAATGTTATATGTATCTCTTTTATCATGTGATGGTCTACACATTTTAACATAAATATATACTCTGTTACGAAATGAAGTGGTTTGAAGTACTAGATGGGCTACTGGGGAAGCACTGGAGAAACGTTGGATTAGCATTTAATTGCACCTTTCTTCTCTTCGGATCCGTCATTCAGCTGATTGCTTGCGCTAGGTAATATATAGCATATAGATTGATTAGCTAGTTACTATGCAGATATCTGAACTCTGTTTTGTTTGTGGTGTGCAGTAACATATACTACATCAATGATATCTGAACTCTGTTTTGTTTGTGGTGTGCAGCAACATATACTACATCAATGACAAGCTAGACAAGAGGACCTGGACCTATATCTTCGGTGCTTGCTGTGCCACCACGGTCTTCATCCCCTCCTTTCACAACTACAGGATATGGTCATTCCTAGGCCTCCTAATGACCACCTACACAGCCTGGTATCTCACCATCGCTTCTCTCCTCCATGGCCAGGTACAGTGTTTAATTTTTGAGGTGGCAACAAGCTAAAGTTAATCCTATATATTAACAATGGCTTCTGGTATAAAAACGTAAGCAGGTGGAAGGGGTGAAGCATTCGGGACCAACCAAGCTGGTTCTCTACTTTACAGGCGCCACCAACATCCTCTACACCTTCGGTGGGCACGCTGTCACAGTGTAAGGCGACATCACGTAAACTCCTTCAAAGTACAAGACGTAAAACAAAGCAAACGCCAACTTAATGCGCCCCTAAACTTTATGTCCATAGAAATTGAAGTTAATTCGCACATTTTCCCATACATGTGATGCACACTGACCGCCATTGTGATCTCTTTATTTTTGGGTTGTCTTTCTTTGACTGGGTAGGCTGTAGTTTGTTTAGTAAGGGCCGAGTCCACTCCAGCGAATAAATTAAGGACAATGTTAAATGGTTAAAATCGTCAGCTAGAATACACTTTTAAAATCGTGTCCGAGTAAAATTAAGGACAATGCTAAACCCCTTATATTCATCATTTGCAACTTAGTTTAGTTAACTCGTCGTTTGTGTATCAGTACCAGCTGGAATGTGTACGTAGGCGATGTGTTTGATGCTAGTTCCCAAAGAAATTGACGAGCGCCACGTACCGTCCATATTAGATTTGTCTGTCATGATCTATCATAGAAATGGCAACCGCTCGCCCAGTTTGAATAAATCATGCAGTATCCAGTGGCGTCTCTACATGTTTTGCATTTCGAGGAAATATCATTTGGCTGCTTTCCCTTTTCATTTTTTTTTTTTTTTTTTTACAATAGCAGAGGAAGCATGAAAAAAGAACATATGTGTTTGGCTGAGTAATTACAGTGATTGATTGTTATGATTAACTAAAAACAGGGAGATCATGCATGCGATGTGGAAGCCGCAGAAGTTTAAGGCGATCTACCTGCTGGCGACGCTCTACGTGCTGACGTTGACGCTGCCGTCGGCTGCGAGCGTGTACTGGGCCTTCGGCGACACGCTGCTGAACCACTCCAACGCCTTCTCGTTGCTGCCTCGCACGCCATTCCGCGACGCCGCCGTGGTGCTCATGCTCATCCACCAGTTCATCACCTTCGGCTTCGCCTGCACCCCGCTCTACTTCGTGTGGGAGAAGCTCATCGGCCTCCACGATTGCCGCAGCATGTGCAAGCGCGCTGCCGCGCGGCTGCCAGTCGTCATCCCCATCTGGTTCCTCGCCATCGTCTTCCCCTTCTTTGGCCCCATCAACTCTGCCGTCGGTTCTCTTCTCGTCAGCTTCACCGTCTACATCATCCCCTCCCTCGCCTACATGTTCACCTTCCGTTCCGCCGAAGCTCGCGAGGTATCTCTTCTCTTCATTTCGAATACTATTGAAATTTAAGTAATTAATCATATTGTTGGGAAATAAATTAATGCTTGCAGAACGCCGTCGAGCGGCCTCCGAGGTTCGCCGGAGGTTGGGTGGGAGCCTACTTGTTAAACATGTTCGTGGTTGGGTGGGTGTTGGTGGTGGGATTCGGATTGGGCGGTTGGGCCAGCATGACCAACTTCGTCCACCAAATCAACTCCTTCGGCCTCTTCGCCAAGTGCTACCAATGCCCCTCGCCGGCGGCGGCTGCTCTTCCCCTGCCCAATCTCAGTACTCCAACGCCATTCCTTGGCGGCGCCGCTTACAACGCCACCAATCCGGTCGTCGCCATCTCGCCTTCTCCTGCACCTTCCTCCTTCCATCTCCGCCACCACCATCACTATGGTAGCCCGTGACGAGTAGAACAAGTTCTGCTTAGGCTAATGAAGGCCATGTCTATGGCAGCTATGTGGTAGTACTGTTCCAACAATTAGCTATTTCTTTCTTTATTTCTCTCTTTTTTTTCATTGAAAAGGAGTGTAATGAAGATCTGGTGATCATATGGTTAATGACTGCTGCAGCTAATTTGATCCCCTGTTTTGCCTGGCTTTTGTACAATGAAACTTGCCTTGCTTTTCATTGATCACACTTCGATTGGCTTCTCTGTGAGAAAGAGCTCACTTTTCTTTGGTTACTGAAGCAGCGGAGGGAGTCGTGATATACATACCTCCATCAAATTGAAGACCAATTCCGATTTTTTTTTTTAAACAGCCAAAAGCGCCAAAATATTATGCTTGCTTATAATAACACTTAAACCAAGAGGATGTATAATGACTTTGGTATACTTACCTCCCTCGTCGAGTTGAAGAAAAGGTCCGAATTTTTTTTTTACGCGGTCAGAAAACTCAAAATATTTATAGGTATGCTTGCTTACAAAGTCATGCGGTGCCACACTTGTACCAAAAATATGATGTACACTAACATGTGTACACTTACTTCCCATATCATGTTGAAAAAAACCCTCGAAAAATCTTTGAAACGTAAAGAAAAAGTTCAAAATTATTTACCGGTACGCTTGCTTAGAACGATTCGCGTGACCACGCAAAAAGCATACATATGATGTACAGCAACAGGATGGTACAATGGCCGGCAATACAATTAGCTAGTTGACGCCGGTACACTTGCTTTGACAGCGGTGACCACACTAGAACCAAATGTGCGGCACAATTACCTACTATTTCAAGTTGAAAAAAAGGTTCGCAAATTTTTGAAACGTCCAAAAATGACCAAGGGTATGCTTGCTTACAATAATACGGGGTGACCACACTTGAACCAGAAAATACTGATCCACCTATCTCCCATGTAAGTTGAAAACATAGGCACGAAATGTTTTTTAAACGCCGAGAAAACGCCAGTCTCAGCATTCACCGTGAACGGACTAAGTTTGATCCTGCTACCTCATCCGTATTCACCGTGCTCAGAGTGTTACTCACTTTGTTTAATCATTCACGCGACAACAGTGTTCGCATTGGAGTCCGATTAAGAAACTCGACAGCTGTTTCCCGACGTCACTGCACTGATACTGCATATGCATCGGTGAAAAAAAAAATGTCTAGTACTTTTTTTATTCGAGGATAGCAAACTGGTTAATGATTTTGTCTGGAGTAAAGATGATGCAGACAATTGAAGCTCTGTCTTTCGCTAAAAGCTACAGGCGAAGGCAGAATGGAATCTCAGGTGATATGTGCCGGTGCATGCCATGGGCAGGCCTTCGAGATCTTTACCCTTCTTTCATGGATTGGCTCATATCTATCACCTACAGTCTTATGTTAAAAGAAGAGATGCTTTCAGGCCTCTCTATCGTAGGGTTCCCTTGCTTTTACAGTTAGGGTTTTGTGCGCAGTATTCTTCACTCTTCGCTTTTTGCAGGGAAAAAAAAACAGAGGAGTTAAAGTGGTGCAGTTTTTGATGAGAAAGACAAGTAGATTTTAGTTCATTCATTGGCTAAATAAAATTTAAAATCTTATTTGATTGGATTGTTTTCAACTGGTTTTATTTTTTCATTTTCTTAAAAAAAAAATCTTTAGTTTTAAAAGGATAAATTCAAAGTGATTAACTTTATTATTATTCTTCACTATTATATTTAATTATAATTAATGCTATATATTTTAATATAATAGTTTAATAATCTTACTATTTAATTAAGAATGTACTCTTAATAATTAATCTTCATGAAGTCTCTAAAATTAAATTAAGTTAATGTCACTTTTTTTTAATGAAAATAAATTTAAAATCTATTAGTAAATTTTTTTGATTATTTTTTTATATAAAAAACATAGATTTTTTTTAGTCCTACATCTTAAGTGGAAAAATTTCTATAAATACTTAGTTGTTAATGTTAGAAAATATATTTTTCTCAATTTTTTTCCTAAGATTAATTGTAATATATATTTTTATCAATTTAATATCTGATAAAAAAATTAAATTAACTTTTTTTAAGGAAAATCTTTTTATCAATTTAATATCTAACATAAAATTAAATTAATTTTTTTCAGGGAAAGTCAGTAATATAGGAAAAATTATATCAATGGATGACAGCTTTTGTACTAAATAATATTATAATATAAAATAATATTATATTAAAATATATTATTAATAGTTAACCGGACAAATTTCCATTATTACATTACTTATTTATTATATACAATAATATGCTATAATAATTTATTTTAATTATTATATAATTACATACTATTAATAATCAACCAAATAAATTCTCATTATTATCTTTTATGTTTTAATAAAATTAAATATTTTCATATTTTATTTTTTCAAAAAGTTTTTTTTTTTTGGAAAATGGTATGTTAGTTACTATAATGACCAATTATTTTATGTCAATATGAAAAATCATTGATTGATTGATTTTTTAAGCTGGATTATTGACTTTTTCCATTTTAGCAAATATTAACCAAGAGTTATTTTGATGTGTATATATGGAGGAGACGTGGGTTATACTTTCTACAACAACAAAGACAACAATGAAGATGAATGCATTGTTTTGTTTCACACTCTTCACAATTTTATTTTCTTGCATAGGTATGATTTGTGTATGAGTCTTTCGATTTGTTGTACAAAATCATAATTTTTATGCTTTCACTTCTTTAATTAATCATTTAATTATCTACTCATTTTTTCCCTTGTAGATCCAAATGCAATTGGAGCGAATGCTGTAAGTTCTATAAATAAAATTTAGATGAGGATAAATCTAAATCATTTTACTTTTATAAAACTAATATTTTAAATTTATTTTAATAAATACAATATAATATATGTATTCTTAGGAAACATGGTGCGTGGGAAATCCCTCGGCGAGTGTTGACAACCAACAGAAAGATATGGACGTACTATGCAACGTGGTAGATTGTAGCCCTATTAAGCCCGGTGGAGCCTGTTTCCAGCCCGACACCGTACGACATCATGTATCGTTTGTGTTCAACCGTTACTACAAAGAGCGCGCCTCCAATCCAACGACATGCAATTTTGGCGGCGAGGCAATGATCACCTCAACCAACCCTTGTAAGATAAATCGAGTCAAGTTTATTTCAATAATTAATTATGAAAGTAGTATTAGCATTCAATTATCGCAAAAGGTTTACTTAATTGTAGTTTTATTTTCATGTTGCAGCCCATGGGACATGCATCTTTCAGTAGGGATGGCCAAGTCATGAGGATCGAACATGATCGATGTTACATATAAGAACTCGTATATTGTATTGCATCAGATCAGGTGCTTTAATTGATAAATAAAAATCATTGCTTCAAAGGGTTCACTCCGTGTGTTGTATGTGACCTGAAAGCAACGTCCATGCAAATTAAGACCTAAGGTTGATTAAATTTGAATTTAAATTTTTATATTTGATCGATATATTAAGTAGGATATTAAGTAGATAAAAGTTAACTAAGGTTGACTATATTCTTGATAATATAAGAAGTCCAATAGAATGTTGACATCTGAAGAATCGTCAAATAGTTCAAGGTTTACTTGATAGAAAAAGGTTATAAGTCAAAGTTGACCGAATATTTGATAATGTCAAAAATTCAACAGAGAGTTGACCCAAAAAGTTAAGTAAGTCAAAATTGATTACATACTTGATGATGTCATAAGTCCAATAAGGAATTCACATGAGAAATCAAATAAGTAAAGGTTGGCTGGATACTTAACGATGTCAAAAGTACAATAGGGAGTTCACATGAGAAATCAAATAAGTAAAGGTTGGCTGGATACTTAACGATGTCAAAAGTACAATAGGGAGTTGATAAGAGAAATCTAAGTGGACCACGGTTGATTAAACACCTAGTGATCAGAAGACCAATAGGAAGTTGACACAAACACGAGAAGTCCAAGTGAGTCATTGTTGATTGGATATGATCTTGTCTGAGAGCTTGCGAGATGAAGCACTGGGCGACAACGGGTTATGGCAGATTCTGGTACTGATGAGCACGAGAGGATTCGAGAAGACCACAACGGACCTCACTAACACTTGAAGGCAAGACAATTGACCCGAGAAAACCAAAGCGGATCTTATGAATGATACCTCACAAAATGGAACTCCGGTGAGATGGCTCTGGGGATCAGCGGAACTTCTGCAATCTGGTGGATGAAGTGATCTCGTCTCCCTGCATACAATGAGATTAACCGACAAAGCGTTAGTGACCTAAGACCGGGGTGGGAATCCCAGGTTAGGCCTTCCGACGCTCAAGTTAGTCTTCGGCAAGAAGGAGAAGAAGAAGCAACTGTCTGAAAATTAGGGTTCGATTTGGATGCAATGCGTATGTTTGAGTACCTTGTCAGTGGAGAGGATTCCCCTTTTTATTCCATCTCATCTAACCTCCACAGTCTTGTGGTGGACCTCGGTTTGTTAAAGTTTGTTAAGAGATGACGTAAGCCAGAACTACAATAATAATAGTTTAAGGAATCTTTTTCTTATCCCAAATGCACCTTCTTTGTCGTTTAACATATCTGCGGAGGATTCTAGAAGATATTTACCGCCAAATTGATTAAGTTGCCATATGATCGTATATTGTTATAGTTCACCTGTTATGATTCACCTGTTACATATGTCTGGTTAGTCACATAAGTTTATTTGGCATATATGTGGAATATATTCTGTCCATACTAGTTTTAGTCCTATACCCAACCCAAACTTCATTATAAATATGCCAAAAACTATGTAAGGTTGAAGACCTTTATATTCAATCTACTTCTCATACTCGACCTGTCTATTGAAACTGGGCGGTTATATCCTGCCGACCGAGATTGATCAGTCGGACGTATGAAGACGCCTTTGCCCTTTAACTCTTCCTTCGATCGATCGTATTCCGTTAAAACGCCTTTATGCTCGGCCGGTCTATTCAGCCTGCCCTACCTTATCGACCGAGACTAATCAGTCGGGTGTATATATAGGCCTACATGATGGTTTAATGTTAAGTGCTAGCTTCTACTTTCAATCGTTCTCTTATACTCGACCGGTCATTGCTTACCGAACTCATATGCTCGACCGGTCTTTTGAGCACGCCCAACCCTACATCATTGACTAAGATCATCCAGTTGAGTATGTAGAGACAACATTATCCGATAACCCTTCCTTCAGCCAGCTGTAGGTTAAGGGTTACATGAGACCAAATGCATCTGTGTTCGTCCGATCTATAGAACCCGGTCGGCCTTTACCCACCAGGCTTATAGGTTTGATCGGTATATTACGTTCGTTCGATCCTTGTCTATTGTGTACAAGGTTAGGAACTTTTACATTCGGCCGACTCTCTATGTTGGGTTGGTCATGTTGGTGCGGGAAGCATCCGACGATCGAACCTTAGTTTTGATAATGACAAAGGATTCAAGGTTAAGTTAGTGTGTGATCTAACATGTTTGAATGAGTGTTTCAGGAAAGTCCTAGCTGCGGTTAGGCAAAGGGAAAATCCTAAGGGGTGGTAACCTTAGGTCCTAGGGGGCGGTAACCCTAGGTGAGGGAAAATCCTAAGGGGCGGCAACCTTAGGTCCTAGGGGGCGGTAACCCTAGGTGAGGGAAAATCCTAAGGGGCGGCAACCTTAGGTCCTAGGGGGCGGTAACCCTAGGTGGAGGAAAACCCTAAGGGGCGGCAACCTTAGGTCCTAGGGGGCGGTAAACCTAGGTGAGGGAAAATCCTAAGGGGCGGCAACCTTAGATCCTAGGGGGCGGTAACCCTAGGTGGAGGAAAACCCTAAGGGGCGGTAACCTTAGGTCCTAGGGGGCGGTAACCCTAGGTGGACAAAAACCCTAGGGGGTGGTAACCCTAGGTCCTAGGGGGTGGTAACCCTAGGCGAAAAGTCCAGTCGATCTGGAGGACCGGACTGGCATCAGGTAAATCTCCTGAGTGGAGTAGGTGAGGACACGTTCCCCGTAGAGGGAACAGTAGGCGTCGGGTCGACCTAAGGTTTCCGGTTGGAAATCCGAAGTCAGACTCGGACAGTCCGAAGACTGTCAGCTCTTTTTCACTTATGAATTATCAGATTCTAACATTGTCTTGCAGGGTATGCAATTGCTCGGACTAACCTTGTTTTGCAGGAGAAGCGGCTCCTGGAAAAAGGAGGTCCGGGCACCCGGGATGGATTTGGGCGCCCGGAACAAGTCCGGGCGCTCGGGACCAACTTTTATCCCCTGCGCGACTTCGCGACGTGGAGCAACCTGGTTGGATGGCCACGTCACACTCCAGGCGCCCGGAAAGGTCCCAGGCGCCCGGAACCTCATATAAAAGGAGGGTTGAGGTGCAGCTTTAAAGATAATCTTCTAAGCATTCTCCGTGCGACAAGCTGCTAACGTCTCGACTCAGAAGTGCTGCAACGACAACCTGGAGCTTCAGTTTTAGTCTTTTTATTGTCGGTACAATATTCTTTTCTGCTTAAATTGTACTTAGCTTGTAATAGCTTTTACGAATTATAGTTGTTGCCCACCGGAAGCGATCAAGGATCGTGGGCCTTCGAGTAGGAGTCGTCACAGGCTCCGAACGAAGTAAATCCTTCGTGTCCACTTTATTTACTTTCCGATGCGTTATTTCTGAACAAGCTTTTACGATTTCGAAAAACGAAATAGCCACGAGCGCTATTCACCCCCCCTCTAGCGCTTTAGATCCATCAATTGGTATCAGAGCGGGGTCATTTTGAATCGGTGCAACCACCATTCAAAATATTTTTTCGTGGTATTTTTTAGATTTTCGGAGTCGATTAGAATTTAGCCTCATAGCTATATTCTAATTTTTTTTCCTCGAATCGATTTTTCTCGGAATTGATGCAACACCACCCGAGCTCGTGATCCATTTTTTTCTCCTTCCGCACTACTAAGCCAGGACCAAGTCCTGGGACATTTTGTTGGTTGCTTTTCGTTTTAGGTTAATCTGAAATGGCCTTTCAAGAAGGCTACAGTACAGCCCGCCCTCCGCTATTCACCGGAGACGACTTCGGGTACTGGAAGGGTCGGATGGAGGCATATCTCCAGACTCACTTTGAAGTCTGGATGATTGTCAAAACCGGATTCCAACTACCATCTGATAGCGCTGGCAAACCACTACCGTACGAGGACTGGGATGCATCTTTGATCAAGAAGGTGGAAGCTAATGCCAAGGCAACCTGCACCCTCCAGTGTGGCCTATCAAAAGAAGAACTCAACCGCGTCGGCCCCTTCAACAGTGCCAAAGAGTTGTGGGAGAAGCTAATTGAACTTCACGAAGGGACATCCGACACCAAAGTAAGTAAAAGAGACCTAATTTTTAATAAATTATTTAACATCAAATTGCAGGAAGGTGAAACAGCTGCCCAACTCCATGCCCGGATTTAAGATCTGCTCAATGGTCTTCATGCAATTGGACAGAAGGTAGACAACCGGGACATCATAAGGTATTCTCTAAACGCCTTTCCAAGGAACACCTTGTGGGCATCCATGGTAGATGCCTACAAGGTCTCCAAGGACTTATCTACTATTAAACTAGATGAACTTTTTGCAGAATTCGAACTTCACGAACAGACTAATGCACGCCCGACCGAGAAAGGGTTGGCTTTGGTTGCAGGAACAGGGAGATCGCGTGAGTCAAGAATCAAGCGGAGAACCGAACCTGAGTCAGAAGAAGAACCAGATTCGGAAGACGACGATGAACTTACAACCGAGATAGTCAACTTAGTAAAGAAGCTCTGCAAAAAGAAGGGCTTCAACAAAAAGGATCTCAGAAAGGCCATCCAGTCCAAAGAAGCCCAACCAAGCTCGAAGGTTAAATTCGAAGTGACCTGCTACGGGTGCAATCAGAAGGGTCACATCAAGGCAAATTGCCCGAACTGGAAGGATCCAAAGAAACCCAAAAGAAAGAAGGCATTGAAGGCAACATGGGACGAGTCTTCTTCCGAGGAATCCGACGACGAAGAACTAGAATAGACGAACTTTCTCGCCTTGACAGCCCGGGACTACACCAACGGATCCGGAAGTGAGGACGAATCGGAAGCCGAGTCCGAGAGAAGCCACGGATCCACATCCGTTTCCGAAGGACCGAACCCCTCTGTAAGTAAAAATCGTTTATATAGCTTAATTAATTATTTAATGCATAAAGTAGATAAGTCCAAGATTCGAATCAAATCGCTTCTAAAGGAGGTAACACTCCTTAAAGAAACGCCTAACAACGAATCCTTAACTGATCAAGTTCAGACTGGAACCTCAACTCAAGTTCAAAAACTTGAGGAAGAGAATTCCAATCTGAAAAGTCAGGTAAAGGATTTGAAAACAACCCTAGAACGATTTTCCTTGGGATCCAAGAATCTTGACTTGATTCTTGGAACACAAAGGGCAATCTACAATCGAACTGGACTAGGATATAAAAAGAAATATAAATCTTACATATCCTTAATAAACAAACCAAACAGTAAATCGGTCCAAGCTTAGGTTGCCAAGTCCAACCTGATCAATCAAGTAGGACCTGGACATTATTGGGTTCCTAAGGATCAAATACATTATCTCGATAAACCTTATCGAGGCTATAATCCAGGGGGAGCTAGCAGAAAAATAATTAAAATTAATAATTAAAATTGAAGTTCAAAATTCGTAATTAATAATTAAATTTAAATTTTATAATTCGTAATTAAAATTTAAAATTCAAGTTCAAAATTCGTAATTAAAATTTAAAATTCAAATTTAAAAATTTGAAATTAATTATTAATTAAATTTAAAAATCAAGGAGGGTTCAGAATAGCTGACAACTCCGAAATCTATTTACCCTACAGGGTAACCGAACTTAATCTACCCGAAATGGGTGAACAAGAGTAGATTACCCGGATGGGTAAATAAGGATAGATTAAAAAGGGTTAAATTTTAACTGGAAGCACAGTACTGGTGAAGTTTTTGGATGATAGTACGTTGGGAAAACTTGGGCATCGCATGTCTAGGAAGATATGGCTTCGACCTGGTGCATTTGGCCAAGTGGAACTAACCGAAGCTACCCTTAAATGGATCCTAACTAGTTAGACCAAGGTTTAGTATTAAGTTCAATGGGTAGGACTATTTGGAAAACCTCGAAGGCATGGTTACTTTAATGAGTTCCTTGTGACTCACCATAGCCCAGAAGTTTATCCAAAGAATGCTTACTTGTTGAACCCAAAGCTAAACTTGAATCTAACACAAAGTTAAACCAGACCCTTAAATTGAACCTCAATTCATCTCACAAAAATTATAGGACTCCTTGATTGAAAATTCAGATCGGGTGAGATGACTAAGTAATTAAAAACAAACTGATAATTAATTAAAATTCAAATTAATTTCAAAATTACTTCAAAACTTAATTTTAAAATTCATTTAAAAAATCTTTTAAAAATTATTTTGAAAATCATTTTAAAATTCATTTAAAAAATCTTTTAAAAATTATTTTGAAAATCATTTTAAAAATTCCTTTAAAAGTCCTTTAAAAATTATTTTTGAAAAGCATTTTAAAATTCCTTTAAAAGTCCTTTAAAAATTATTTTTGAAAATCTTTTAAAAAATTCCATTAAAAATCTTTTCAAAATGATTTAAAAATCTTTTAAAATTTAATTTCAAAATTTCTTGAAAAATCTTTTTAAATCATTTAAAAATCTTTTAAAACCGAATTTTAAAAATCCTTTAAAAATTATTTAAAAAAAAAACTCTTTTAAAAATCATTTAAAATTATTTGAAAAATATTTTGAAAATTCATTTCAAAAATCTTTTGAAAATGCATTTCAAAATATTATTTAATTAATTTCAGAATGTTATTCAATTAATTTAAAAGGGTTTCAAAATCTTTAATTCTCAAATCATATTATAAAATTATGATTGCAAATGTTAACTCCATCTCACGTTCACTCATATGCTAAACATGATTGTTTATCTAGAATGAGTGAGATGGAAAGATAGGAAAATTATTTTTTAACCTCTCATGCTTGGACTCCTGAACTCAAAGAATTTATTAAGGCATTTATTAAGGGGAAGTGATTTTAAATTGGTTTTAAAATTAGTTTTTCGTTAAAATAAAATTTTAACTTGACCTCAAAATTAAAAACTAATTTTTACTTATCTTCAAAAATTAAGGTTATTCTTAACTTAACTTTAAAATTGAAATTATTTATGACCTGGCTTTTAAATTATAACTCTTCTAGAATGTTTTCAAAGCTAAACCTTTATGTAAAACCTCTTTAAGCTAAGTACTTAATAAAGTCTTCTTTAACTAAGCTTAGTTAGACTATACTCTAAACTTAGCTATTTGACAAGAAGTTTTCTCAAAGCAATTGTTTTCACATGATAAGTTTTGCTGAAAATGCTAAGTATTTTCTAAAGCATTCTCAAAATTTCATCAAAACAATTATCTTCATAAGTCTTTTTAAGGTTAAATACTTAACAAAACTATTATCTTCATAAGTTTAGCTAAGTCTTTGATAAAAGTATTTTTCTTAGCTAAACTGAGTCTTGATCAATTTTTTTTTCTAAACTCCCTCTTTAAAAACTAAGAAATTAAAGTGTTGTGATATCACAAACATTTGCTTAGTTACTTGTTAAAGACAAAAATAACTTTATCTTAGCTAAAAGTATCTCTCAAACTAAAGGAAATGGAAATATTAAGATTAAGCATGCTTGTACTTAAGGGATCTGATACCTGATCAAAACAAATCTTAACTCATGCTTGGATCTTAGGGCTCTGATACCTTACTAAAACAAAAAGGCAAGCTATTAAACATTAAGGTTATCACTTCTCCTTTGCCTTAAGTATTCTTGAAATTCATTTCAAAAACATGCCTTAAACAGCTTTTCAAAAACTTCTCCAAATTTAAAACTTTCAAGTGTCCTCTATTTTGAAATTTTTTTTTAGAATTTTGTTAGAAAATTATTTAAGCTGAAACTTTTTTGAAAATTCGTTAAGTTAAAATTTTTTTTAAGTTAGAAAATTCTTTAAAGTTTGATTTTTTTTTTTTAAAGTTGCAATTAACTTCATTAAGTTGAAAATTTTCCTTGGAAATTTTCTTTAAAAAACCTGAATATTTTTTTTTTCCGGAAAATTTCTGAATTTGAAAATTGTGTTTTGAAAATTTTTCTGTGAAAATTTTGGAAACTCCTCAAAATACACCTAGTTAAAGGAGCTCCTTTTTGCTATATCTCTTCAAGCAAAATCAATTCTAAGGTGTTGCCTTTCACTTGCTCCTTGTCTAAGTTAAAATGTTTTCTGCTAAATTCTGTCTTGAAAATTTAAGTTTTTCAAAACTAGCTCATTTTTGATATATGGCAAAGGGGGAGAGTAGAGAAATTCAAAGTAAATATTTTAAAGAAGAAAATATTTTAAAGGGAGCTTGTATTAAGGGGGAGCTATGGCTATTAGTAAAAAAATTCAAAGAGAATAACTTATATTAAGGGGGAGCTATGTTTATGCTTATCTTGCTATCAAGGGAGCTTGTATTAAGGGGGAGCTTTGGCTATTAGTAAAAAAATTCAAAGAGAATAACTTATATTAAGGGGGAGCTATGTTTATGCTTATCTTGCTATCACGCTTATCTTGTTTCTTGTGCTTATACATAACTGCATATTTTTTACTTAACATTGAATTTCGGTTGCCATTATCAAAAAGGGGGAGATTGTTGGTGCGGGAAGCATCCGACGATCGAACCTTAGTTTTGATAATGGCAAAGGATTCAAGGTTAAGTTAGTGTGTGATCTAACATGTTTGAATGAGTGTTTCAGGAAAGTCCTAGCTGCGGTTAGGCAAAGGGAAAATCCTAAGGGGTGGTAACCTTAGGTCCTAGGGGGCGGTAACCCTAGGTGAGGGAAAATCCTAAGGGGCGGCAACCTTAGGTCCTAGGGGGCGGTAACCCTAGGTGAGGGAAAATCCTAAGGGGCGGAAACTTTAGGTCCTAGGGGGCGGTAACCCTAGGTGAGGGAAAACCCTAAGGGGCGGTAACCTTAGGTCCTAGGGGGCGGTAACCCTAGGTGGAGGAAAACCCTAAGGGGCGGTAACCTTAGGTCCTAGGGGGCGGTAACCCTAGGTGGAGGAAAACCCTAAGGGGCGGTAACCTTAGGTCCTAAGGGGCGGTAACCCTAGGTGGACAAAAACCCTAGGGGGCGGTAACCCTAGGTCCTAGGGGGTGGTAACCCTAGGAGAAAAGTCTAGTCGGTCTGGAGGACCAGACTGGCATCAGGTAAATCTCCTGAGTGGAGTAGGTGAGGACGCGTTCCCCGTAGAGGGAACAGTAGGCGTCGGGTCGACCTAGGGTTTCCGGTTGGAAATCCGAAGTCAGACTCGGACAGTCCGAAGACTGTCAGCTCTTTTTCACTTATGAATTATCAGATTCTAACATTTTCTTGCAGGGTATGCAATTGCTCTGACTAACCTTGTTTTGCAGGAGAAGAGCTCCTTGAAAAAGGAGGTCCGGGCGCCCGGGACCAACTTTTATCCCCTGCGCGACTTCGCGATGTGGAGCAACCTGGTTGGCTGGCCACGTCACACTCCAGGCGCCCGAAACCTCATATAAAAGGAGGGTTGAGGTGCAGCTTTAAAGATAATCTTCTAAGCATTCTCCGTGCGACAAGCTGCTAACGTCTCGACTCAGAAGTACTGCAACGACAACCCGGAGCTTCAGTTTTAGTCTTTTTATTGTCGGTACAATATTCTTTTCTGCTTAAATTGTACTTAGCTTGTAATAGCTTTTACGAATTATAGTTGTTGCCCACCGGAAGCGATCAAGGATCGCGGGCCTTCGAGTAGGAGTCGTCACAGGCTCCGAACGAAGTAAATCCTTCTTGTCCACTTTATTTACTTTCCACTGCGTTATTTCTGAACAAGCTTTTACGATTTCGAAAAACGAAATAGCCACGAGCGCTATTCACCCCCCCCCCCCCTCTAGCGCTTTCGATCCATCAGGTCATGTATGCCCGGTCGAGTACCCATGCTCGACCGGTATTTGCTTACCAAACTCCTGTACTTGAGCAACCCTGCTATGTCCCAGACCACACAAGGTTAAACTTTCTTTACATTTGATCAATCCTTTATATCCGACCGATCGGACCTACTTGGTCAGTCTTTTCAACCAGTCCTACACACTTGGTCGATCCTACATGCTCGGTTGGTCTTACATGCTCGGTCGGTCTTACATGCTCGGTCGGTCTGTCATGCTCGGTCAGTCTATCACACTCGACCTATCCCTGTCTGCCATGCATGTAGCGACCCTCCTTTACCGGGTTTATTCTTTTTCGAGCGGTCCCTCCTTTTGCCCTTTCCAGCCTTCCTCATTTTCATTATCATTCTTTCCTTCTCTTGAGAGAAAAGAAAAAGGAGGTCCCCTTATTATAAACCATATCACTAGCCTCCCCTTCAAGTCTAGTCGAAGGAGGTGTAGCCGATTGACTAGACTTAAGTCTGTTTCTGACCTCTTGCTACCTTTTGTGGCAACTTTACAGTGACTCTTACAATGATCTTGTGACATCTTCTACAGTATTCCCGTGATTTCTTTTGCAATGATCTCGTAACTCTTCTTACAGTGATCCCGTGACTCCTTTTGGCATGTTAAATAGAGCTATGCTCTTGCTTCCTTCCACACCCATCTTCATTCCTCTTGGCTCTATTTTCTTCTATAGGCTTATAGAAACTCATGGCCTCAGATACTTCCTTCTGGGATCAGTTTCTGCGAGAGAGAAGAAAAACTTTGGCTGAGGCATCACAGGCTTTAGACCAGTATCATTACCCGCACAGGGAACCGGAGATGCTACCGTCGACACCCCTGTCTCAAGTTCATTCCGAGACTTCTCTGAGGGACAAAGTTCATCGGGATCTAGAACGCAAGACTAAAGAGTTAAATGATTTGAAGGCTCTTCATGCTTCAAAGATAGCTGCGCTGACTAGGAAGATCCATGCAGACAATCTGCTAATATTGCAGCAACAACAAGAGTTAGATCGGCTGCAAGCTAAGGTGGATATTTTGCAAGCCGAGTTGGATCAACTTAGACTGAGGGTGGACCCTTCAGTCACTTGTTTGAGGGGGTAAGCTGCCCAAATCGTCTGGAGAATGGGACAATTTTCTCCTATGTATCCAAGCTGTCATTCTCCTCTTCATCATCCTTTCCTATGACATCTATAGATGGTCAGTATCGGGCAAAATATTCCCCCTCCCCTTGCTTGATCATGAACAGCTCGAGTGGGGCTGATATACTTATGGCGACCCCATAACTATGTTTGTAAAACTACTATTGATAATATTAAAGCTTGATGTTTGAGATGGACGTGCAATGTAATGTGTTTGGTTATACCTAGAATAAGGAAGGGGGCGATTTCTTGTATGTAACTAAATGATCCTTTGATATCTATACTGTCTAAGAAATCGGGCGGACTTAAGAATTATCCAAGTATTTTAGTTCTTTTTTATATTATAACTTAATAGTAATCTCCTTTATTTATTACACCTAAGAAATTAGACGCCTTTTTGATATTCTCTGCTCGCTGATTGACCCTTCAACGGTAAGAGAATATCAGTAATGTGCGACACGACGACGCTAATACAAGTATGATTTGGCCGACTATGTAATGCTTAATCGCGGTTTCCTGGCACGTGTCGGCTGATTTCTCTTTCTTGACGTAGTAAGCCGCGCGTTCCTGCAATAATGCTCTGTCGCGTCTTTTTTGTGCGACATCCACGGCTCCTTTGATGAATACTTTTTACATCCAACGGCAGTTCTTATCCCTTAAGACTTTCAAAACCCCTAAACCCTTCGCTTCTTCGTCTTCTTCCCTACGCTTTTTGCTGATACTGCTGTCTGGGTTTCTCGTATTCTCAACTGGTCTCCCTCCCTTTTCTGTCTCTCTGCGTTGTCCCTCCTTCTTCGAACCTCAGTAAGTCGTTTTTCTTGCCTTCTTGCATTGCCCTATGGCTGAAGAGTCCTTTTCGGCCTTGGTATACTCAAACTCGTTCTGTCTTTCACAAATCGGATAGGTCTACTCTTCGCTTCCCTAACGAGACTACGGGCTGCGGTGGTAGCTGATCCTATATCCTGCAACAGTATCTCGTGTTAAATGCAAGTGTTGTCGAAGGTTAATGAGCTCAATGAAGAAAGCTAGTGGCTTAGTTATGGAATTAGAATGCCAAAACATCTTGTCGTGTAGGGAACTTTTACAGTCAATAATAAACTGCTTACAAAGTTTTTGATTTTTTCATTTCTAGCAAGAAAAAAGCATGCAGCAATTAGAAGGAAAAAAAACAGCCAGCAGTGATCATAGATATATAGCATTTGGAAACGTTGTATTGAGGTCAAAATTGTTTAGCAAACAAGATATCACTGTATTTTTCTCATAAAGAAACACGCAATTAAAAGTAATTCAACATAATGAAGACTAAATTCTCTTCCTAAATGACTTATGACAAGTATTAGGATGCTATGTTTAACTTGAGTTTGATTGAACATACCTAAACGTTCCTGGATTTGATTATTCTGAATGGGACAAAAACATTGAAACAAATGCAACGTTTCTTGCTTTCGATTCAGCATAGGAACAGAAGGTAGAATATCTTAGAGAAAATGTTTAAAGAAAACATGTTTGCATGCACCTATGCAAAAGCTGGAAACTGTTTTATGGTTTATATCAATAGTAAGGAAAAAAGCTGGAAACTTTTTATAATAATTATTACATTTTGATTAGATCATAAATTTAATATTGAACATAGTGACAAGAACTCCTATGAGCGCTTACATTGTTCTCACATGTTATGTAATTTTTGTATTCATCGAGTTGCATCCAAGTATTCTCCATGAGTGATCACCCTTGATCAACGTACTTAGTGGTCTGAACTGTTAGTTGCTACTCAGAAAACCTAATGGTTCTATTGTACAAAAATTTTATACAAAGGTCTGAACTTTTTCCTAGCTACCATGTGTTCTTTTAAATTAAACTCGGATCGCCTGTGGAACTTAACACGTTTGATCATATGTTTAATTTATTTGTTCTTTTAGGTTTAGACTTGGATATCCTGCGGAACTTAACACGTTCGATCCAAATCACCTAGGTTATTAATTCCATTAAATATTAATTTCCAAAATTGGCTTCCAGAACTGCATGGCGAGGCACATGACCTTCTTGGATATGGGAACAATCACCACCGCCTAGACAAAGCCTTTTAAGGAAAGCTAATATTTAATTTCCTTAAATAACTTTAGGTCAACCAAAAGGAACAATCAAATCACAAGGAAAAGAAAAACAAAAGAACACAACATCGAAAACTAATTCGAAGTACTAGAATCGCATGCCTCTTGTATTTGGTATTTTTACAAAGAAATAAAACTAGTATGATGCGGAAATTAAATACTAGTGTACCTTTTCTTTTGCAAGCAAAAACCTCTAGGTCTTCTACGGTATTCATCTTCTAACCTCGGACGTTGTGTGGGCAACGATCTTCCGAGATGAGAAACCACCAAAGCACCTTCTTCTCCTCCTTGCAAGGTTCGGCCACAACAAGAGCACCTCCAAGGATGAAGAGATTCAACCACCACCAATGCTCCAAGGGATGCTAGAAAAGAGACTTCTTTTTCTCTCCTTCTTAGATCCGGCCACCAAAGCTATCTCCACCAAGAGAAGGTTTCGGCCACACAAAGGAGAGGAGAGGAAAAGGAGGGGCCGACCACACCCAAGGAGAAAAGAGAGGAAAAATAGAATAGAGTCGTTCACCCATGAAGGCACCTCTACCCCCTCTTTTATAATCCTTGGTCTTGGCAAATAAGGAAATTTTAATAAAAACTTCCTTAATTCTTTTGTCATGAAAAGGAAAATTTAATTAATTAAAAATCAATTTTATTTTCTCAATTCATATGGCCGGCCACCACAAGCTATAAACAAGGAGAGTTTTAATTAATTAAAACTTCCTAATTTGTCTCCAGAAATTTATAAAAATTTCTCCAATAATTTTAATCCCTTCATGGTTAGTAAAAAGGAAATTTTATAAATTAAAATCTTTCTTTTAAACATGTGGATAAAAATAAAATTATCTCTAAAAATTAAAATCTCTTTTAATCTACAAATAAGGAAAGATATCAAATCTTTTCTTAATCTTTTGTAGAAACTTATAAAAGAGAATATTTAATTTTTAAACTCTCTTTTAAATCATGAACATGGTTAAAAAGGAAAGTTTTCTTAAAATTTAAAATCCACCTTTTAATCAACAAATAAGGAAAGATTTTAAATTTTAAACTCTCTTTTAAACATGTGGATGATTTACAAATAAGGAAAGTTTTTACCAAAAATTAAAACCATCCTTTTAATCTACAAATAAGGAAAGAGATTAATCTCTTCTCTTAATCTTTTGTACAAAGCTATAAAAGGAAATTTTTAATTTTTTTAAACTCTCTTTTAAAACCATGATATCCACATAAGAAATAATTTTAATAAAAATCCTTTTTAATATTCTAGTGGCCGGCCACCTAAGCTTGGGACCCAAGCTTTGGCGGGCCACCAACTTGGCTCATCCACTTGGTCTTGGCCGGCCCTAGCTTGGGTTCTAAGCTAGCTTGGCCGGCCCCATTGGATGGGTAAGAAGGTGGGTATGTGGTGAGTATAAATCTCTATATACAAGAGGCTACGATAGGGACCGAGAGGAGGAATTGATTTTGGTCTCCCGATGAAATTAAGCTTCCCGTGTTCGCCTCGAACACACAACTTAATTTCATCAATAATAATTCATTCCACTAAAGAACTATTATTGAACTACCGCACCAATCCCAAATTACATTTTGGGCTCCTTCTTATTATGAGTGTGTTAGTCTCCCTGTGTTTAAGATGTCGAATGCCCATTAATTAAGTGAGTTACTGACAACTCATTTAATTAATATCTTAGTCCAAGAGTAGTACCATTCAACTTTATCGTCATGTCAGACTAAGCTCACCTGCAAGGTTTAACATGACAATCCTTATGAGCTCCTCTTGGGGACATTCTCAACCTAGATTACTAAGACACAGTTTCCTTCTATAATCAACAACACACACTATAAGTGATATCATTTCCCAACTTATCGGGCTTATTGATTTATCGAACTAAATCTCACCCATTGATAAATTAAAGAAATAAATATCAAATATATATGCTTGTTATTATATTAGGATTAAGAGCACACACTTCCATAATAACTAAGGTCTTTGTTCCTTTATAAAGTCAGTATAAAAGAAACGACCTCTAATGGTCCTACTCAATACACTCTAAGTGTACTAGTGTAATTATATAGTTAAGATAAACTAATACCTAATTACACTACGTCCTTCCAATAGTTTGTTCCTTTCCATCTTGGTCGTGAGCTACTGTTTATAATTTATAAGGTACTGATAACATGATCCTCTGTGTGTGACACCACACACTATATTATTTACAATATAAATTAATTGAACAACTACATTTATCATAAATGTAGACATTTGACCAATGTGATTCTTATTTCTAGATAAATGTTTATACCAAAAGCTAGACTTTTAGTATACATCCTAACATGAACACCATACACCATGTGCTATTTTCCATCTCCCTCATGTCATTTGGTGGGGGATGGGAAAAATTTGTACAGGTGAGCATACTATGGTTACTCCAAGAGGATTCCTCAGGGCATTGCAGAGGCTCTTCGTCGCGAACACATGATTTTAGCCAAAAGTTCGACCACTATATGAGCAGCCTAACCTTATCCACGTATGTTGATCGGGGCTAGACGCTAGTGGTCGCTTTAAAGAAATTCCTTCACGAACATGAAAGTTTCACTAGACGGTGGAAGGCAACAAGACCGCTTTGTCCTTCCCCATTTGGGAGCAAGATACACTTCAAGATTTACAGAGGATGGCATGAAGGAAATGACGAAGGTGGTGTCGAGAAAATGTCACCAATCCATGAATAAGCTATTTGTTTTCTTTTGGATGTCATGAACGTTGTGACCCTCTGTTATATAGGAAAACAGTGGTGCTTTACTATTAAATCTGGAAATAGGTACAGTTGCCCTTCCGACAAAGCAGAAGAGATGTGCTTTATACAAGTAGTCACGAGTCATGATTTATGACAGCTATGACCAGTCATATGGATTATGGCTGCTATGAGTGGTCATTCTAGGGACAATCAAAGATTTATGCTACAATGTACACACCCTAACTACAACACGCTATTAAAGCAACTTGCACTACAAAAAAAAAAAACAGCATTGCCGACGGATATTTCCGTCGATATTTCGTCAGTACATGTGGATAACGAAGGAACTCCGACGGATATTTCTCCGTCGTAAATATATTTGATGGAATGAGATTCCCGACGGAAAGAGGGGTTTCTGTCGTTAATATTTTACCGACGGAAATATATTTCCGTCGGTAATGTTACCGGAAACACTGTTCCGGAGCCACGAAACATGCCGACGGAAAATATAATTTCCGTCGGGAAAATCTTTAAATGTGTAAAATGTGCATGTTTCCGACGGAATAGCTTTTCCGTCGGAAATTACCGACGGAATAGCCTATTCCGTCGGCAATTACCGACGGAAAAAGCTATTCCGTCGGTAATTTCCGACGAAAAAGCTATTCCGTCGGGAGTTGCCGACAGGAAAACTATTCCGTCGGAATGTATCGTATTTGTTTCGATATGTTCCGACGGAATTATTTTCTGTCGGTATTCCGACGGGAAACTAAAAAAAATAGACAGAATCTGTTTGTTTTGGTCTTCATCCATATATACATTTTTCAAATATATAAACAACCATCAAAAACGACGATATTATACAATCCACACATCAAATACAATCAAAACATCAAATACAATCCACACATCAATATATCTTATAACAATCACACACAAATAAAATCAACAAAACATAAACACAATCCATATCTAACTCAATCTAGAGATATATAGATGCAAATATCCATATCAAAATTTAAGTTTACAGAATACATACCACACTAGAAAGTATTCCAAATAATACAAGAACGCTAAATGATAAAGAAAATCCTGTAAAAGTCAAATACAAAATGATCATGTTGATGTTTAAATAAATCGTTTATATATATATATATATATATATATATATATATATAACGGATTTGATATGAAATGATACCTGAAGAAAATGAGCATATCATCCGATGAAGAGCCAATATGTAAATCCGACCGAACGTGACTCCTGAAATATATAGTAATAAAAGATTTAGAAATAAATATATTATAATATTAAACAGAATAAATATTTTATCATGATCAATATATGTTCAATAAAAATTAAAGTGTAGATGACCAACCCTCACAAAAATTAATCATCAACTGCTTGAGGGATCTTGAGTCTCCTGTGACTCAAAACCTTGTGATCCTTGAGTGAAATTAGCCACGATCTGGCGCATCTGGGCCATATCATCATTGCTCTTGTCACGTTCGACTCTCTTCTTCTCCTCATCAACTCTCCACTGATCCATCTCAGACATCCTCTGATCCATTGATTTCAGTTGAGTACGCAGTTCTTGATTTTCACGTCTTAAAGACTGCATCTCACTGGAAGAAGAGGAACTAGCACAGCCTACTGGATTCCTCAGACAATCAAATGCAACTTTGACTTGAGAGCCAAGGCCGTAGAGGGTGGAGTTTTTTGTCCTTCCACCGACAACATTATAATAAATCTGATTTAGATCGTCGGTGGATAAAGACTGTGACTCCCCCCCCCCTTCTCTACTGATGGCTGAGATGCTTGAGCCACCCTTTCTGTCATTTGTTGCTGCATAAAAAAATTATAATATCCAATTTGATCAGTATTACTAAATACTAATATAGATAGAAGTGAAAAAATGTAATCAAGTTAATAATCTTACGTGTAGAGTCTGAGATCGAGAATCAACAAATGATCCATCCTTCTTCTTATGGGTCTTGAGAAAGACCTCCATACTTGTGGGTTGTCGGGCAAGCTCACGTTCCTACATTCCAAAAAATTAAGGGCAAAAAATTATACAAGTTTGGTAATAAATACAAAATTTGTTATAAAGTATAACTTTAAATTATACTCACCAAATCCATAGTATGCTCAACAATAGATCTGGATCCTGATGTATGTCGAGCGGTACCGGTGCTCGGGCCACCTGGCTCTGTATTTCAATTAGCTTTTGCCTTTTCAGCATTTGTTTGCCACCTTTCTACAGCCCAGGTGGCCATCCATGCACTCCAAATCATCTCAGAAACATACAGAGGCCTGATGCCCTTCTTTCTCATATAATACATATGATCTCTGTACAGTTTAGCACAGTAAGTATTCCATGTAGCTTTAAATTGTTCTTCTTTCCCGTCCACCCATGTGTATATTTTCTGTAATTATAAGTTAAACATTTAGTTTAAATGATCCTATATTATAAGTTACCAAATATATTCAATTTACTTACCACAAATTCATTATAATAAAACAGCTTCATCTCCTGGTCTACATGCCTCCATGTAGTACCATAAGCGCAAACTCGTTCCTTGAATTTGCCTGTGATATATGTGGCTACTCGGTGGCCATCTGGAGTGAATCTGCACGAAATAAAATTAAGTTATGAGAAATATATTATAAATAAACATATATATGAACTTGAATTATTAATAAGAAATAATACTTACGAGTCCCCGACAACAGTAAGGACCTTGTAGCCACGGGGTGCCACAGGCTGCTGCTCTGCCATAATGATATCTGTAAAATAACATTGAACACATCATAATAAGGTTTAAAAACATGATAATATAAATATAAAACAATATGGAAACATAACCTACTGACTAATCAACATTAACAGTTTCTATGTCTTCATCGCTAGAGTTAGATGAGCTAAGTTCAACTTCATCCTCACTGTTGGACATCTCTCCATCATCTATCTCTTCGTAAATGTTATTAACATCTACAAGTAATTGAGAAGTAGATGGGTGTTGTAAATCAACTGAGTGTCTCTCCACTTCATCATTTTGAAATGCATCATGGTTTTGAGCAGTGATTATGTTCGGCATCTCTATGGTCGAGCGAGGCTTGATTCGACAAACAGACAACCATTCACTAGATCTTTTTCTCTTGGTAGGATATTCAAGATAGAAAACTTGACCCACTTGTATCCCAAAAATAAAAGGCTCAAACTTGTTGAATCTTTTATTCGCATTAACCTCAACTAAATTATAATTTGGATGAATTCTAGTACCTAATCTTGGTGTCGAATCATACCATGAACATTTGAACAACACACACCTCTTTATTGGCAATGCAGGATATTCAATTTCTATGATTTCGTCAAGTCTGCCATAATAATCAAACTAAGTGTTATTGTTGTCCATAGATCCTTTAACGCAAACACCAGAATTATAAGTTACTCTCCATGAATCTCGTTGTGCCACGTGGAATTTAAGATCATTAACATAGTAACCAGAATACACATTTATTTTACGAAGAGGTCCTGATGCAATATTCATTATCCTATCATCTTGCACATTTAATATTCTATGATCTTTCACCTATAAAAATAGATAACATATATATTAGGACACTTCTTAATATACATGAACTTAATAATTTTATAAATTCTCTAACTTACATATATTTGAAACCATAATGAAAATTCGGTCTCTAACTTTGTAGCTACCTCACTTGGACCAATTGATGGGTTTTATAGATATAATTGTTATTCGTACAAGCTGAGGAAAAAAATAATTATATTAAAATTGGGATACCAAGCAAAATAATTAAAGGAATTATAAATGTTTGATTTAAGAAGTAAACTTACTTTATGTATGGTTTGACCTCTTCACAATTTAAGAGTATATATGTTCTTGCAGCATGGTATTCTTCTTCGGTTAACCATCGAGAAAGCGATACACCCATTAATTTATCAGGAAACTTGAAAATAGAAAGCATCGATGGGTCTATTGGCTAACAAGCATCATCAGAATTTCAAGGACACTTGCGATGTCTTGTTTGCACACTTTCAACAAAATAATAGGAGCAGAAAGAAGATGCTTCTTCAACCAGATAAGCATTGCATATTGACCCCTCAACTGTTGCTTTGTTACGAATATTATTTTTTAATTTCCTCAAAAATCATTCGAATGGATACATCCATCTGTACTGTACAGGACCTGCTATTTGTGCCTCGTATGGTAAATGTACTGGGAGATGTTCCAATGAATAAAAAAAACTTGGTGGAAATATGCGCTCCAATTTACATAATATGATAGGAATGTCTGTTTCTAGCCGAAGCATATCATCCATCATAATACACCTTGCTGTCAAATCTCTAAAAAATAGACTTAATTCAGTGAGTACTTGCCAAACATTTTGAGAAAGTAAGTCATGAAAAGCTACTGGAATCAGTCTTTGCATAAAAACATGACAATCATGACTTTTCATTCCAAACATCTTTAATCTATTCATATCCACGCATCAAGCCATATTTGAGGCATACCCATCTGGAAATTTGATTTCTTTCAGCCAATTACATAAAGCTTGTTTGCCATCTTTGTCCAATGTATAACAAGCCTTTGGAAATCTATTAGTTGTTTCATCTTGATGCAACTCAGGTCTATTGACTAGTTCTTTTAATTCCTCGCATGATTTTGCAGTGTCTTTAGTTCTTCCAGGCACGTTCATCACAGTGTTAAATATATTATCGAAGAAATTTTTCTCAATATGTATAACATCTAAATTATGACGAATAAGCAGATACTTCCAATACGGTAACTCCCAAAAAATACTCCTTTTCTTCCGACCACACTTACATGTCCTAACAATATATTTATTTATCTCATCAGAACCAGATTGAAATACTGGTAGAAATCCATAACTATCAATTTGCTCAATGATTTGTTCACCTGAAGCATGGAGTGGAGGGGGTTTTCTTACCACAACATTTTTAAGAAAATTTTTCTTATTTCGCCTGAGAGAGTGATCAAGTGGTAAAAATTTACGATGATTATCAAACCAAGATACCTTCCCATTGTAAGGTAATGAAAATGCATCAGAATCTGTCATATAGTGTAGACATGCTAATTTACCAGCCGTGCTCCATCCCGACAACATTGAGTATGCTGGAAAATCACTGATCGTCCATAATAATGCAGCATGCAATCTAAAATTTATTTTACTCGCAACATCATAAGTCACCGACCCTACATTTCATAATTCATTCAACTCGGCAATAAGAGGTTGTAAGAAAACATCTATCTTGTCTTTGGGATTGGTAGGTCCAGGAATAAGTACTGTAAGGAACATAAATTCATCTTTCATACATATCTATGGCGGTAAATTGTACGGTGTTAATATAATCGGCCAAGATGAATATTGTTGCCCTGACTGTCCAAATGGCTGAAATCCATATGCAGAAAGTCCCAATCTCATATTACGTGGTTCCATTGTAAAAGAAGGAAATACAACATCTAGATGTTTCCATGCAGGTGAATCATAAGGATGACACATTATACCTCCTTCGTGCTCATGCTCATGATGCCACATCATATAGCAAGCTGTAACAGTAGATGCATACAAACGTTGAAGTCTAACAGTTAATGGAAAATAATACATCACTTTCCAAGCAATTTTTTTTCTTCTGCCCTGGTGTGCTAGTACCATGCTTATAACGAGGGTGTGTACAGATTTTGTATTCACTCAGATCATTGTCTTCATTCCAAAATATCATGCAGTTGTTTATACAACAATCAGTCTTCTCTATAGGCAAACCTAAACCTCTGACTAATTTTTTTGTACTGTAAAAACTATCAGTCATTATGTTATCAGCAGGAAGCAATTCTGACATCAACTGACAAATGTCATCGTAACATCTTTATGAAAAATGATGTTCTGCTTTCATATTCAATAATCTTGCATTAGTTGATAATTGAGAATGACCAGAGGGAATGTCTTTCCACAGTTCTCTTTCACTAGCCTTTAACATTTCATATAATTGTTGATATTCAGGTGTTGGTGTTTCATCTGTATTGGAATAATCAACTGCAACATTCATCGCATCGTGCACCATTGATTGCATTGCATTATCATTAATTGATGATTCATGAGCAGTAAAAGTTGTGGCATATGATGAACTACCAGAAGGTCCAATTGATTCATAGAGATAAGGCTCTCCGTGACAATATCAATTATAGTAATTTGGCACAAAACCATTTCTACATATGTGTACTTTCACGGTATCCTCATCACGAAAGGCTCTATTCCTACATTTTTAAAGATTACATGGACACCGTAACTCAACACCATTCATACATTCAGGATGATTCTTAGCAAAGTTCACAAATTCTTTGACTTCAGCAATAAAATCATCTCTAATAAATCTATTTTCTAAACGATTATACATCCAAACTTTGTTCATAGACATTTTCACCTAATACTGATAAATTGAGAATCACAAATCAGCATATATTAGCATACTAACACAAAATAAAAAAACGGACTATATTATGTAATAGATTAACAAACTAACATAACATACTTCTAAATTTAATCATGTTATACAACATAAAACATATATAATTTACTAAATTATACCTGAAAATGTCTAAGTCAACCGGAGACGAGCAGCAAAAGCGACCTGTTTACAAAAGAAAAAATAGCTAAAAAATTAACACAATAATTGACAAGTTACACCCGGCAACCAAAACAACCTGCTGGCTGCGCCAGCCAACGGCCGCCGGCAGCCACAGGGTGCCGGCGGCGGCCGCAGGGTGCCGCCGGCGACCGCTGGGTGCCGCCGATGGCCGCAGGGTGCTGCTTGCACCCGCTGGCGTCCGCGGCGGCCGCAAGGTGCCGCCTGTGGCCACCTACGGCCGTAGGGTGCCGCCAGCGCCCGTAGGGTGCCACTGGCGGTCGCTGGTGATAAGAATCGACGGAGGGAGGAAGGTACCTGTGATCGGGATCGGGAGAGAAGAAAGGAAAGCCGGCGCCGCGCGTGAGGGGAAAAAAAAGCGGGTTAGGGTTAACGTAAGTAAGTTTACCGACGGAATAAGTTTTCCATTGGTATTTTACCGACGAAATAACTATTCCGTTGGTAAATAAACATTTTACCGACGGAATTATCAAATTTCGTCGGTAAAATAAATAAGTACCGACTGAATAAGAATTCCGTCGGTAATGTTCATTTTCCCCGACGGAATAAACATTCCGTCGGCACGCCCGTCGGTAATATTGGTTTTTTTTTGTAGTGTTGGACCATTAGCTGCTACAACGTAGAGCAGTTACTAGGAAATTCAGCTGCTACACGTTGTAGCAGCTACTTGGACGGAAAACTGCTACAATATAGAGCAGTTAGGGATGTAAATGAACCAAACGGTTCGCGAGCTATTCGGAGCTCGATTCGGTAAAAAGCTCGTTCGAGTTAGTTCGTTTATCTTATCGAGCCGAGCTCGAGCTCGATTTCGAGCTCGACAGTTTTATCGAGCCGAGCTCGAGCTTAAGGATATTCGGCTCGTGAGCTCGCGAACATGTTCGTTTATAGGCTCGCAAGCCAAAAAAATGAGCCTTAAACCGAGCCAAAAAATGAGCCAAAAAATGAGCTCTAAAACGAGTCTTAAAATGAGCTTTAAAATGAGCAAAAAAATGAGCTCTAAAACGAGCCAAAAACGAGCCCAAAAACAAGCCCGAGCTCGCTTAATGAGTTAGGCTTGTTAACTTTGATAATCGAGCTAATAACGAGCCGAGCTCAAACTGTTCGCGAGCTTGATAATTCTAAAACGAGCTGAGCTCGAGCCTTGTGATAAAAGCTCGATTCGAGCTCGAGCCGAGCTCGAGCCTAATACTGTTCGGCTTGGTTCGGCTCGTTTACATCCCTAAGAGCAGTTACTTGGTAAGTCATTTCAATTTAAGTTTTATTTCCCTCTCACCCTACTATATTATTTTTGTTCGTGATTATAAATGATCTAATTAATTAATATAGGGGAAAACATATGTTAATTGGGGTAGGGGGTGCTATACACCAATCCTTCGTAAGTAAACAGGATGTAATAATACCTTTTGAAGCGTACATTGATAACAATCCAGGGAATACCTCCGTTATATTGATAGGAAAATCCTAAGTGTTTGTATTAACTTTTTGACTTAAGATCTATTTGGAGATGGTTATGTTATTATCTTTATTTAGAATATTAATATTATTCCATTCAAGTATATCAACCCCAACTATAGTCTCCAAGTATTTTTTCGTTTACTCTCAACAAGATGGTATCTGCATTTTCTACTATTGAGAAGCTGCTACACGTTGGTAGAATTTTTGCTACTACTTCGATTTTTACGCTATTATTCTATTAATGATCTGAGATATCTTGCATAATGCCTCTCTCTGTGTTGTAGCAGCTACGGATAGATAGCTGCTACAACATGAAGTCATATGTTGTTGCATACCCGTAAGACCGTAACTGCTACACCATCAACTTAACTATAATTAAATTTCACCTACCCCACCCGTTGCTACATGGGTGTAGCAACTACCACATTATGGCTACTACAACGTGGACCTCATGTTCGTTGTTCGTGAGTTTGATAATGAATCATGAGTCTATTTTAATTTACCACGTCCTCATATCACAACATAGCTAAGAAATAAAATTAGAATAATACATTTATTGTCAATATGATAGAGATTATATAATAAATATAATATTATCAATTAAAGATTACATTTCCCTCACGTCATTTGATCGAGGATGGGAAAGTTCGTCGAGGCCAGAATCCTATGGTTACTCCATGAGGATTCCTCAGCGAATTCCCGAGGCTCTTTATTGCGCACACAGGAAATTTTACAGAGTTTAGACCACTCCGTGAGCGGTCTAAACTCAAGCACGTACATTGATCCGACCCAGACAATGGTGTTCGCATTAGAGAAATTTCTTTATGAATATGGGAGCATACACTAGACCGTGGAAGGCAACATGGCCGCTTTCTCTTTCCCGCTTCCAGAGCAAGAAACACTTGAAGATGTAGACTAGATGCCATGAAAGAAATGGTGAAGGTGGTGTGGGGAAAATGTCGCGAATCCATTTATTAGCTACTCATTTTATCTTTGAATGTCATGAAATGAGCCTGGCTATCTATGTTATATAGGAAAATAGGGGCGCTTAGTATTCAATGTGGGAATAGTTGTATTCACGCATCCCTAGATGGGCTTCTAACAAAGCAGGTTTTTTAATTCTTCACAAGTCATGGTTTATGACTAGTATGACTAGTCATACCTCTCATAAATGACAAATATGAGTGGTCATTCTATGAACATCATAAATCAATGGACCAGATGTCGTAGGTCACCTTTAATTCATTGATGTGTTTACAAAAATTTATTATTTTTACAATAAATAACTGACCATAGAATTTGTATCAGAGAGCTAACTTGACTTGTTAGTTGAATCACCAGTAGCTGCTACAGTTCTCAACTCTAGATTAGCTGCTACACATTGTAGAAGGTAATCCGTAAAAATTGCTAGATGATGTGGCAGCTACTTTGGATTAGCTGCTACACATTGTAGAAGCTAATCTGCAGAAATTGCTAGACGATGTGGCAACTACTCTGGATTAGCTGGTACAGGTTGTAGAAGCTAATCCGCAGAAACTGCTGGACGATGTGGCAGCTACTCTGGATTAGCTGCTACACATTGTAGAAGCTAATCCGCAGAAACTGCTACACGATGTGGCAGCTAATCTGGATTAGTTGCTACCCGTTGTAGAAGGTAATCCGCAGAAACTGCTAGACGATGTGGCATCTACTTTGGATTAGCTACTACACGTTGTAGAAGCTAATCCGTAGAAACTGCTACACAATGTGGCAGCTACTCTGGATTAGCTACTACACATTGTAGAAGGTAATCCACAGAAATTGCTAGACGATGTGGCAGCTACTCTAGATTAGCTGCTACACGTTGTAGAAGCTAATCCATAGAAACTACTATATGATGTGGTAGCTACATGTCTAGAGTTTCTGCTACAAGTTGTAGAAGCTAACTGCTACACGTTGTAGAAGGTAATCCACAGAAACTGCTAAACGATGTGGCAGCTACTCTGGATTAGCTGCTACACATTGTAGAAGCTAATCCATAGAAACTGCTACACGATGTGGCAGCTACGTGTCTGGAGTTTCTCCCCAAATGTGTAGCAGCTAATCCGTATTAACTACTACACAGTGTATCAGCTACTCTTGAGAAGCTATTACACGTTGTAGCAGCTTCGGACTACTAGCTGCTACAATGTGTTGCAGTAGCAGCTACAACAGGTAGCAGCTTCTAACTAATTATAGGTTAATTGATAAACCTGTAGAAGCTCATTTATGTGATCTAAATAAAAAAAATGAGATTGATAGACTAATAGCTTGTTGAGCGTAAACGAAGATAACTTGGAGACTATAGTTTAGTTTGATATACATTAATAGAATAATATTAATATATTAAACATAGATAATAACATAAGACATACATAATCTTAAGAAAAAAAGTTAATCCACACACTAATGCTAAAATCATTTGCTTTATAGCATTCTCTAATGTTCCATTAAATTGAGATAGTTATCGTCGCACTTGGATAAATCGAGTTTAAATCTTTTTCTCTCATAGAAGGGCAGCATCGCTAGGGAGATGTGAGGCTGAGCTTCACAAAGAGTGATATTTCACTCATTCTTTTGATTTATAGCATCCTCTAATGCCCCATTGACCTGGGATAGTTGTCATCGCAATTGCACAATTTCACTTTGGTTCTTTTTCTCTCGAAAAAGGGAAGCTTTTAACTCCTTCTTCGCCTAGTTTCGTTATTCTGTGAGAATCTTAATATAGCCACAAACAACATGATGTTCCATGACTAGACTGAGATACCTGTTACAATTATTTTAAAAAATTCTTGATTCTAAGGAAAAAAAGTTATTGATATAATACAAGAAGAATGGATAATACAAACCGAGAAGTAGACGAGTTTCTGATACAAATGATCTTTCAAGGGAAGAAGACATAGAGCTTGAATCCTCTTCAATAGGGGGTTCTTTAACACCACCCAGAGTGAGTTTCGCCTTCCTGCTAAAGAAAGACATAATAATGAAATAACTATAATGTGGACCAAAGGCAAGGCAACGTGAAAGAGTCTGTTAGGTTAATAGCCGCTTTATAGGAAAAGAGGCTCAAGCAACCCTAACTCTTGATAAAGACTAGTCAAACGGAAGCGTCTTTTCGATACCATTGGTTATCAAAAGACTCACCACAATTCCTTAACACATGAGAAAAGATAAGATCATAATACAGATAGTAAAAACAAGGATGACACATGAAAACAAACCGTCGGGCATTGAATTCTTCCGTGCACCAAGGTACAAAAGTTGCTACGTGTCGCAGCTTAAAATATTTCAATCGTAAATATTACTAGCCCTACAGTGCCTACACACTGATAAAAAAAATTAGTGAATACAGTGCCTACACACTGACTCAAAACTTTCACCCTTAAAAGAATACTTACGATGGAGGTGAAGATTTGGATAGAAACAAGTCGTCGCGGTGAGATTGATTGACGAAGATACCGTGTGGACACCGATGACTCAAATTCTTTCGAAGTGTTTGTCACACAACGAGTTTAGGAGTTAAACCTTTGGCCAATGAGGGTAAAATTATAATTGCATAATAATTGCAAAAATTTAATTGGTCAGAAAAGGTTATTTAGAGATCAGGGGTACGCACTACGCGTTGTAGTAGCAATTCTTGAGTAGCTGCTACAAAGTGTAACAGCTAATCAGAAGTAACTTCTACACAGCGTAGCAGCCACTCTTGAGAAGCTGCTACACCATGTAACAGCTTCTGACGACTAGCTTCTTCAACGTGCTGCAGTTGCTTCTACAACGTGTAGAACCTCATTTAATTGATCTAAATAAAAAACGGAGATTGATATGATCTATTTATTATTAGTTGAAAATGCAGAGTAATATCTTGTTGAGCGTAAACGAAGAAGTAACTGCTACACGTTGTAGCAGCTTCATCATTTTAAGTTAGTTGCTACAAGGAGTAGTAGTTATTAGTCGAAGTAGCTGCTACAACGTGTAGCAGCAAAGCAAAGGCACTGCAGCAGCATAAATATTTTTAAATAATTTTTTTAGTAATTATTTTTAGGGTTAATATCTGCGAGAAAATATAGCTAGTAAAAACATAACTTACCAAGCGGGTGCTACAAGTTGTAGCAACTACATGAAGAGTTAGCTGCTACAAGGTGTAGCAGTTACTTGTCGAAGTAGCTGCTACAAGTTGTAGCAGCTACATGGAGAGTTAGCTGCTACAAGGTATATCAGTTACCTGTTGAAGTAGCTGCTACACGTTGTAGCAGCTACATGGAGAGTTAGTTGCTATAAAGTGTAGTAGTTAACTGTCGAACTAGTTGCTATAACTACTAGCAGTAAAGGAAAGTCCAAGTGGCTGCAGGCGTTTGTAGCAGCCGTCGGCGTTGTACGTCGTAGCATAAATCCTTCCTTCCTTCTACGACTACCATTCCAAGTTAGCTGCTACAAGTTGTAGCAGCTACAAGGACAGTTTGCTGCAAAGTAGTTGCTGCAACGTTTAGAAGTGAAGCAAAGGCGATGTATCAGTAAAAAAGAATTTCAAATAATTTTTTACCAAGTCGCTATACATGAACTTAAATATTTGTAGGGGTAGTATCTGCTAGAAAATGTATCTACCATAAAACTGACTTACCAAGTGGCTGCTTCACGTTTGTAGCTGCTACAACGTGTAGCAGCTAATGCGCAGACGTGGCTGTAGGCTGTAGCCGTTTGTAGACGTCATCATCCTTGCACGTTATAGAATTAATCCTTCTAATATATGCATGCTATAACGGTGGCGAATAACAAATTAAAATGAAACGAATTACCATTGGAAATGGAGAGAGGTGGTAAGTTCTCACAGTAACTGTGAGATTGAAGACGCCGATGAAACTTTCTTGGCAGGAGGCACGAGGTCCGACGGATGACGGAGACGGTGCGAGCAAGAGAGAGAGAGAGCGACGAGGGAGATTTTAATTTGAGAAACTTCCCACGTAGAAGTGTTTTAAAAAAGGCAGAAGGGGAGAGAATAAATAACATATTTTTTTGTAGCCAAATTGAGCTGGTAACACCACGTCTGCGCGTCCCTCACGGTCGCACACAAAGCGTCGCTCAACATATTATATATATATATATATATATATATATATATATATATATATAAGAAAATGGTTGAAAAACTTAAGTAAAGATATGGTCAAATATAGATGTATTTAAATTTATTTTTATATATTATTATAATTTATATCTAATTTGTATTTTTTATTTTTTATTTGATGTACTATAATATGTATAGTTTTTTAAACTATTAACATGTTAATAATTGATGAATTTAAATTTTATAAAAATTTAATTATATATAATATAAAATAAAAAGGAGAGATGAGAAATATATATAATTAAAAATTTAGGACTATACAAAAGTTATTGAGAGATTTTTTAAATATATAAGGTTAGTTATTTTTGATGTGATACAAATATGACAAGGAATGAATTCTTTGAGAATTCCAACTATGTTCCAAGAGCGTAGTACAAATTATGAACGTATATCATTTTTAATATAATAATCAAAAATTAATTTTTTAAAATTGATGATTAAAATTTATTTCATCATATGTCTATAATTTATATATCTATATTTATCTTTTTCTCTATTTACAAAATCTATATGAGAGAGATCATTAAAATAACCCATCTATTTAAAAAAAGCTAGATGCTCTAATAAGCACGCATCCCGAAGAAGTACAACCCAATAAAAGGCGTGGAGACTTCTTTTTTCCTCTTTTATAATATTTAAAATTATTTACTCTAATAAGGAATCGCGAATCCCATCTGATCCGACGGTTCAGCTCGCCCGGCCCCCTACCAACACTGGTCCGTCTCCCACGTCCGCCGGCAGTTTCCCCGCGACATCGACGAGCTCGTGCTTTCGTACGTATACCTCCTCCGCAGGAGATGTTGATCCGGCGCCATCCGCTGCCGGTCGTAGTCGGCGCGCTTATCGGGATCGGCGAGCGTAGCGTAGGCGGCGTGGAGGCGCAAGAACTCTTCGGCGGGTGCGCCGACGTCAGGGTGGCACTCGAGCGCCAGCCGCCGGTACGAAGCCTTGATCTCGCAGTTTGTGGCGTTAGCGGGGACGCCGAGGACCTCGTAGAGTGACGCCGGGGAGGCTGCTGCTGCTGCAGCTCCGGCAGAGCCGACGAATGAGGGCCTCGATGCGGCATGGGCTCGTGGCGAAGCGAGGAAGTGGGTGGGAAAGGAGAATAGAGCATGCGCCATGGCGATGGACTATGAGGAAGAGGCCGGAAGTATCTGCTTTCTATAAAGAAAGCCAGTGGACGACGTCGTTAGTTAATTTCTCGATTATGCACGGGCACGTGGCAAAGATAGAGTGATAGGTACGTCATGCATACATAATACAAGAACATATCAAACGTGAATTCGATGTTGACCTTCTTCTCAGCTGCCGCCAGGAATATAATAAGATCGAGTGGTGAAGGTAAATTTGTTGAATGTCTTATGAGAAGTCAGATTTGTGGATAAGAAGAACATCTGTAATAAAGGGAGGAAGAGAGATGACTGACTCAGAGTCTTCATCAGCATCGAGTGCTTATCCACTATGGGCCGAATTTCTAAGCTTATCCGTGGGAGACAAGTCACAGAATCACAGCGCATTGAATTGGCAGTGAACGCGTGATACATCGTTCACTATTTTTTTTTAAATATCTAAAATTAAAAATGGAATTATGATGAAAATATAATTTCGTCCTTAATTTAGGCATTTCTATCGTTAATTTAACAATAAAAATATATTACCATCACACTATGGATAATTATTAATAAAAATATTTTTAATATATTTAAATTAGTAATAAAAATTTAATTCTTTTTACTAATTTTATAGATATTTAATTTCGTTGTTATATGAGTAAAGTAAATTTAATTTTATCGTTAAATTAATGATAGAATTAAATTTTAATCGCTAATTTAGTAAAATTAAGATTTCTCCAGCTCGAGTTTTCCTCTATCTCACCAGTGTCTCCTCTCTTTGATTTGTCGACGTCGTCCTCTCCGGCATGTGATCTTCTCTCAGACACGATGGTAACCCTCTTCCCTCTCCTGATTTCTCCTCCCGTCAATCGCGAGGCCGAGCGCAACCTTGGACGAGTGTAGCCTAGGCCAGGGTGACCACGAGCTTGGCCGATCGACCATGCTTGTGGCCTCAGTCCTTGTCGTGAGCTTGGTCGGCTGCGGCTACAAGCTTGGCCAACCTCAGGTTCACTGTGAGCTTGGTCGGCCGTGAGCTCGACACGAGCTTAGGGAGCTTAGCAACAGCGAGCTCGGTCACGACCTCAGCTAGCCCTACCCACGAGCTTAGCCTTTTGTGAGTTTGGTCGATTGTGAGCTCGGCCTTAGCCGCAAGCTTGGTCAGCCAAGAGCTTGGTATTTGTCATGCAGGCTTGTGGAAAAGGAAATAATTGTATGATCTTTTGGAATAAAAACATTAAACTTATTGAATGTAAAATGTATAATCATTCTCATTATAAACAACGTAGTTGCATATCAAGGAAGAAGAAGAATTTATCATGTAAAGTTATATATTGTTTTTCGTTAATTACTACTATACTTCAATATTTATGTAATATACCAAAAATATATATAAGGATTAAAATGATTAAAATTTGACATAATTAAATTTATTTAGAAAAATTAATTTATATTGGTGTGAAAATAAGGGAGAAATAGATTTATATGAATTTATTGAATTTACTAGATTTTTTTTTAAATTTTATAGGAGTTTTTTTTTATATTTTATAGGGATAAACTAGATAAAATAGAAATGTGTTTAGTTATCATATTTTCAATGTATAAAGTCGTTGAAACAACCACTACAACAAAAACCCTCATAGACATCAGTGGAACAACAACGATTTTAAACAAAAACTGATGTCATTGAGTATTTTACACCGATTTTTCCAAAAACTGGTGTCTATGAGCGCAGATTTTAGCTCATAGACATCGGTTTTTTAGGCGATGTCTATGAGCGCCTTTTTTTTCGTTAATAGACACCGATTTTAACAGCGGTTTTTAAAACCCGGTGTTAATGAACTAAAATAAAATATTTTAATTTTTCCACCAATACTTAGTCAAAATTTGCAATATTTCATTCTTCCCTCCAAACCTAAACCTATATCGCGCCGTCCGTATACCGTCACGACTCCACCACCACTTTCCTCCTCGCCGCTGGGCATCCAGCCATCTCTCTCAGCCTCATCTCCCTCTTCCCCTTCCTCATCTCTCTCAGCCATCTCTTAGCCTCATTTCAACACACGGCTTTCTGCCTTTTCTAGTTTTCCCACAAATTCGGCCAAACCCTCACACGAATAACCCCCGAGTCCTCAGCTGCTCGAGCATTCAGAGACGTAGGGAATGGAGATTGTTCGATCACAGAGGGAATCGACTCATGCTGCCGCCTCGACAACGTCGGCTAAACTCTCTTTCTACCGCTCCGCGCCTGCGCTCGAGGTCCGGCTGGAAGATTTTGAACTCTACGGCATAGATCGCCTCCGAGGTACCTTGCAAAACCTCATCTTTTCCCATTTCTAGGGTTTGTGGTTCGTTGTATACTCCCTCGAGGTCCGGCTGGAAGATTTTGAACTCTACGCCATAAATCTCCTCCGAGGTACCTTGCAAAACCTCATCTTTTCCCATTTCTAGGGGTTGTAGTTCGTTGTATACTCCCTCGAGGTCCGGATGGAAGATTTTGAACTCTACGCCATAGATCGCCTCTGAGGTACCTTGCAAAACCTCATCTTTTCCCATTTCTAGGGTTTGTGGTTCGTTGTATACCTCCCCTTCCTTGATCAACTTCCCTATCCTGCGTCTGTTTGGCTCTGCTGAGTAATCGGAGAAGAGCTCAAGAAGCTTTGAGTAGTTGAAGGATAACTTAGGGAACTTCTGCACATTTGGAGGGGAGAGTTCAGGGAGCTTTAAGTAATACCCATTTGTCTTTATGAGATGCCGACATGTTGACCTGGTCGAAGGTCGACTCTTGAACCAGAGGTCCTTGGCCAATTGGCTAAGGTGGAAATAAAGCCACATGTGCCTGGTTGTCTAATTGGAATATGGTCCACATCATGGGATATCATGTTTGATTGCTCGACATAGAATGAAATTCTAGATGTAATACTCTAAGATCTAACAACTTTGTTGGGATCACATTCCTCTAATACCACCTGTTCACCACTTGCTACAACTTATTGTCTCAGACCATGTAGATATTATCTTGTGCTTTAAAAATGTAGAATTACCTCCACCACATGTCCATGTTGTGGGATCTTCATCTCTTAAGGTTGAATAACACAATCACAGTAAAAGGAACAAAATCAATTTAATATGGTTCGAAGTAAGCTCACAACATTTGAAGCCAGATTCGGTCCAAGTGTGATTGTGTTCTTGGTTATTATCATAAACTCTTTTTAGTCTATGAAAACCATTTGTTGTCGTTGTCTCTCCACATTTGCTCATTTTCTCTCAATATTAAGTCTTAGATGTTGGAATCCTGATTTATTTATTTCATTTGGCAACATCTCACAAGTTATGATTTCATCCTCAACAACAACAACAACAACAACAACAACAACAACAACAACCAAGCCTTATCCCACTAGGGCTATTATCATTTCATCCTCACAAACTTCAAAATCCACAATTCATTAAATTTGAAGGGAAGTAAAAGGAAGAAGATCGCCATAAACCTCAACCAATCATCAATGCAAGGTTGTTGTGCTAGTTTTGGCATTTTCATTTTCATTGTTATCATGTCTCAGTTCATTTTATCTTTTTCTTCTGTGAGATCTTGTTTAATTTACATAATAAGCTAGATATAGATACCATTTATATTATAGCTTGAGGAGGAGGACTGTGTGACATAATATAATTTTTCATTCCTCTCAATAGTTGGTTAATCCTACTTGGACAAGTTCACACTCAGGCCTTAAAGCATCTAGACCAATTGATCATGACTTAATTACATGTGGTTTTTCATTGGAATCTATTAACCACCTACTCATCAACTCTTATTGCTTCTCAAGGATTGAACACACTTAAGGATGTCAGAATGATCTATCAAATGCATCTAATTTTAGTGTAAGATTATGATTTATCATGCTACACATTTTCTTTTGAACCTTTGACTTATCATTTCCAGATTTCTAAAGGCACGAGGGTTCAATATTGAAAAAGCTACTCATATGTGGTCTGAGATGCTCTAGTGGAGGATCAACTTTGGTGTTGATACTATCATTCATGTGAGATTAGCTAATGTACATTTTCCTTTCCTACTTTCTTGTAGCAAAAGTAATGAGCACAGTCAAGAGCTTCCACTAATGATTTACAGGTTAATAGCTTGGCATGGTTTTGAACTTTTTTTCCCTTAAGGATCTAAAGTTCTCTAGGCTTTTGACTGGAAGTCCCACATTGGGCTTTAGATATTATCATTGAAGTAATGTGCCAAGCTGCATGGTATAAATTCTGGATTTAACCTGGAAACGTGCTATGTAGAATTTTGAGTTTTAGACTTATTACAAAGTCTTGCATACCTATATCTATGTTATGAGTACTTGTGGTTCAAATGCTAAACCACTCATGGGGAAATCTGAATGAAATAGAACAAACCTTGCCCTTAATTAAAATGTGTTCCACTTGTTATTTGATTGATAATTCTGTCTTAAAGATGACATTTGACAACCACAAAGCACATTAAAATAAATTCATAGTTGGAAATAATTCCAACAGAAACTTGGTTTGGAATATAAATCTCATAAACCTCGTATATACTTGTTTTTTTTATCTTTCACTACGAGATGTCACCACACTGCATTGGATATGAGAACGACAAGGTTAAAAACTAACATATACATTGTTTGATATTTGAAGAGTGATAATTTGAGTTTCAAGTTTACCAATGTTTCAAAAGGTTATTATGCCTTCCATTTTCTAACAGATTAAGTTTACTTAGGATTTTGTATTTGATGAACTCGACGAAGTCCTCCATTATTAAGATTTTGAACTCTACGCCATAGATCGCCTCCGAGGTACCTTGCAAAACCTCATCTTTTCCCATTTCTAGGATTTGTGGTTCGTTGTATACCTCCCCTTCCTTGATCAACTTCCCTATCCTGTGTCTGTTTGGCTTTGTTGGTAACTTATATTCGATTGTTTTCATGAAGTCCTGCAGGGTATTTCAGATGGTTTGCCCCGAGGAAAAAGGCCCGAAGAGATGGAGAAATTGGTATTGCGTGTGATTTTGTTTGGATCGTTCATTTTACTTTTAAATATATGTTTTATTTTGGGAAAATTAGGTAACTGAACTATGGAGGGCACATATGAGGCATCAAGATCCATCAGAGGTCATGAACAAAGATATCATTTCACACTTCGTTCTTCGTCTTGCATATTGTAGAATGTAGGTTTTGATTTTTATGGTCATGTTTTATTTTGATATCACACTATCTTTCCTGAGTGTTATCTCCTTCACCTCCTAGGGATGAATTAAGGAAATGATTTCTTTCCATGGAGACTTCTCTTTTCTGCTATCGATTCCGACTAGAAAGCCCCGAGTCATAGGTATATTCTGGATACCTTGTATGTCATTACCTACCAGATTTACATTTGTGATGCTACTAGTAACTAGTAATGGGCAAGATTGAACTTCAATAAGTCATCTTAAAACTCTTGTGATGCAATATATATTTGTCAATTTATCTTCTTATCAAATTCCAGGGAACTGATTATAAATTGTTTTGTTCTGTTTGAAAGTAACACAGATACCAGTTGCTCAATCATTTATAGCTTTTACTGTTATGTCTAGTAATTTGACAAATTTTTATTATTTTTTGCAGCTGATACACTCTTTTTTAAGGTACCATTTATCTACTTGTTTTTAGTCTAAACTCTCTTTTTTACTACAACAATGTTTCCTTAGTTTCTACTGACCTGTGTCTACTTGCAGGCACCCTTTGAAGAAGTGCTAGAATTATTTGTTGGCCGTAGGGTTTTCCTACAAAAAGGTTTTGCTTATGTTGCGATGCATCAGGTCCATGTTAAATTTATCTTTATACTTTCAAACTCCACAAGATGTGATTATAACTTTATACTTAGTCAGAACTTTTTTTATTTTCATACTAGATCGTTAAAACCTGACAAGTTTTTTGGATGCTGAGTCACGCTCTGTTATCTTTTTCATGGTATTGTAGATGTGCAGTAACATTTGATAAATGATCTAATATCCCGCCTTGTGAGGCAGCAAGCAGTTCTTCTGATCAAGCAAATAGGTACTGATTTTATTTTAATTGAACTATTAAATCATGCCCACACTGACTTGTTAGTGTATGATTAATTCCTTGCATTTGTTCATCAGGAGACAACATTGTATCTTTGATGTTGATCAGATTTTTGTCCAAAAAGTTTCAGAGTTTTGATCCCAAACGACTCACTAACATCTATTAACTAGTTTTTTTATGTTACTCAAAATACCATGCATTCTCACAAGCAGCTAATCAGTTTATAGTTCTCACTTCAACAAATGTGTTCCTGAAATAAAAGACAGTAGTACCAACACTGCAAAGAGAGGGGCTTCTGGCTCCATCGACAAGATGCAGAGTGGATGTCTTTTTTTCACCCTGATTGTTTCTGTTTAAATTTTGTATCTGTTTCTCGCATAGATTTCATTTCTAGGTCAAGTTAGCCAGTAGCTTGACGTTACCATAATGCTCTCATTTTCATCATGATGATATGTTAATCTTATTTTTGCATTGAATTCTATTCAAGACTATTGTCACTTCTAATGCTACATAATAAAACAGAACGCCAATCAAGTGATATAATATCGATAGGCATTTGGTTAATCTTTTTTGGTTGACTAATGTACCATGATTGATTATTTTCTAAGCAGTAGATTCTGGTGGAAATGCAGCAAAGGCAGGACTTAGGGCTGGAGACCAAGTATTGTACACAAGAAGCTTCTTTGGGGATGAGTTGTGGCCTGCTGATAAACTGGGTTTTACCAAAACAGCTATCCAAGCAAAGCCAGACTCTGTTTATTTTGTAGCAAACAGGTATGATCTACTGGGGTCGTGTTGTGAAGTCTGGCAGAAATACCTAAATATGAAATGGTGAAAATATTTGTTAGGGTTTTCCATCCAGTAATATATCCATGTACTTTTCTTCTTGAAGAGAGGAACATTTAAATGTTCAGAATATTAGGGAGTTTGTAGACACAATGTTTGCACTTTTCCTAATACGTTCTTTATCTTTTATCTGATTCTTATTCTCCCTGTTGCATTTCTTTACACTCTAACAGGGGAGCAAAGGTAGATGTAAAAAGACTAACTAAGAGGCCTGCTCCTCCTCGATTTGGTCGCACCTTGACTGAAGCACAAAAGGCAAGCTAATCGTTTTGCCTCAGTCTCGATGTTGTCCTGTGACTGATTTCTTTAATTTTTTTTGATTGATTGACATTTCTTTGAATTGTTTCTGATGTGTTCAAATCATACGTTGTCCAAGTTATCTAGTTTAACTTTATTGCTATTACTTAAATTCAAAATTCTCCTGCTTTCTGATGGGAGGTTGGAAATCTCTTTTTTCCATTTTCAAAAAGAAGTACCAAGAATACGTTCATTGGCACTTCTCAAGTACTGATTAATTAAAAAGGACCCCAGTTAAGAGAGTTGGATCGTGGAGCTGATATTAGTGTTGCTACACCAGGATGTTTGAATGATATTCTGAATATGAAAAGATTGAACCTCCATCAAGTACTGATTAATTATATTACAACTATGAGAAAACTTTGTTGCAATAATTTCTGGTCTGGAATATATTAAGTTCCCAGGAATGATAAATCTATCACTATATGATGTGGTTGAGATAAATGATGAATGTGTTTCTTTTTAAGCATTCAAATTAGTCATCTTGTTACTTGGTGCTCTTACTACTTTTTCAACTATGATTTTTTGTCTTGGTTTACTAATATATTATTTATGTGTTTTTACAGTTTACAAATCTCAAGTACTCAAGAGTTAAAATTGATGAAGTGCGGTTCAAGTGGGCTGAATGCATGTTAGATTACATTTGAAGTGCGGTTCTACCTTGATGTGTTGTTAAAAGAATGTTCTACCTTAATGATTCTGACATCTATTAGCTTTTGATGTAAAAAGAATGTTTGTGTATTTTATGGATACTGTTGTAAGAAAATTATTTATGTAATTTGTGAATATTTGTGTATTTTATGGATACTGTTGAATGAAGAATATTTGTGTATTTTTTTTTGTTACTGTCGGTTTTTCATTGTTTCGGAAATCAAATTTGTGAAAAATATCGATATTACATCGGTTTTCCACTGCTGCAAAATCGATGTTATTAACTAATATTACATCGGTCGTATACCGCTGTCAAAACTGGTGTTATTAACATATAATATTACATCGGTTTTACACCGTTGATGAAACAGTGTCGTTAAGTGATACTACATCGGTTAATAACCGATTCGAACACCGGTGTCGTTAAGTGATACTAGACCGGTTTTAACCCGATGTCTAAAATGGCAGACCTTTTACATCGGCTTCATAGACATCGGTCGAAAATGTAATAGACACCGATGGAAAACTGATGTCTATGAGGGTTTTTGTTGTAGTGAACGTTTGTGCATAGCCAAAGGGAAGAAAGTGGGTTCTCATAAGTTTTTCCAATTTTTCCCAATCGGTAATTTTAGATTTATCTTGTCTCTCTCATGATCGCTGAAGCTGCTCTCACCATGCTGAGGCTCGACCTTTAAATTTAATAACAACCAATTTTACTTTAACGTGATCAGGTGCTTCCTTGTACTTGAAAATCCCCTCTACTTAGTTGAGTCAATCAATGAAGCCTTCCGCTGGTAATGTGCCAAAAGAATTAGGAAGATCAACTCGGAAACCAAAGTTCCCATATCGTTCCTCTCGACTACGGTGTTCCTAGTACGTAGTACGATGGTGATATGGATTCTCAAAAGTAGACTCAGAGTTATGATCAGAAATCTCACGATCTTCAAAATCCCATGCTGCCATACGTTGGCTTAATTCCGCAACTTGCTTCTACAAATCCTCAATCATCATTACATCCTGGATATTATGATCACAGTGCTAGGCTTCATCATTCAGAACCTACCTATTGCGACCATGACCATGTCCACGATGACCCTCCATTGGATTTTAATGAGCTCTAATACCAACTGGCGCCGAGCAAAATATAGATTATTCTGGGGCATGATGTTTCAGAGAAATTAACAAGAAAATAAGAGAGAAATAACGAAATAAGAAATAGCCCAAGCTAGGTTTTAAAAAAAAAACTTCTCGAAAAAATAAGAGCGGGAATAGAAGAATAAAAGAGATGTAGTTGTAACGTGGTTTAAGCGAAAATAATTGATTCAATATCAAAATAACTTGTCCTAAACATCATCTAAGCATAGGTGTATATAGCTCTCAAAATCCTTAAAAAAATTTAAACGAAAAAATAACCAACTAGACTTATTCCCTAAGGTGTAGGATAAATTAACTAACAATACTTGATTCCTAATATTTAGGACAAAATTAAATATAATTAAAATAAATAAAAATTAGCGAATAATTATTTAAAAGAAAATCTAATTTGGATCTCCTCCTCCTGCATCATCTTTCTTCTTCAAACGTAATATAATATTGGTGCTTTTTATAATGGTGTCATGAGTAAATAGTATGAGCTTTTCCCGTTTATATATTATTATGACAAAAGGAACTCCTAATTGGATCAAGAGCCTTTGATCTCACAATAAGATGTTGCCATAGCTTGCTAGCTCGCTATTGATAATGAATGGTTGCACCAAAAGTATTAAGCCAATAGGTCGAGAGCAACCACCACCCAATAGGTCTATGAGTTATTGTCGATCAACCAATTTAGGCTAGTTCACAATGACTATTTGGTGTCTCGATCCTTCATCCTCAACATATATTTACTATCTCTTTTATTTGCACAGCAAGATAGTAACAATTAGCTACAAGATGTTACTTTTCTCAGATCTAGCATAAACATGGAACTTCTTTCTTATGGTCTAATCATGACAACATTCTTCCTCTTTTAATCTAATTTGTTTCATCTTGCCTTGCAACAAAAAACAATCTACGATAAATAAAATCACCAACAAAATTTGATGAAAACTATTACAACAGATTACTTATTGGTGGCTCAAGTGCTTCCACTCTTCTTCGTGGCAATTCATCTCGTATGAGAGAAGGTTGAATTTCAAGAACAAGTGAATTGGCATATCAATACACTAATGGTATAACTCTCTTAAAATATCATTGTGTTAATAGAATTAGGTTGGACAAAAACATCAAATATTTGTAAGTACAAACTTCAATTAAAATTGTATTTAACAGTACTTAAAATACAATTTAATTTAGTTTTTTAGTAAAAAAACTTCTACTTGTGATATAATAGCTTTATTGAAGAGTTTATAACCTTACTAGTTGTATGTGATTTACCTCTTTTCATTTTACTGTGAGATCGACGATGAGGGACGATGTGGTAGTGAAAACACCTTTTTTACTTCAATTATTGAAGAGTTTATGATGCGTATGAGTCCAATTGATCAGTCATGCTGCTAAACTCATGATCATCAAGGTTGACCTAAAAAACAAGAATGATATCATCATTTTAACAAAGCACGAGGAATGTTGGCTTTTAAAATAGCAGAAAAACTTTTTTTTCAAAAGGTGGAAGCTAATTTGAACGGATTTGATGGTAAGAGATAAGTAATTGAGAAGAATTTAACTTCTAAATAAAAATAATAAATTCAGTTAATCTTATTAATTAGTCCGAGAGGTGATTGATTCAGTCCCATAGAATTTCAACATCTTTTGGTTGCGCATCTCATTTGGAGGATAAATTCCTACAAATTTATCATAGCGGGGATCGAACCATGAGTATCTAGGTGACAACTTGAATGCTCTACCGCTATACCATAGCTTGAAACAAGCTCAGACACAAGTGAAGGTGGTCAGTGTTATTTTCAAATTTCACTTTTAAAATTGGTACTTGCTCCTCGATCATGAACCAATCACTATTCGAAGGGCTAGTAGGTATCCCTGATTTATCTTCTCCATATTATCCTTGGGACGAATTGACAGAAGTGCAGGAGGTGAGCATAGTCACTTTTTTTATTGCCAACTTAACTGTGGTCCACAAAGAGAATGTTCAACGAGTATGTCTACGATCAACAACAAAGAGGAAGAGACGGCGAGTTAGCTACGTTCGATCAAGCAGGATGCCTGTGTTGAATATAAGTGAATGGAGAAGAAGTGGAAGAGGAAAGAGGCTCCATTGTGAATGGGACTTTAGTCCCACATTGGGAGTTTCATGGCATGATGGTTGGTTTATATTGATTCACATGCATTGAGAATGTGAACAAATGCATGGGGAGAGGCTCTCTCTCACGTGTGGGTGTGCAAGGGGGTGCAAATCCAAGTCTCGGATCGCACTGAACCATGTTGACTCATATGCGGGCACGACCTACGTGCGTCGAATGTCGGACCGGTCGGGGCAAAATTCGCCCAAGTGGAACAACCAACCTTTCGAGTAATAATGAGTGAAACAGTAGTCGTTTCACTGCTCAGCTAGTAATGGTCATTAATCGACCATTAACGCAAGAGGGTCACGACCGTGCCAATCACACCGTGGCCAAGCAACACACGGCCGTGCCAACATTCCAGAGGGGAGGAAGGCCACGACCGTGTGACCTCGGCAGAGACGAAGAAGGACACGGCCGTGTGACCCCACATGGCCATGTGACTCAATCTGAGAGGAAGCCGTGTGAGATTGTGTAGATTCCACACGGTCGTGCGACGAAGAACACGGGTTGTGCCACGCCAAAACAGAGCTGTGCTGAATTCTTGGCAGATTGTAGACCGATCGTAATTTGACCATAACTTTGTATTCCGTTGGAGTTTCGGGCTATTCTTTATACCAAAACGTATCTGACTTCAAGATATACAACTTTTCTTCAGATCTAACAGAGAGAAAGAATTGTTTGCCCGTGCTAAATGGCACGGCCGTGCCTCCCAACCGCGGGTTCAACTGGACCTCCGCCCATACTGCAAACCAAACTTCGAACCGCCATAACTTTAGGCTCGGTTTGTGCCAGGGCTCGATCCAAGTATCAGATTGAAGATAATTTTAAGGGATACAATTTTGGTTCAGGGTGAATCATGAGAAAACCTGGTTTATTGGGTGAAAAACCTGGTTTACCGGACGCTTGTAATCTTGGTTTTCCTGGGCAGCGTGGAGGAGGTATAAAAGGGTCAAGAACCCTATTCTTTAATTATCTTTGGTTCGGGACTTTGTCCCTCCCCTCGGGGAAAGCCGTCGAGCTTCATCCACCGCTGTCTCTTCATGATCTGTCCATCTCCGGAGCAAGGAAGCATCCCCAAGACGTCGGAATCATCAAGCATCTCTTCTTCCTTTCCTTCTAGGGTTGTAAGTATGCTTTTCTTTATATTCTGGGGTTGTTCTTCCCCCACAATGGAGTAGACATCCTCTTCTAGGACTAGGAAGTATTTGTAATATGATAGAGATGTAGAACTATGTAGATTCGTCTTGTTTCTATTCAATGACCTGTTGATGCCTTGTTCGTGCTTGATGAGTTGCGTGTGTGCCATGTTTACGTTTCTATGCTTTGATTTCTTGATGTGGAGGATTGTTGATCCCGTAAAGGGGATACCTTTGTGCATATTGACCAAGGTACCCTAGTGACAGGGGTAACCCTTTCCGGACGTCTAAGACGTTCCCTTAAAAGGAGAAACAATCCCTTAGGAACTGCTGCTCTCGTAAAGAAAGTGCTCTAGATCGTATACTCGAGGGGCCCTAGTGACAAGGGTAACCCGTTCACGGACGTCTAGGACATTCTCTTGAAGGGGGAGGCAATTCCTCCATGAGGAGGTAGGTAACCCTTATCCTTATTGTTATTTACTAGATGTGTATCCCAATGATCTACCGAGGCACCCTCGTGACAAGGGGATTAACCGTTACAGGATTTCACAGGGATCGTCTCTATTCGACACTTAGGGATATTGACCAATGTAACTTCCTACAAGAGCATGGACATAGAGGGCAGAAACTAAGCAATCTATGTAGTATCTCCTAGTATTACAATGAAGCCAAAATCCTAGAATCCATCTCCCGAAGCTCATTCCATCCAAGATCAGTTCTTTCTCTTTCTCTCATCATTCTCTTTCCCTTTTCAATCGCCCTCGTTAGTTTGCAAACGCCAAAGCCAGCTTTCGACCGTCTAGATAACTACCTTGCGACATCTCTAGTGCTTAATCAATAGTCCCTGTGGATTCGATATTTTTATTACTGACTATGAAACCATACACTTGCGGTTGCGTAACAAGTTTTTGGCGTTGTTGCCGGGGATTGTTTGCATTAACATTAGTAGATTAGCAATTTAGTTTACCTAGACTTGTGAATAGTTTGTGTTTTTCCATTTTATATTGCAATTTGTTTTCCATATACATAATTAAAAAAAACACTGCATTTTTTTTTCTTACGATATAAATTCTACATTGTCTTTCTTGTTTTTCATAGAGAATTTTATTTCTTGTCTTTAATTCTTCATTTTTGTTTTTTCTCATAATTTTTTTAGATATCCATGAGCACTAACATGTTAAGCAGGGCCTTAAAAGATTTTTCTGCACCTATTTCTGCAAGATTTTTATCTCCTATTGTGCAGCCTCATATTGAAGCAAAGAGTTTTCAACTAGACCCAGAGTTAATTTCCATGATACAAGCTCACAAATTTGGAGGAGAAGCATCAGAAAGTCCTTATCTGCACCTTGAGACATTTCTAGAGCTTTGTAATATGGTGAATAGTGAAGGAGTATCAGCAGATGCAGTTCGATTGATGGCATTTCCTTTTAGTATCAAGGATAAAACAAGGACTTGGTTTTATTCTCTCCATCCTCAAAGCATCACAAGTTGGGAACAATTGGAGCAGCAATTTCTGAATCATTTTTTCCCTCCAAGTAGAACAATTTATATGAGGAATTGCATTATAAATTTTGCTCAGGCGTATGGAGAATCATTATTTGAAGCATGGGACAGATTCAAGAGTCTACAAAGACAGTACCCTCATCATGGTTTGGAGAAATGGCTGATTCTACACATATTCTATAGGGGAGTTTCTTTTTCAAATAAGTGCTTGTTAGATTCATCAGCTGGAGGTTCTTTTATGGACAAGAGTATAGAAGAAGCTTATACATTGATTGATCAAGTGGCATTGAACCTCCATGGATGGTCGAGCAAAAGTTTGATGGAATCTCCCTCAGAAATTCAAGAAGTACAAGTCATATATACAAGAGAGTCTGTCAAACAAAATGCAGTTCAACCACCCAAGAATGTCGAAATTCAGAAGTCACAGAATGAGGAGTTCAAACATTTGGGGGCAAAGATTGAGAGCATAGTTTTAAAATGGTTCAAAGAAGATCCCCCTCCTTTACAAACAAAATCTAGTGAGATTTGTAATGATATTGAGTTGAGAAAGGGAAAGAATCATGAAGAACTTCTGAGGAAGGACATGTTTAGAATTGAGGAGAAGAATAATAGAAGATCACAAGAACTCAATTCCATTTCTCCAGGAAGTTCCCAAAGGCCACAAGTACCTTTCCCTCAACGGTTGATCACACCATCACTAGGCAAGCAGTTTGAGCCTCTGTCACAAGATCAACCATTCCCAAGACCTTCACCAAAGGTTTTTTTTTTCCACAAAGGCTAGTGAGGTCTAATGAAAACAAAGACTTTGGCAAATTCTATGACACTAATATGATTGAGTGTAGATTTCTGGATGTATATGAAGATGAGGACTCTTCAGATGATGATTGTGATGATAATGCTGCAGACAACAAGTTTTCAGATCTACCTTCTGGGTTTACAGGGTGTTATGATGAAATTGAGTTTTCAGATGATGAATGTGATGTGGTAGATCAACTTAAAACTGCAAATGAAGTTAGTGATCCTCTTATAGATGATTCTCCCACTGAGGATATTGATGCTAGTTTATTTTTTGATGCTTTTTGTTAATGATGATAATATTGAAGAATGTGTAGGGAGTTGTGTTTTGGAAGCAGCATCTCAAGAATCACCTCCTTTGATCACACAACCAATTGATGATATGGAATTTGTAAGAATGGAATTGGTTGATGATAAATGTGTAGGGACTTTTGCAATGGAAGCGAAGCCCCAAGAATCACCACCTTTTGTAGCATCAACACCTAAGCCAGAGCTAGAACCATCATTTGCTTCAGAGGAAGTCACATCTACAGGTTTAGTAGTTTCAGGTATTACTCAGCAAAGCAAGGTTAGTATTTTTTGTGATCCTTTGGAAAACATTATAGAGGTACCCATCATTGACTTTATTGGATGTGATTCAATTTTTATTTCTTATTCTGCTTATTTTAATATGGTTATGGTTCCATCTTATCTAACACGTTTGTGGGAGATTTGTATTTCTTTTGCTTGTGCAGATTTCACTTGGGCTGCTAATTGGAAGTTTAATCTGAACCGTCTTCGACCACCTGAAAGAACTTCAAAGAAGACGAAGATGGAGAGAGTGATATCTCATTTTTCAACTCCTACATTGAAAGCTCCCTCCATAATAAGAGCCCTTGGTAGGAGGGTGTTGAAATATCTTACCCCTCCAAGAGCGAGATTTCGATGAATCCAATGAGGTGGTCGAGCTAATGACCTTAAACAAGCGCTTCTTGGGAGGCAACCCAAGTTCTTTCTTATTTTATTTATGTCTTCAGTTATTTCTTATTTTCATAATAAACACGTGCCCTCTACTTAATTTTTTTCTGTCTATCTTCTCATATAGGATTCAAAGATTAGGAAGAGCATGACTGTCTGATGGAGAAGTCAATGACTTGGGCGTTTGTACGCATCATTTGGTAATTTCTTTTATTTCAAACCTCTTCCTTATTCCATTTTTGGTTTTCATTGGGACAATGAAAGATTTAAGTCTGGAGGATGTATGGTAGTTCTGTTGAATATCTGCTTAGTTACATCAACATCAATCCTCACATTACTGTTGACTTGTCTGATAGCAAAATGACTAGCATTTTCTTAGTTCATGTATTGTCCAGATAGTGTTAGTATATTTGGTGTATCTCCTTTCTCTATCTTTAGTAGCATGAAATAAGGTAAGTATTATACGGAGTTTTGTATAAGTTTTGGCTTGACCTTAATGATCTTATTTTCACTACACTTAAGTACTTAAGCTTGAATGGTAGATACAGTTTTGAAATAGTTATGATTCATCCAAATTGTTTAGTACTTTTATTCCCATGGTGATTCCTTATTTACATTTTAGTTACTGGATAACCTCGGATCATAGAAGCTCATTTGGAAAAATCTAAATCCCAACATATGCATCGCATGTGTAACAAGTGCTACACCTCTATAGCACCAAAAATAAAATAAATAAATAAATAAATAAGGGATAAAAAAAATAGTTGTCGTGAGTGAAAACTAACAATTCATTCCTTTGAGACCGAGTTAGGTTACTGGGGAAATGAATGTTATGTTTCTCTTGATTCCGAGAAGTACCCTTTGAGACCTTGTGTAATTTAAGGAAAACGAACCAAGTGTGTGGCAGGTAAGTGCCTATCACCGGGAACATTAGGAACTCAATTGTATGACAACTTAACTAGGACAAATAATTGAAACTTGAAGAGTTTGAGTTACTTACTGCACCGAGCACAAAGAACTTAAGCTTAGGTCATACTTAGGTTACTCCACAATTATGCTTATCAATGAAACTAGTTGATAAAGTTAGGCGAATGCACTAGGGATTATGATACACTATATGAACGCATGAATATAGTTTGTAGCATTTTGCTTGAGGACAAGCAAAGGTTTAAGTCTGGGGTGTGATGTGCGTAAATAGTATGATCGTTTATGCATGTTTTAACGCACATTCACTTGCTTTATACGTATATATTCCTTGCATGATTGTCTCTTTTAGCATGTATTCACCATATATACTCTTTTGTTCGGATATCTGCTCTTTGTTTGGTTTTGTGTTGACAGGGACAACTTTTGGAGCGAAAACGGTGATTGTCGACGCACCAGAACAAAGCAGAGAGCACGATCATGCAACCTTGCACGGTCGTGTGGCCAATCCAGAGAGGGATCAGAGCACGGTCATGCGACCCTGCACGGTCGTGCCTCACCACCAAAAGCCAAGCAAGGTATGGCCATGCAACCCTGCATGGCCGTGCCCCCATGACAGTGGCCAAGCAGCACACGGCCGTGCCAAATGTGCCAACATTCCAGTGGAGAGAAAGGTTACGGCCGTGTGAATCCACACGGCCGTGTGACCTCGGCAGAGACGAAGAAGGCCACGGCCGTGCAACCTCGCACAGCTGTGTGACTCAATCTGAGAGGAGGTCGTGTGAGGTCGTGTGGATTCCACACGGGCGTGCGACGAAGAACGCGGGCCGTGCCACGCCAAAATAGAGTCGTGCTGAATTCTGGGCAGACTGCAGACCATTCGTAAAATGACCATAACTTTGCGCTTTCATTGGAGTTTCGGGATGTTCTTTATACCGAAACGTAGCTGACTTCAATATCTACAACTTTGCTTCAGATCCAACAGTGAGAAAGAATTTTTTTTGCTATTCTAAATGGCACGGCCGTGCCTCCCAACAGCGGGTTCAACTGGACCTCCGCCCATACTGCAGACCAAACTTTGAACCACCATAACTTTCGGTTTTGTTGGACCCAGGGCTCAATCCAAGTATCAGATTGAAGATAATTTCAAGAGATACAACTTTGGTTCAGGGTAGATCACGAGAAAACTTGGTTTAATGGGTGAAAAACTTGGTTTACTGGACGCCCCATAATCCTGGTCTTCCTGGGCAGCTTGGAGGAGATATAAAAGGGTCAAAAACCCTATTCTTGCATCATCTTTGGTTCGGGACTTCGTCCCTCCCCTTGGGGAAAGCCATCGAGCTTCATCCACCACCGTCTCTTTACGATCTGTCCACCTCCGGAGCAAGAAAGCATCCCCAACACATCGGAATCATCAAGCATCTCTTCTTCCTTTCTTTCTAGGGTTGTAAGTATGCTTTTCTATGTGTTTTGGAGTTGTTCTTCCCCCACAATGGAGTAGACATCCTCTTCTAGGATTAGGAAGTATTTGTAATATGATGGAGATGTAGAACTATGTTGATTCGCCTTATTTCTATTCAATGAATTGTTAATGCTTTTGTTCATATTGATGAGTTGTGTGTGTGTGACTATGCATGCTTCGTTGATTGATGTGGAGGATTGTTGATCACGCAAGGGGATGCCCTAGAGCGTATTGACCAAGGTACCCTCGTGACAAGGGTAACCCTTTCCGGACGTCTAAAATGTTCCCTTAAAAGGAGAAACAATCACATAGGAATTGCTGCTCTCGTAGAGAGAGTGCTCTAGATCGTATACCCGAGGGGCCCTAGTGACAAGGGTAACCTGTTCACGGACGTCTAGGACATTCTCTTGAAGGGAGAGGCAATTCCTCCATAAGGAGGTAGGTAACCCTTATCCTTATTGTTATTTACTAGATGTGTATCCCAGTGATCTACCGAGGCACTATTGTGACAAGGGGGTTAACCGTTACAGGATTTCACAGAGATCGTCTCTATTCGACACTTAGGGATATTGACCAATCTAACTTCCTACAAGAGCATGGACATAGAGGGCAGAAACTAAGCAATTTATGTAGTATCTCCTAGTATTACAATGAAACCAAAATCCTAGAATTCATCTCCCGAAGCTCATTCCCTCCAAGATCTCTTTTCTCTCTCTCAACCTTCTTTCTCTCTTCAATCACTCTCGTTAGTTTGCAAGCGCCAAGCTAACTTTCGACCGTCTAGATAACCTACTTGCAACATCTCTAGTACTTAATCAACAGTCCCTATGGATTCGACAAATCTTTTATATTACTGACGATGAAACCGTACACTTGCAGTTGCGTAACAAGTTTTTGGCATCATTGCCGGGGATAGTAAGTTTCAAACATTTGGGGGCAAATATTGAGAGCATAGTTTCAAAATGGTTCAAAGAAGATCCCCCTCCTACACAAATAAGATCTAGTGAAAAGTGTAATGATAGTAAGTTGAGGAGCGACAAGAATCATGAAGAACTTCTGAAAAATGACTTGTATAAAATTGAGGAGAAGAACAAGAGAATACCACATGAACTCAGTTCTATTATTCCAGGAGGTTCCCAAATGCCACAAGTACCTTTCCCTCAACAACTGATCAGACCATCACTAGACAAGCAATTTGAACCTCAGCCATATGCTCAACCATTCCAAAGACTTTCACTAAGGGTTCCTTTTCCACAAAGGCTAGTGGGGGCTAATGAAGATAAAGATCTTGGAAAATTCTGTGATACAAAAATGATTGAGTGTAGATTTCTGGATGTATATGAAGATGAGGACTCTTCAGATGAGGATTGTGATAATAATGCAGTGGATAACAAGTTTTCAGATCTTCCTCTAGATTTTACAGGATGTTATAGTGACATTGAATTTTCAGATGATGAATGTATTGAGGTAGATCAACGTAAAAATGCAAACGAAGTCAATGATCCTCCTATAGTTGATTCTCCTGTTGAAGATATAGACGTTGGTTTATTTTTCGATGCTTGTGTTGATAATGATGATTTGGAAGGAAGTGTAGGGAGCTGTGGTGTGGAAACAGCATCTCAAGAATCACCTCCTTCATCCACACAACCTGTAGAGATTATGAGAGTTGCAAGAATTGAACATGTTGTGGATCCATGTGTAGGGACTTGTGCATAGTTAGCAGAGTCTCAAGAATCACTACCTTTGGAAGTACCAATACCAGAGCCAGAGCCAGAACCATCATTTGATTCAGAGGAAGTCACATCCACATGTTTAGAAATTTCAGGTACCTCTCAGCAAAGTAAGGTTAGTATTTCTTGTGATATTTTGAAAATTTTTATTAAGGTACCTGCCATTGATTTTGTTGGATGTGATTCAGTTTTTATTTCGTATTCTGCTTATCTTAATATGGTTATGGCTCTATCTTATCTAATACGTTTGCGGGAGATTTGTATTTTCTTTGCATGTGCAGATTTTCTTGGGACCTATAATTGGAAGCTCGATCTGAATCGTCTTCGACCACCTGAACGAACTTTAAAGAAGACGAAGATGGAGAGAGCAATACTTCACTTCTTAACTCCAACATTGAAAGCTCTCTCTATAATAAGAGCCCTTGGTAAGAGGGTTCTAAAATATCTTACCCCTCCAAGAGCAAGATTTCGATGAATCTAATGAGGTGGTCGAACTAATGACCTTAAACAAGCGCTTCTTGGGAGGCAACCCAAGTTCTTTCTTATTTTATTTATGTCTTCAGTTCTTTCTTTTATAATAAACATGTATCCTCTACTTAATTTTTGTTGTCAATCTTCTTTTATAGGATTCAAAGATTAGGAGGAGGGCAACTACATGATGGAGAAGTTCATGACATAGATATTTGGCACGTATCATTTGGTAACTTCTCTTACTTTAAATCTCATCTATATTGTTTTTAGTTTTCATTGGGACAATGAAAAGTTTAAGTCTGGGGGGATGCATTAGATGCATTTAGTTCAGTTTAGTTTTTGTTTATTTCTTTTTGCATAATAAAATTTTTGCTAGTTGCATCTTACATCACATTATGATTGCTTGTTCCTTATTGCAAAATACTAGCACGTTTATTTTAGATTTTATGTGTTACTTATGGTGCTAGTATGTTTAGTGATATATCTTTTTCTATCTTTGATAGCATGAAGTGAGCAATGTTTTTACTATAAGGGTTTAAGTATTGGCCTTGTTTTAGGATCTCTATACACTATGCCTATTTTTGATGGTTGATAACTCTAAAATAGTCATGATTCATAGAATTGGACTAGTACTTGTGTTTCTATGGTGACCTCTCAACTACATTTTGGTTACTGAATAAACTCAGATCATGTAAGCTCATTTAGAAAAATCAATCCCCAAAAAAAAAATAATAATAATAAAATGAAAATTTGAAGGTTTGTTCAAGTTTGATACTTTGTAAACATTCAATGAAAAAAATAAGGGATAAAAAAATAGTTGTCGTGAGTGGAAACTAACAATTCACCCCTTTGAGACCGAGTTAGGTTACTGGGGAAATGAATGTTATGTTTCTCTTGATACTGAGTATTCCTTTAAGACCTTGTATAGACGATGCATAACATTCTTGAGGGGAACGAACCTTGTGTGTGGCAGGTAAGTGCCTATCGCCAGAAGCATAAGGAACACAATTTTATGATGACTTGACTAGACTTAGAGATTGAAACTTGATAAATTTAGGTCACTTTCGCACTGAGCACGGAGGACTACTACTTAGGTCATATTCAAACTACTTTTGTATCTTGCTCATCAATGAAATCATCTGATAGGATTAGATTAACTTGCTAGAGATTATGATGCACTATTTAACCACATGAATCTAGATTGCGAGTTTTGCTTGAGGACAAGCAAAGGTTTAAGTCTGGGGGTGTGATGTGCGTAGATCTTATGATCATTTATGCATGTTTGGACGCACATCTACTTGTATTTCATAGCATTTTCTATGTTTATTGCACCCTATTTCTTTATAATGTCATACTTCCATTATATTTGTTCAAAGATCTGCTCTTTGCTTGTTTTCTTGTTGATAGGACGTTATTTGGAGCAAATTTGGAGCAAAAGTGCACACAGGAGCTTGGGTCGTGCAAGCACCACACGACCGTGTGGCCATGAGCACGTTCCGGTCATGCCAAATGGCACGGCCGTGCTTGCAATACAGAGTTGAAGAGGGTCACGACCATGCCGAATGGCACGGCCGTGCCAATCATACCGTGGCCAAGCAACACACGGCCGTGCCAAATGGCATGGCCATTCCAACATTCCAAAGGGGAGGAAGGCCACGACCGTGTGAATTCACACGTCCATGTGACCTCGGCAGAGACGAAGAAGGATACGGCCGTGTGACCCCACACGGTCGTGCGACTCAATCCGAGAGGAAGCTGTGTGAGATTGTGTAGATTCCACACGACCGTGCGACGAAGAACACGGACTGTGCCACGCCAAAACAGAACTGTGCTGAATTCTTGGCAGATTGCAGACCGATCGTAATTCGGCTATAAGTTTGTGTTCCGTTAGAGTTTCGGGCTGTTCTTTATACCAAAACGTAGCTGACTTCAAGATATACAACTTTGCTTCAGATCTAACAGAGAGAAAGAATTGTTTGCCCATGCTAAATGGCACGGCCGTGCCTCCCAACCGCGGGTTCAACTGGACCTCCGCCCAGACTGCAGACTAAACTTTGAACTGCCATAACGTTCGGCTCGGTTTGATCCAGGGCTCAATCAAAGTATCAGATTGAAGATAATTTCAAGGGATACAACTTTGGTTCAGGGTGAATCACGAGAAAACCTGGTTTAATGGGTGAAAAACCTAGTTTACCGGACGGCTGTAATCCTGGTTTTCCTGGGCGGCGTGGAGGAGGTATAAAAGGGTCAAGAACTCTATTCTTTGATTATCTTTGGTTCGGGACTTCGTCCCTCCCCTCGGGGAAAGCCGTCGAGCTTCATCCACCGCCGTCTCTTCATGATCTGTCCATCTCCGGAGTAAGGAAGCATCCCCAAGACGTCGGAATCATCAAGCATCTCTTCTTCCTTTCCTTCTAGGGTTGTAAGTATGCTTTTCTTTATATTATGGGGTTGTTCTTCCCCCACAATGGAGTAGACATCCTCTTCTAGGACTAGGAAGTATTTGTAATATGATGGAGATGTAGAACTATGTAGATTCATCTTGTTTCTATTCAATGACCTGTTGATGCCTTGTTCGTGCTTGATGAGTTGCGTGTGTGCCATGTTTACGTTTCTATGCTTTGATTTCTTGATGTGGAGGATTGTTGATCCCGCAAAGGGGATACCTTAGTGTGTATTGACCAAGGTACCCTAGTGACAAGGGTAACCCTTTCTGGACGTTTAAGACGTTCCCTTAAAAGGAGAAACAATCCCTTAGGAACTGTTGCTCTCGTAAAGAGAGTGTTCTAGATCGTATACTCGAGGGGCCCTAGTGACAAGGGTAACCCGTTCACGGACGTCTAGGACATTCTCTTGAAGGGAGAAGCAATTCCTCCATAAGGAGGTAGGTAACCCTTATCCTTATTGTTATTTACTAGATGTGTATCCCAGTGATCTACCGAGGCACCCTCGTGACAGGGGGGTTAACCGTTACAGGATTTCACAGGGATCGTCTCTATTCGACACTTAGGGATATTTACCAATCTAACTTCCTACAAGAGCATGGACATAGAGGGCAGAAACTAAGCAATCTATGTAGTATCTCCTAGTATTACAATGAAACCGAAATCCTAGAATCCATCTCCCGAAGATCATTCCATCCAAGATCAGTTCTTTCTCTTTCTCTCATCCTTCTCTTTCCCTTTTCAATCACCCTCGTTAGTTTGCAAATGTCAAAGCCAGCTTTCGACCGTCTAGATAACTACCTTGCGACATCTATAGTGCTTAATCAACAGTCCCTGTGGATTCGATATTTTTATTACTGACGACGAAACCGTACACTTGCGGTTGCGTAACAGCAGGCTCCCTCCGCTCCGATTGGAACTGTGCCAATCAACCATGGGGAAAAGCCAGAGAAGTTCAGTGGATTGAACTTCAAGAGGTGGCAGCAGAAGATACTCTTCTACCTGACTACGCTCAACCTGCCTTGGTTCTTGACCAAGGACCCTCCCAAGCGTGCTGAGGATGCTGATGCGCAGACTATCAGTGCAGTGGAAGCATGGACTCATTCTGAGTTCCTTTGTCGAAACTACATCCTCAGCTGTCTTTCCTGTTGGGACCTTGATGTTCGCTAGAGGGGGGGTGAATAGCGTCTCGTCGCGTGTTCGTCGATTGTGTCTTGATGATGTGCAGCGGAATACAAAGACAAAAGTAACCAATGCTAACACCTAGGGTTTACTTGGTATCCACCTCAAGATGAGGTGACTAATACAAGGATCCACACGACACGCTCACTCCACTATGAAAACCTCCTTCTCGGTCGCATCCGGAGGCGGAGAAGCCTCGTACAACACTCACACACAACACAACACAAATACAACAAGAGGAAACAACAATACAATGCAACACACTCCTCTTCTTGCTTACTTATGCTTATCGTCGCCTCTTGAACCTTGGAGAAACTCCCCAAGTGCCTTCAAGAACTGGCGTGAGTAGATCGGAGAAGCTCGCTGCAAATCGCTGAAGAACGACGCAAAAGATCGCAAGAGATCTGCTGAGAAAAAGCTCCGCCTGGGCTTTATACAGTAGCTCCAATCGATTGAATCCATCCTCAATCGATTGCCACGTCACATCCGGATAATCCCAGCCGTCTATCGCCTGCAACCTGCTCAACGATCACTTGCCAATCGATCGACCGATCGATTGGGACTGTCTGAATTGATCGGTCGATCGATTCAAACTCATTCTGTGCTCTCGCATCCACGCAAGAGCTTCTGCTGCCCAATCAATCAGCTGATCGATTGGTAACTCCCAATCGATCGCCCGATCGATTGGGAGAGCTTCTGTGCTCACAATTCCTGACCCCAATCGATCGGCCGATCGATTGGGCCATCACAATAATCGCATCACACTCCAATCGATCGGCTGATCGATTGGAGCCTGTTCAATCGATTGCTCGATCGATTGAACACCCTGGACTTGACTCAAACTCAAGTGTAACTCCCCAAACCCAACTTTCGGTCAACCGTGACCTATTAGGTTCGTACGCCTAACATTTGGCTACTCCCGACCAACCTCGAACTAGCCTTCTAGCCTCCTCCATCAGCCTTGCGTCCCTCGGATATCTCCCCATCCTTCACATCTTGCCTTCTGGAGCTTCCATCGGCCTCATCCTAGTTGTCGGATTATACACCACACTCGATCAACCTCGAACTAGCCTTCTAGCCTCCTCCATCAGCCTTGCGTCCCTCGGATATCTCCCATCCTTCACGCCTTGCCTTCAAGAGTTTTCTTCGGCCTCATCCTAGTTATCGAGTTCTCCTTGCCAAGTCACACTAGGACTTATCTTGTCAAGACCACATGCTTGGATTTTTCCAATTGTCTGGATCCTCACCAGGACTTTCACTTTGCCAAGATCACACTTGGACTTTCCAATTGCCTAGCTCCTCACCAGGACTTTCACTTTGCCAAGATCACACTTGGACTTTCCAATTACCTAATCTCACTTATCAGAACTTTCATCACCAAGTCTAGTCAACATTGACCTACTTGGTTTTTCACTCTTGCCAACCTTCCCGTTGGACTTACCTTTGCCTAATATCCAATTAGGACTTTCCCAGTCAAGTCTCCTGTCAACCTTGACCTACTTGACTTCTCTCTTGCCTAACCTCTATTTAGGACTTTCCCATTGCCTAAACTCCAGTTAGGATTTCTCTATTACCTAACCTCCAGTTAGGAATTCACCACTGCCTAAACTCCAGTTAGGACTTTCTCGGTCAAGTCTCCGGTCAACACTGACCCACTTGACCTGTCTTCTCATCAACCTGGTCAATCCCTTGACCATCTCCACAATCGAACGATTGCCCTAACAATCTCCATATATTGTCAAACATCAAAACTCAACCCTGACTCATGCTTGACTCAATTCAAGCTTAGTCAAACTGGTCAAACATGACCTAGAGAAATTGCCCCAACAATGTCGACTCGTTGTATGCTGTGTATAGCATAAAGAGAACGGCTAAGGAGCTGCGGAAGTCCCTGGACAAGAAATACAAGGCGGAGGATGCAGGGGCCAAGAAGTTCATCGTGGGCCGATTCCTGGACTACAAGATTGTTGACTCCAAAACGGTGATCAGCCAAGTCCAGGAGCTTCAGGTGATCTTGTATGAGATGCACTCATAAGGGATGGTCCTGAGTGAAACCTTCCAAGTGGCTGCTATCATTGAGAAGTTGCCTCCCGGCTGGAAGGATTTCAAGAACTACCTGAAGCACAAGAAGAAGGAGATGAATGTGGAGGAACTCATTGTTCGACTTCGCATAGAAGAAGACAACAAGAGTTCAGAGAGAAAACTGTTCTCTCATACTACTGTGAAAGCCAACGTGGTCGAGCATGATTAAAGCTTTAAATGGAAGAATCCTAAATCTTCCAAGATGGGACCCAAAGGAGACATCAACAAAAAGAAGTTCTCTGGAAAGTGCTTCAACTGTGACCGAGTGGGTCACAAATCTTCGGAGTGTAGGAAGCCAAAGAAGAAGCAGGAGGCCAACCTAAACGAGAGGCCAGAAATGAACGCCCTCTGCGTAGTGGTCTCAGAACTGAACCTAGTCGGTTCAAACCCGCGACAATGGTGGATCGATACTGGAGTCACCAGACATGTGTGCTGCAACAAGGAGCTGCTCCACAACTTCGAAGAAGTCACTGGAGATAAACTATTCATGGGGAACTCAGCAACTTCGGACATCATGGGCCAAGGAAAGGTGGTGCTGAAGATGACCTCGGGCAAGGACCTTACTCTTAACAATGTGCTGTATGTTCCAAAGATTCGGAAGAATCTAGTGTCCGGATCATTGTTAAGCAAGCATGACTTTCACATTATTTTTGAGTCGGACAGAGTTGTATTGTCCAAAAATAGAGTGTTTGTAGGAAGGAGCTATGTATTTGATGGGTTGTTTAAGCTCAATGTAATGGTGATTAGACCTAAGATAAATAAAACTGAAAGCTCTTCCACTTATATGCTTGAGTCTTCGTCTTTGTGGCATGGTAGACTAGGACATGTTAACTACGATGTATTGTGTAGATTAATTAATATGCAAAGAATACCTACATTCCACCTTGACCCAAAACACAAGTGTGAGATTTGTGTTGAAGTGAAAATGACAAGGTCATCCTTTCAACATATTGAAAGAAGTAACGAACCACTTAACTTAATCCACACTGATGTGTGCGACCTAAAAGGTACGCCAACACGTGATGGTAATAAATACTTCATCACTTTTGTAGATGATAACACAAAATATTATTATGTGTATCTTCTCAAAAGTAAGGATGAAGCTATAGAGAAATTTGTTCTCTATAAGAATGAGGTTGAAAACCAACTTAATAGGGAAATTAAGGTGATTCGAAGTGACCGAGGTGGTGAATATGTATCACTGTTTGCTGAGTTGTGTGCTGAATATGGGATTAGACATGAAACAATAGCTCCTTATACTCCTCAGCAAAATGGAGTTGCTGAGCGAAATAACCGAACTCTAAAGGAGATGATGAATGCTCTTCTATTAAGTTCTGGATTGCCAGAGTCCATGTGGGGGGGGAGCTGTGTTAACAGCTAATTACCTTTTAAATAAGGTGTCTCGGAAGAAAATAGATAAGAGCCCTTATGAGTTATGGAATGGAAGACAACCGTTCTACAAATATTTACGAATGTGGGGGTGTCTTGCCAAAGTGTTGGTGCCTGATCTGAAAATGATTAAGATAGGACCAATGACTGTTGATTGCATATTTATTGGATATGCACAAAATAACACTGCATATAGATTTTGTGTGTATGAGTTACACATACCGAAGATACACAAGAACTCAACAATCGAATCGAAAAATGCCTCGTTCTTCGAGCATGTGTTGCCGTATAAGACCCGAGAGGATGCTAGCTCCTCAAAACGGGCAAATGAAACACAAGGCGAAGAAGAATATGATGATGATGAGGAACCTATAGAGGTTGAGCCTAGACGGAGTAAAAGAGTTCGGGTAGAAAAATCCTATGGATTGGATTTTATCAATTTCGTGTTGGAGAGTGAGCCCCGAAGATACTCAGAAGTTGTAGGCTCTTCTGATGGACCTTACCGGAGAGAGGCAATTGCATCTGAGATAGAATCTATCTTGCAAAATCACACTTGGGAACTTGTGGATCTTCCTTCGGGAAGTAAACCACTAGGTTGCAAGTGGATTTTCAAAAAATAAAATGAAGTCAGATGACACGATTGATAAGTATAAGGCTAGACTGGTAATCAAAGGATACCAACAACGAGAAGGCCTCGATTACTTTGACACATATTCTCCGGTGTCGAGAATAACTTCCATTAGAGTACTGTTGGCTATCGCCGCTCTATGAAATCTCGAAATACATCAAATGAATGTAAAGACTGTCTTTCTAAACGGAGATTTAGAAGAGGAGATCTACATGGAGCAACTTGAGGGGTTTTCTGTATCAAGACAGGAAAATAAGGTTTGTAGACTGGTGAAGTCATTATATGACTTAAAACAAGCATCAAAGCAGTGACATGAAAAAATTGATAATGCCATGAAGGAATGTGAATTCAATATCAATGAATGTGATAAATGTGTCTACATGAAAGCTACAGAGAGTGACTATGTCATCTTGTGGCTCTATGTAGACGACATACTTATCATTGGAAGTAATGATAAGATAATAAAATCCACAAAAGGTATGTTGAGCTCAAGATTTGATATGAAAGACATGAGCCTAGCTGATGTGATTCTAGGAATCAAAAATTTTAAAACAACAGAAGAACTTGTTCTTAGTCAGTCCCATTACGTGGATAAAATTCTTGAGAAATTCATCAAAGGTGATACTACGTTGGCACGAACGTCGATAGATATGAGTCAACATCTATCGAAAAATCGAGGTGAAAGTATCTCTTAGATAGAGTACTCTCGAGTGATTGGATGTCTGATGTACTTGATGAGTTGTACACGACCAGACTTTGCCTACACAGTAAGTAAACTGAGTAGATACACGAGTAATCCCGGTGTTGAGCACTGGAAAGGGATAACAAGAGTACTGAGGTACTTGAGGTGTACTCGTGAATATGGACTGCACTATACAAGATATCCTGTTGTGATCGAAGGATACAGCGATGCAAGTTGGATATCTGATATAAAAAACTCTAAGTCTGCGAGTGGATATGTCTTCACTCTAGCGGGTGCATTCATTTCTTGGAAATCTTCTAAGAAAACTGTAATAACTAGATCCATGATGGAATCTGAGTTTTTAGCTCTTGACAAATGTGGTGAAGAGGTTGAATGACTACGACAATTCTTAGAAGATGTTTCACGATGGCTGAAACCTGTGCCGGCAATTTGAATACATTGTGATAGTCAATCAGCAATCGGTCGGTTTGTATAATGGTAAGTCTAGATATATACGTCATAGACATAATATCATTAGACAACTACTCTTAACAAGAGTTATCACTGTTGACTATGTGAAGTCAAAGGATAACCTAGCGGATTCGCTAACCAAAGGGTTAAATTGAGAGTTAGTTGCAAGATCCTCACGAGAAATGGGCTTGATGTCGTTGTCAGCGATCAGTGTAGAGGACACCCAACCTATGCTGACTGGAGATCCCAAGAACAAGGTTCAAATGGACAACGAATCTACACTGACTAGACACACTATGGGGAATAACCCAATGAAACAGTGACTAGACCAGGATAAGCCGATGGACTTTTAATGATCAAGAAGAGTAGATGACAACTCTTGAGGGATCACCTATGTGAGAAAGAAGTGGGGCCACTTCGAAAAGAATTGGAGGCACAATTCTTAGAGCTTCTCACAGAACCAGGCGTGTTCATGGCCAAGAACGAACACACTCATGAAAACTGAGTTGTATCAGGAAGAGTGTTGGGTGAGATTTGTCACTACTTACATAGACAACAATATAGTTCAAGGACATCGTGTCTACTATCAGTCAGTAAGCAACCCGATCTTCACAAGGGAAGGTTCAAAGGGTAAAACCTACCTATCCTATACTTGACTCAACTGCTGAATGCTATCACATACCCTATCTCCATTCATATGAGGGATTGTTGAATATAAGTGAATGGAGAAGAGGTGGAAGAGGAAAGAGGCTCCATTGTGAATGAGACTTTAGTCCCACATTAGGAGTTTCATGGCATGATGGTTGGTTTATATTGATTCACATGCATTGAAGATGTGAACAAATGCATGGGGAGATGTTCTATCTCACGCGTGGTGCGCAGGGGGGGTGCAAATCCAGGGTCTGGATTGCACTGAACCATGTTGACTCGTGTGCGGGCACGACTTGCGCGCGTCGAATGCCGAACCGGTCGGGGCAAAATTCACTCAAGTGGAACAATCAACGTTTTGCCACATAAACCTTTTGCTGCTGTAACGGATGCATTAAGTTTGAGATTATTGCATAATCTAAACGTTCGAATAATAATGAGTGAAACAGTTGACGTTTCACTGCTCGGCTAGTAATGGTCATTAATCAACCATTAACGCTGCCGTTGATCTGAGCTCCTATATAAGGAGGTTGCAATCACAGGCAGAGAACACACACGCAGCGAAGCAAGCAAAAGTTATCCACCTCATTCCCCTCCTCTGTCGTACTACTCCTGCTCGGCAGAGTGGTCGTGATAGCGATCGGGTGCCACTCAATTTGCCGTGACCACCAGTGCTTGGTGGGGATCACGGTCAAACCGTTGTATCCTTGGAAATAGACGACCCAAGTAAGCCTCGAAGCACAGCCGGAGGTGAGGGCGAATCTGTTTCAAGGAAATTGTGATTCTTGCAAGCCTCGGTCAGTTTTCCCGGTCGGTCTCTTTTTCCGCCTGGTCGGCCAGTCTGCTCGCCCGACCTGTATGCTCACCAGATCTGTCTACTCGTCCGGTCTGCCTTTCGCTAGATCTGTAAAGACTGCTCTGTCAAGACCTGCTCTATCAAGACTGCTTTGTCAAGACCTTCTCTTTCAAGACCTGTCTGTCAAGACTGCTCTGTCAAGACCTGCTTTGTCAAGACTGCCCTGTCAAGACCTGCTCTGTCGCTCTGCAGACCTGCTCAAGTCGCTCTGCAACACAGACCTGGTGCTCGGCTGATCTACTCACTCGGCTGCTCAGTCCGCTCTTCTGTACGTAACATAAATCAGCTCCTACTGGCAGCTTGAGATCATCCGCTCAGGTCATCTCTATTGTAAATTGAATTTAAATTTTGTATAATTTTAAAATTTAACTAACTCTCTAAAATCTCCGATAACATATTGTAGTTTCTAACCATATGCAACTTCTTAAAGAGACCATGCCTGAAATCCAAAAAGACAAAAACTATTAGCTATGGACTTAATTTTCACATGCACCTACTTTACCTCTTTGAGTGCAACCTTTATGTTAAGAAGACCTTTCACTCCCAGTGGAATATTTTTATCAAATACATTATCTGAGACTACAATTTCGTTGCAAAGTTGAGGCTGCTTACTCGATTTGAGATTCTTTTCATTTAACTCTCTTTTCGACCAAAAAACAATCCATGTTCAAAAACAAGTAATAAAAGATGCCTGCCATCAATGAGGTTTGTTGTGGAACCAAGAAATTACCTTAAGCAAGAGAGACTGGTTAAACAATCATCTTTTTAGATTTTGAAGAAAACAAAAAGGGATAAGCCAGAGAGAAAAGAAAGAACTCACAAGCAAGAAACAGAAAGACCATGTATTTGGCTTATTTATCACTCAGCATGCTCTATATATAATTAATCTCCTAATTCCTTCCTGGTCCAATACATATACATCAAAGGCAATGAAAGTTGTAGTCTTAGCCATACATTTACTATAAATTAAATAATCATGCTTTGCGATCAATCCTTGTTTTGTATTATTTTCCATTGCAATCTCCTAATTAATTAAGTGCAGGAAAGCAACATGACATTTTAAATTTAATGCAAACCTACTTTGTTGGCGGTTTAGTATTTCTGATCCGATCCACTCTCCCCTGTACAAATTAGCTAGAATTAGTTGGGACAGGTTGAGAAGTCTCTTTCACTATGAGTTGTTTTCTTAAATTAAATTTAATTTATGATGGTGTTTACTGGATAAATTAACAACCATTCCACACTCTGTTTAACTCGCTGTACGTTAATCAGTTTAATTTCTCTATCTACCACAGTCACTTTTGGCAAAACAATCGAAGCCCTACCCTCCTCAGCAATGTGAAACTATCTACGTCAACAATCAAACCTTCACGATCGAGTAGAAAAATCTGTCTCATGAACAAAATTAGCAAATTTTTAACCGTAGTTGAATGACCAACTACAAATAAGACTCGCATATAATAGCATTCTGGCCATTCATCTGCATGCGCACAGTGATGTTTCATCCAGTGAATGTGACTTTAAAGAACGTCGACGTATTTGGCAATCATTGATTAGCTCGCATACTGTAAATGAATATAGACGGTCTATACTCTGACAACAATCATTAAACCCTTATGAAAATTATTTCCAAGTGCATGAGGCGCATGCAGTACAATTGTACAAACACATAATTAAAGAACATTTACATTGGAGAACCATGACCACAATTCAAGTATGCGTATATATATAGCCTCTGACATAGCAAAGTAAAATGAAAGAGAGGAATTTGGAGGAGCTTATAACTTACAACATGTGGTGAATGGACATAAGTGATTGATCGATCTGTCAGTAATGGAATTGAGTAGAGAGGCCTCACCTCATTCAATGCATAAAACTACAAAACCGGTGGGATTGACCCCTCCTCTAATTGCACCACCTCATCACATGTGACGGCTTTAATACCTTGTCCAGTGTAGCTAGCTGGAGTCGATATAAAATGGGACGCAGTGTTTCCACATCCATATCACATCTGATAGCATTTTCTCTTGTGAGTTCTGATCATGGGGACTCCACGGAGCCCCATTTGGAGTGTCTTTGGTGCAGTCGTATTGTTGTTGGTGGCCGCCTCAAGCTCAAGTGCTACGACGCCGACTGAAACATCGGTTGTCGGCTCAACCGAGTGTCTAGATTGTGCCCAGAAGAACATCAAGAGTGAGGATGCAGCCAAAGGTACCGTTATCAATCAGCCTAATGTTTCTAATCTCCAATTCAATTGGTTAATTATACTTTAGCATGCATGTATATATAGGATTACGCGTAGTCGTCAAATGCAAAGTAAGCAACGAGAAATACGAGACCAAATCTGTCGGCGCTGTCGATGGCAATGGCAACTTCAACGTTAAGCTCCCGAGCGACCTCCTGCAAACCAACGGCGAGCTCAAGCAAGAATGCTTCACGCAGCTCCACAATGCTCCCAACGCGCCCTGCCCAGACAAGAATGGACTCACCAGTCCCTCCAGCAAATTAATCCTCAAATCTAAGGGCATCTTCGCCGCTGCCGGGAAGCTGTCCTTTGCCTCGGCGACATGCGTCTCCGCCACCTTCTTACCGCCCTACAGCGACCCCTGGCACAAAAAGCCCTACATGGACCCCTGGCACAAAAAGCACTACAGCTACCATTGGCACAACAAGCCCAAGTACTCATTCCATCTTCCACCCAAGCATGACTACCACCATCACTATCCCATTTATACCCCACCAACACCGACCTATAAGCCGACGCCGCATTACAATCCGCCGTCAGGAGGATACTATAACCCACCTACGCCGACCTATAAACCAGCGCCGACATACAAGCCACCACCAACGTACACGCCACCATCCGGAGGATACTATAACCCACCGACACCAACCTATAAGCCTGCGCCGACGTACAAGCCGCCATCCGGAGGATACTATAACCCACCGACACCAACCTATAAGCCTGCGCCGATGTACAAGCCACCGTCTGGAGGATACTATCCGGGTCACCCACACACTGAGGCGAATCAGAAGCCATAGAGGAAGATGAAGAGGTTAATAATTATATATGTGATGATATGCATTGCATGAAGGTAAGGGCAGCCAATACTATGCATGTAGTTGCTGCGTAATAATTGATGTTTTTTTAGGAGATATGTGTGATGCATTTGTGTCGGAGAGAGTTCTCCTTTCCATATTACTTTTGAGTGTAATATATAGAAGCACTTGTTTTTCGATTGAGTAATGTTGTGTATGATGGTTATCAGCAAATGTAATAATTAAAACTTAATTTCTTTGCTCGTTTGGCTTTTAAATTTTTTGCATTGACTCAGTGTACTTAATTTCATACTCCGAAATTAAATGCAAAATGAGAAATATTATCGAGTGGAATTCAAAGAAAGAAGACAAAAAAAACTTAAAACGGAGAATTAATGAAATAGGATACTAATAGATATCATCGGTCTGTTTTCTTTGATGAAAATATTCCCTTATATATATATATATATATATATATATATATCGTATCATAATTAATGATAGAGTACGATAAAGTCGGGTAGTCAAAAGTTAAGAGAACATAACAGTCAAAAATTAAAAGGACGTGACAGTCAAAAGTCAAGAACACGTGGTAGTTAGAAGTCAAGGAGACATGACAGTCAGAAGTCAAGGCAACGGGACAGTCAACAGTTAGGGAAAGAAGAGGTAGGACCGTCTGACAACATCAGCGACATGGTTCCCGGTCGGATTCTCACAGACCAAGATCCCAGATCTGAGACACCCAAGTCTGAGACATGGTGGGCAGTCGGGGTGATACCTGACTTACTCCGACTGGTCAGGTTTCCACAGCTCGGTTATATTCAGGTCTGCTCCTCCCAGTAGGCCAACTTCCGACCATCCCGAGCATCCCCTAGTCATACCAAGTCGGGACAGAGGGTGCTACATGACAACAAAGCTAGAGAATCGCAACCTCTTGTCAGAAAATAACTGTTGTATGTCAGAGAATATTCCAATGATATGTGGACATCTTGTAAAATACGACAACAAAAATTAATTAAATAATAAGGTTAAATAGAGGAATAATCTTAACGAAATTTTTCGAAATTTTTAGAAATTTTTTGAAAATTTTTCGGAGCTCGTGTGATGAGTTTAACAGGGACAATTATTAAGCCACGGGAAAACCTATTTAAGCTATCCTATTGAACGAGGAAAAATTTTATTTTTTTTTTCCTTTTCTTTTTTTTTTCCCTTTATTTTCTCACCCACACCCTAAGTCCTCTCCGCACGATTCTTCCCCCAACCCAACGCTGCTTCCCTTCCTCTCGGTGCTGACCACCTCTTCCTCTTCCTCTTCCTCAACCGACGGCAACGTGACGCTCCTCCTCCCCGAGCATACAAAACCCAAGCCGATCCCTCTCCTCGTGTGCCCTAGCCGACGTTGTCTCCCCTTCCGATTCTGTCTCCTCCTCTCGGGCTCTAGCGGCGCCAGCCGATCGGCGACCACCAGGGGCTTGAGCTCTTCCATCTTCATCACCGAACGCCTCCCCTCTACCCTAGATTGCCGACCCTGCTGACCTCGTCGCACCTCCTCGCACTGACGACCGAGACTTCCCTCTACCCTAGCGTCGACAACCGAGCCTTCTTCCTCGATTCTTCTTGCTATCGACGCCGGTGTGGCCCTAGTTGTGCCCTGGTTTCTTGGTGCCGCTCCTCTTCAACGTTGCCGACCATGGATCTCTAACGCCGATAGCTGTGAGTTTGATCGTCGGCGCCAAGTTTCCACCTCACCCGTGCCCTAGATCGCCGGTGTGAGAAGGTGTTCGAGGATCCAAGGGCGAGGTAGCCTCAACTATCTACCTCTTTTGATTTCCATCGTGCCCTAGTTCTTGGTACTTGCTGATCTGACATTGGTGATCATCTATGTTGCTGCCACAAAAACCACGAGGTTCTAGCAGGAATTGTTTTCCAGCCACCACTTTCCTGTTAGCCAGAGGTCTGCATCGCCAGAATCTTGGCCATCATAGACAGTTAGGGAGGAAGAGGTAAGGGGCATAAATTATTTTGGTATTAGGTTCATATTTGGGAGAGTTCAAGCTGATTTAGGTTTAGACTTAAATCAAATTGTATAGTAGAACGATTAGGGTTAAGGAAATTAACCCTAGTTGACCAAGGGACTAAATTTAGATAGGGTGAATGATCATGTTGATTAGGGTATTCCCTAATTAGGTTTGGGCATTTTCTTTAGCTACTTAATTCATTTGAATTTAGCTAAATAAAATTATACATGTATGATTTATTACATGACTTTGATTTGCGACGAGTTGCCTTACGTGGGGTTTCTTTTGGTATGCACTATATTGGAGGCGAGTACCTTGACTTATCTCTTTTGATATGTCATGTTGATATGCGTAGTAGATTATAGCCTTTAGTAATAATTATATTTATCATTGCTTAGGTATGTCACTTCATGATACCTGTTGCATGCTTTCATCTGTTCTGCATTTATGATTTATTATTGCCATGATTATTTATAATCATAGAGGTAGTGACATACCAAACCCTGTGATACACTGGACTAGATATTTACCATATTTGACCCATGTACCTAGATTTGATTATTTGATCCATTTATTTTTCGTATATATTTTATGGAGGTAGATATTGTTGGGACAATTTCCCTTGGTCAAGGTTGACCACTTTGACTAAGCTTGAGTCGAGTCAAGCTTGAGTCGGGATTTGAGTTTTGATGTTTGACAATATATGGAGATTGCTAGGGCAATCGTCCGGTTGTGGAGATGGTCAAAGGGTTGACCAGGTTGATAAGAAGACAAGTCAAGTAGGTCAGGGATGACAGGAGACTTGACTAGGAAAGTCCTAACTGGAGGTTAGGCAATGGTGAAGTCCTAACTGGAGTTTAAGTAGTGGTGGAAGTCCTAACTGGAGGTTAGGCGTATGGAAGTCCTAACTGGAGGTTAGGCAAATTGGAAAGTCCAAGTGTGATCTTGGCAAAGGAGAAAGTCCTGGTGAGGAGCCAGGCAATTGGGAAGTCCTAGTAAGAAGCCAGGTAGATGGAAAGTCCTAGTGAGTGAAGTCAGGCAGTCGGGAAAGTCCTAGTGAGTGAAGCTAGGCAAAAGTTAAAGTCTTGGCGAGTGAAGCCAGGCACGGAAAATCCAGATGGTTCAAGGATGGCAGGACATCTGGTGAAAGTCCAAGTGGGTCATGGAGGATCGGACACTTAGCATGAGACGGTAAATCTAAGTGGGTCACGGAGGACCATACTTGGTGATTAGAAGTCCAATGAAAATTTGGCAAAGAGAAAGTCCAGATAGGTCAAAAGTTGATCGAACTCATAGCGGTCGTAAGTCCAATAGGGAGTTGGCATGGAACTAGGAAGTTCGGATGTAGTAAACTTCAGAAGGCCATAACTTTTGACTCGGATATCAGAATGAGGTGATCTCGGATGAGAAACGAAACTAATTTCAAGCTCTACACATTTTTCTATGTTTCAATCGATTGGACAATCGATTGGGGGGTTCAATCGATTGGTCAATCGATTGGTTGACACAAGTTTGTGCAGAAAAGCTCTGGATCGATTGGGTAATCGACCAAAACTTCCCCAATCGATTAGTGAATCGATTGAGAGAGTCTCTGAGCGAACAGTAAGATTCTGAATCGATCAGTTGATCGATTGAAACCTCCAATCGAACAGCTGATCGATTGGAGCGCTGGAAATCGCTCGAGAAGCCTTGAATCGATCGGGCAATCGATTCAGAGTGATTCCAGAGAGCACAGAGGCGCTCTAGATCGATCGGCCGATCGATCCAAAGCATCCCCAATCAATTGGGAGCAATCCAATCGATTGGGATTCGACCGTTGGCACAGATAAAGACGTTGGCGAACGTTTTTCTCTGTAGTTCTTCGATCCTCTTCGACACACGACTGTAGCTACAGCTTAGGGTGATTTTCTCCACTCTCACTGCTAGATATTGAAGGTTCTTGGAGGCACGTCCAAGTCAAGAGACGAGTTACAACAAGAAGAAGAAGAAGCTAGGGTTTTATTGTAATCTTGTAAAATTCACTTGTATTTTGCTTCTTTTTTTCTTATTGTTGTATTGTGAGCTTGTAAGGCTTCTCCGCCTTTGGTAGCTACCGTAAAGGAGAGTTTTCATAGTAGAGGGTGTGTGAGTGTGTGGATCCTTGGGCTAGTCACATCTTCTTGAGGTGGATACCAAGTAAATCTATGTGTTAGTGTTGTAGTGTGTTGTTTCTTGTATTTACCACTGCACATCATCACAAGAAGCAAGCAATGACAAGCACGAGATCGCGACGAGCTATTCACCCCCCCTCTAGCTACATTTCGATCCTAACAATTGGTATCAGAGCGAGGGCGCTCTTCTACGGACTAACCGTCAAGAGAGCAAGAAACTAGAGGAAGAAGAAGATGGAGTCCGAAGGACCGCTCGGATGGGATATCCGAATTCCACCTCCGTACGACAAAGAAGACTTCAATTATTAGAGGAAGCGACTGGAGACATGGTTCCAAATGGATTGGAACCAATGGGTTGTCTTAAGTGACCCATTTGAAGCTCCTACAGACAAGAAGGGTAAACGCCTCCGACCTTGGCATTGAACCGAAGAGCAACGAGAGCAATCGGAGGCGGACAAGGAGGTAACGAGAATTTTGCATAATTTACTACCTTCTAATATTTTGTTGAGTGTAGGTGAAACCACAAATTTAAGTGATCTTTGGAAAAAGATCATTGCCTATCATGAAGACCCTACACAAATCCAAGGAGTGGAAGAGCCCAAGGAGAATGACTCATTAGTCCAAGAAGAGAAGGACCAATCCGATGTTGACAAGAGGTCAACATTCGAGGAGGAAAAGGAAGAGGAGAAAGAGAAAGAGAAGGAAGAGGTGAAAGAGGAGAGATCTTCCACATCCTCAAGAGATGAAGAAGTGGAAGAGTCCACATCCTCAAGTGAATAGGAAGAAATAAAAGATGATGCCATCTCTACATTGCAAAAAAAAAATCAAATGGAGAATCAAGCATCATCCCTACAAGCAAAGGTATAGAAAATTCAATTGTAAATAATAAAAATCATATCATTTGCTTTGAGTGTAGGGAGCATGGGCACTACGAGAGCAAGTGTCCCAAGTTGGCCAAAAAGAAGAGCCGAGTAGTACCCGAGGGCAAGGAGGCAATCCCCACAACAAAGAAGAGTAAGGAATACATTGTGTGTTTCTTGTGTAATCAAAATGGACATTATCGAAGTCAATGTCCAAAGGGGAAGAGGTCGGTCAAGGTCAAAGGAGGAAGCACAAATCAAGGGAAAGCTTTTAAGAGCAAACCCAAGATAACCCTTAATAGTGCAATTTCTCCTAGTCATGATAAAATGCATGTTAGAAATAATCCATATCATTTTAATGCAAATTATCATGAAAGTAGGAAGCATGATAATGTTAATGGAAAATATATTCCTCCTCATGCTAGAACTACCACACTTAAGGCTAAGAAGGTAGATAACAATTTAGGCAATAACTCTAAGGATTATAGATATATGCCTAGATATAGAAATACTCATAGGGGTCAAGAAAAATCCAAGTCTATGGATTTAATGACGGAAAACCAAGTCTTGAGGACAATACTTGATAATTTAGAAAGGACCCTAGCAAGAATGGAAAACATGCTTAAGGGTCAAAATGAGCAACATCTAGGGAGAACTAGACAAGAGCCATCTAATGGCTATAGAGGTTTGGGATACAAACCTAAAGCCAAGAAGGATGTTACTTCCTTTCATAGAGTTCCATATAGCTATGGACCAACCCTAGGTTTAGAGGTCAAGTCAAAGATACTAGGGAAAGAATCCCTAAAGGTTCTTTTGACAAGATCAATGTGACTAAGACTTCTAAAAAGTCTAACAAAGTCACAAAGAAGGTCACAAGGGAGGTCATTCCTAGAGTTGACCTAGTAAAGGTGACTAAGGCCCCAAAAAGGACAAATAAAGTCACAAAGAAGGTTACAAGGGAAGTTATCCCTAGGAGTGACCTAGTTGAAGTGACCAAGGCTTCTAAAAAACCTAGAAAGGTCCTTAGGAAGGTATCTAGGGAAGTTATCTCTAGTGAGTATCTAGAGCATCCAAGGAGCACCGATAGGTTTTGGATTCCTAGGAGCATATTCTCTACACCCTAGATGGGTTTAGAGAGTGTCAACTCAAATTGGAATGGTAGTTAACCCAACCTTGTTAAAGTTGACACTTGAGAGCATTTTCAAGGTTATTGTTAATCTTTGAAAATGAAAAGGATTATAGGGGTTACTCTTTGAAAGAGTAATATATGTGCCAAAATTTGAAGAGTTGAACCTAATCTAAATTGGCACACTTAAGAAAAGTATAAAAAAAAATTGAGTTAAAATTTTGATACTTTCTTAAGGAATTAAGAGAAAACTCATGTGTTAATCAAATGTGATTAAGCCTTGAAGAGCAAAAAGGTGTCAAGTTTTGAGGATTTGAAATTAGGTTAACAGTGGCACACTTAAAGGAAAATCATAAGAGATACTAAGTTGAGATTTTAGTATTCTCTTAATGGGCTAAGGGACAATTTAAACCTTAATAAAATCATTTACTCTTGGAAAGAGTAATATGTGCCAAAACCTAAGAAAATTGAATTTAATTTAACTTGGCATAATTGAGAAAACATAAGAAATATCAAATTGGGGTTTTGGTATTTTCTTAGGATAATTAAAGGAAAATTTAGGTCCTAATATAAGATGTTTACTCTTTGGAAGAGTAAAATATGTCAAACTTTGAGGATTTGAACTTAAGTTAAATGGACACATTTAGAAAAGGATAAGAAATGCCAAGTTGGAGTTTTGGCATTTTCTTAGAAGGTTAAAGACGAATCTAAGCTTTAATTTGATTTCATTTACTCTTTTAAAGAGTAAAATGTGCCAAGTCTTGAGGAATTGGACTTAAAATTTAAATTAGCACAAATGAAAAAAGAAATACCAAGATGGAAATTTGGTATTCTATTGAAGGGTTAAGGGAAAATTTAAGCCTTAATCAAATTAGTTACTCTTTGGAAGAGTAAGTTGTGTCAAACCTTGAGGAATCACATCAAAGGTAAGTTGGCACACTTGGAGAAAGGATAAGAAATGTCTAGTTGAGATATTAGTATGTTCTTAAGGGATTAAGAGCAAAATTAAGTCTCAATTTAAATGTTTGATGCTTAAAGAGAGTAATATGTGCCAAACAAATATTTGAGGATTTAATTCTTATTTTCAATTGGCACAAATAAAAAGGGGTAAAAGAAATGTCAAGTTGGGTTTTGGTACTTTTCAAGAAATGGGCAATTTAGAATTTAATTTTAAGATTAACTAAGGGTTAATGACACTTAGAAAGGTAATGTAGGTATTTTTATTTATGCTAATTTGTCATATTTTGTTTGCCCATCATATGTCATGACATCATATTTATATTTAGCATTCATACCTTATTATGAAAAATACAAAAATATCATGTCATGTCATACATACATCATGTAGCTATAGGAAATTGTCTTTTGAAAATTCTTTCTTTTTGATGTATGTCATAACATATCATGCATTATGTTAATTTCCTTGTAATTAAGGACAAAAGGCATTTACTATAAATGTTAAATATCCTAACAAGTGGAATGACACCAAGTGACATCCTAAGTGGATGATCATAAGTTTCATAATGCCTAGATAGATATGCATGATCCCTTAGTTTAGGGCAAAACCAAATATACATCTCACAAAGAATCATAAGGTGACTTGTATGTGTTTTAGTACACATTAGATACAAGTGAGATGTTAGGATGGTGAACAAAACTCAAGATGTTGATTTAGTACATCTTATTGAGTTTTAGATTCATCAAAACACATAGTTATGTGTCTTCCAATCATTGGGAAAGCTAATGTACAAGTCATGTGCATTGAGCCTAAAGAACATGGTTGGATATTGGTTTTTAACATGGTTTTAAAATGTTTTTTTTAAAACCTTGGTGAAGAATATCTTTTGATAGTGATCATCATTGAATAGTTAGACACAAACTTGAAGAAAATACTAAAATTTTTACAAGTTTTCAAATTTATGTCAATCTTTGAAAATAAGAAGTATGTTCATAGAAAACTAATTTTCCTTGATAATATATACCCTAAGTAATATCTACATGAAATTTCACGATTTTTGAAAATTTGTAGAATTTTTGGGGAATTTTTGAAGTTGGCTAAAGTCAACTTTCAGAAATATCAGGCATTCAATCGATCACCCGATCGATTGATCTGCCTGAATCGATCAGGCGCTCGATTGAGAAGGCGTTTTACGCGAACAGAAAGGCAGTGGATTGATCCACACTGCTTCAATCGATCCATTGATCGATTGAAGTGCAGGTTTTAGCTAACAAAGCCTGATTTCAACACTTTAAGTCACTTCGAGTCCCAATAACCATTCCAAACCCCTTGGAATACATTTGTAGACATTTAGGGGGAGTTTTCTTTATAAAAATAAGTATGGATTGGTTAAGATAAATTAAAGTGAAGTTTAGGATGAGGTTTAGTTTCATTATTACATTTTGAACCTCAAAACTTTAAATTTTGGTTTTCCTAATTATTTAGGAACCCCAAGTCATTGTTGGTGCAATGATAGATGTTTAACCATGTTTTTAGACGGAGTTACTCTTTGAAAATATAAAAATCTTTTCAAAGACCTTAGAAGGGGGTTAAACCTTCGTGATGAGTTAATATTCAAGGTCGAGTATTGGGGATCAATGAAAGATTTGTTATCTTCATTGCTAGGATGATAAATACTCTCGGATGAGCATTGTGGAGTAGATTACTGGTCAAGGGGGGAGCATTGGGTTAATGAATGGGATCAGACCTTCATTGGTAAGTGAAAAATGCTCCTGGATGAGCATTGAAACGAAGAGTACTACTCAAGGGGGAGCGTTGGATACAATGAATGAGATTTTCATTGGCGAAATGAAGGACTTCTCTAGGATGAGCATTGTAAAGTGAAGTAGAGCTCAAGGGGGATCTTTGGAGACAATGAAGGGTATGTGATCTTCATTGTGGGGTTCACTCTTATGGAAAAGAGTTTGTTTTCAGTTTTTGATGTAAGACAAAGGGGGAGAATGAAAGGTTAAGTTAGGCCTTCATCCCAAGCAGGGGGAGTTTGCTCTCTAGGAAAGGGAGAAAATAAAGGAAACCTTCAATTATGCTTTGTCATGGAGTTAAGGCTATGAGATTTAGCCTTGTTACAAAGAATGGTGTTAAGGCTATGGGATTTAGCCTTGATATGAAGTTGGAGTTAAGGAAGTTGGAGTTAAGGCTATGGGATTTAGCCTAACTTAGAGTATTGTCAAACATCAAAAAGGGGGAGATTGTTGGGGTAATTTCCCTTGGTCAAGGTTGACCACTTTGACTAAGCTTGAGTCGAGTCAAGCTTGAGTCGAGATTTGAGTTTTGATATTTGACAATATATGGAGATTGCTAGGGCAATCGTCCGATTGTGGAGATGATCAAAGGGATGATCAGGTTGATAAGAAGACAAGTCAAGTAGGTCAGGGATGATAGGAGACTTGACTGGGGAAGTCCTAACTGGAGATTAGGCAGTGGTGAAGTCCTAATTGGAGTTTAGGCAGTGGTGGAAGTCCTAACTGGAGGTTAGGCGTATGGAAGTCCTAACTGGAGGTTAGACAAATTGGAAAGTCCAAGTGTGATCTTGGCAAAGGAGAAAGTCCTGGTGAGGAGCCAGACATTTGGGAGTCCTGGTGAGGAGCCAGGCAACTGAAAGTCCAAGTGTGATCTTGGCAAAGGAGAAAGTCCTGGTGAGAAGTCAGACAATTGGGAAGTCTTAGTAAGAAGCCAGGTAGATGGAAAGTTCTAGTGAGTGAAGTCAGGCAGTCGGGAAAGTCCTAGTGAGTGAAGCTAGGCAAAAGTTAAAGTCCTGGTGAGTGAAGCCAGGCATGGAAAATCCAGATGGTTCAAGGATGGCAGGACATCTGGTGAAAGTCCAAGTGGGTCATGGAGGACCGGACACTTGGCATAAGATGGTAAATCTAAGTGGGTCACGAAGGGCCATACTTGGTGATTAGAAGTCCAATGAAAAGTTAGCAAAGAGAAAGTCTAGATGGGTCAAAAGTTGACCGAACTCTTAGCAGTCGTAAGTCCAATAGGGAGTTGGCCTGGAACTAGGAAGTTCGGACGTAGTAAACTTCCAAAGGCCATAACTTTTGACTCAGATATCAGAATGAGGTGATTTTGTATGCGAAACGAAACTAATTTCAAGCTCTACACATTTTTCTGGGTTTCAATCGATTGGGGGGGTTCAATTGATTGGTCAATCGATTGGTTGACGCGAGTTTATGCAGAAAAGCTCTGGATCGATTGGGCAATCGATCAAAACGTCCCCAATCGATTGTTCAATCGATTGAGAGAGTCTTTGAGTGAACAGTAAGATTCTGAATCAATCAGTTGATCGATTGAAACCTCCAATCGATTGGCCGATAGATTGAAACCTCCAATCGATCGACCGATTGATTGGAGCGCTGGAAATCGCTCGAGAAGCCTTGAATCGATCGGGCAATCGATTCAGGGTGATTCCAGAGAGCACAGAGGCGCTTTGGATTGATCGACCGATCGATCCAAAGCCTCCCCAATCGATTGGGAGCAATCCAATCGATTGGGATTCGACCGTTGGCGTAGATAAAGACGTTGGCGAGCGTTTTTCTCAGTAGTTCTTTGATCCTCTTCGGCACACGACTATAGCTACAGCTTAGGGCGATTTTCTCCACTCTCACCGCCAGATCTTGAAGGTTCTTGGAGGCACGTCCAAGTCAAGAGGCGAGTTACAACAAGAAGAAGAAGAAGCTAGGGTTTTATTGTAATCTTGTAAGATTCACGTGTATTTTTCTTCTTTCTTTCTTATTGTTGTATTGTGAGCTTGTAAGGCTTCTCTGCCTTTGGTAGCTACCGTAAAGGAGGGTTTTCATAGTGGAGGGTGTGTGAGTGTGTGGATCCTTGGACTAGTCACCTCTTCTTGAGGTAGATACCAAGTAAATCTACGTGTTAGCGTTGTAGTGTGTTGTTTCTTGTATTTTCCGCTGCACATCATTACAAGAAGCAAGCAACGACAAGCACGAGATTGTGGCGAGCTATTCACCACCCCCCTCCAGCTACATTTCAGTCCTAACAAATATGGTCAGGATTTGCATGCTTAGTGTCATGCACCATCTTGCATGATTGTATGTTGTGCGATTGGTAGCTCCATTATTGTTGAGCACATCGCTAGTTACATGGATATGCACACACAACCACTCATGAGTTAATGGTTTTTATTCAAGCAGGGTGTGTTCCAGCAGGTTGCTCTGTCAGTGCTCCACTGGTCCGCTCATGGGTAATGTGACTGCAGCGTGGTAGCACGTCAGGGATTCCTCCTCTGGACTGGCTCAGGAAGATGAGAGCATTGAGCTCCCCCACTTATGATTTGGTGTAGGAGGATAAGTGTACTCCAATAGCATCTTGTCAATTTGGTCACTCATCAGGAGCAGTAATGGCAGAGTGCACAGTTGTCATAGCCCTACCCACTCGGTCTCACCATCTTATGTAAGATGGCTGACTGGCGTCAGGGGTGACCAGGACATGTCATTGGCATCATATGCATGACTGTATTTATTGCTTGTGTTTGCTACATATTGGATGGATACATATGTTTGACATGCATACAGGGACATGTTACTTTTAGTCTAACGACCTTATTATTCTGATAAGAGGTTCTGGTGAGTACAACTTCTCATTTTCTTTTAGTTATACATTTTTCATTATTCCAGGAGACTGTAGATATATTTATTTCTATTGGTTATTTCGTATTATGCATGTCAGCCCGATACCCGCTGGGGATTTGACTCACCCCGTTGATATTACTATTCTAGGTTGATGCTGTTAGGAGGTTCCAGTCGCTAGTCTCCCACCACTTTACTTCGTGACGATTTTCTACTCTTTGGACTTTTGGTTCCTTGTTATGTATTTATATATAATGGTGATGTAGGATTGTACTCGAGGATCTTTTATCGAGTTTTGGTCTACTACTTAAGTTTTTCGCTGCGTTGTTTTCTCTGTTGTGGTTTTAAGTTTTTCGTCGTAGTAGTGGAGTAGGTGGTTTTCAAATATAAACTGCGTGGTTGTGTCAGCCAGAGGCTGAAATATATATAAACTGCGTGGTTGTTTAGTTGTATTTTATTATTATTATTCTAGCCATGTTGGTCGAAGTATATGTGGCCCAGAGGGCTTTGTAGTAAAGTCTCATATTGTCACCCATACAGGGGAGATGCTGCCAAAATTTTTTCTGACAGGGACTGCCTGGGGCGTGACACATCTACGAATGGAACCTTCTTCCAGTCCACAAAAGTGTACCACACGTCCTCCATCACCAGACAGATCCTGACACCCGACATTCCCTGACATCAGTTAGGCTCCAGAGGTATGCACTGTCATATAAAAAGGGAGGTCCTCTCCCTTGCGTAGGTACGCTCTCTCGCACATTCGCACTTGTCTTCTACTTTTCTTTCTCCTTCGTACCTTATTATTCTAGGGAATAAGTACCTGACTTGAGCGTCAGAGGGCCTACTCCGGGGACTTTTCCCTTAGTTTCTAGCCTCTAACGTTCCTTGTACTTGTTTGAGTGTGCGCAGAGCTCAAGTACCGTCGGTTCAGTCATCATCGTCCATCAACACCACGAGGGGGGGAGGGTTCGTTCTTGCAAGCGCATATGAGAAGGGTGTCCCAGTCGTCTCTTTGTCAACTCCAGCAACAGCTCATCTGGCCTTCATCTGACTTAGATTCCGGACAGGATCAATTTGTTATCATCTGTGGGAACACATTCACCTGTTCTGGAGCGTGAAGATGGAGGAGACCAAAAGAATCAACGTGATCATTACGGCAAAGGAGTATGAACTGTTCAAGGAGGTCAAGAGGTGAGCGGCTTCCGAAAAACAGACCATTGCTTCACAACCATACAAGATGCCTACAATTTCCAAAGACCCTACTCACGTCTCTGATAGAGGATCTAAGAGGAAACATCCCAAGAAGTTCCCCCTGACTTTCTATCATGAACTTGACCTGGACTATTATCACAGGAGCTCAGATTATTATAATAAGAAAGAATAACCATAGGCCTCCATGGCAGAAAGCTCCCCGCCCAGGGATTCAAAGAAAGGGAAAGATATAGTCCTTAGGGAGGAGCCCCAGGGGGAGCTTGAGGAGCAAATGTCCTTCTCTCTAAAGGTACTAGAGGGGAAGCTACCGAAGGAGTACAAGCCCCCACCTATCAGAGAGTATGACGGTAGCAAGGATCTGGAGAATCATCTCCGAAAGTTTCGAAACGTTGCACTGTTGCACCAATATAATGACACCATTAAGTGTCGAGTGCCCTTGAACATTCTGTCCGACTCGGCACAAAAATGGTTTGATGGATTATCGAACGGGTCCATCACTTGCTTTCATGACTTCAAGATTATTTTCCTGCGCCACTTCGCCAGCAGTAGGAAGTACCAGAAGACATACCACTGTCTCTTCACCCACAAGCAAGGGTCTGTCGAGCCCTTGAGAAGCTATATCAAACGCTTCAACCAGGTTGCCCAGGACGTTCCATCCACTACCTCTGAATATTGATGAGCGCCTTCTCCCATGGATTGGTAGAAGGGGAGTTCTTTCGAGATCTCATCCGAGAGCCCGTGAAGAACTTCGATGAGATGTTAGGGAAGGCCGCCAGTTACATCAACGTAGAAGAAGCTCAGGTGGCTCGGCGGAAAGCGGACAAGGCACCTGCTCTCGTCAACAAATCAAAGAAGGGGCCACCCCAACCGCCAGCTCAGCCTCTTCCACGCGCCCGGGATGACCGACCGCCCTTCCCTCCTGGTTAGGATTCTAGGCCGACCCAATGAGTGGCAGTTGTCCAATCCCCAAAGCCCGATTAGTAGAGGCCGCATTATTACACTTACCATATGTCCCATACCCATGTCACAAGTGATTGCTTCCAGTTCGCCCGTGACTCCCGGCGCGCAGTTGACCTGGGCCGGGCCTACCTCCACCTGAGACTGTGCTCAAGATTCAGAGGTTGTTGGCCAGCCAACAACCCATAGCAAGTCAGTCTAGTAGACCCCTGCCCGATAATGCAGGACAAGGAAGTCTGTAGCCCAGTCACAACCAAGAGCCAGGAGAAGCCCGGGAAGAGGAGAATAGGAGAAATGCAACCATCCACAAGATTAGTATGATCTCCGGAGAGCCCACAAATGGAGATTTTGCTAGGGCTCGAAAATCTCATGAGCGCCGCTTGAAGATACACACTGTAGGATGCAGTAGGGAGCAAGTTGCAGGGCCCATCATCAGCTTTGGGCCACAAGACTTGGAGGGGCTGGAGCTTCCTCATGATGATGCCCTAATAATCAAAGTCATCATCGCCAATAGTAGTGTGGCTAGAGTTTTCGTTGATACCGGAAGCTCTGTCAACGTGCTATTCAAGAGTGTATTCGAGGGCATGCAAATTGACGCCAATGAACTCCAGCCTGTGACTACTTCATTATACGATTTCACCGATAATGAAGTACGACCCATGGGCCAGATCAAGCTAGCCATATCTTTGGGTAGCGAGCCCCTAGTAAGGATGCGGATGAGCACCTTCATAGTAATGGATTCGCCGTCCTCGTACAACGCCATCTTAGGGAGACCAACATTGCACGAGTTCCGGATAGCAGTCTCCACTTTCCACCAGAAGATCAAGTTCCCTTTGGGAAACGAGGTCAGGAATGTCAGAGGTGAGTAATTGGTCTCTCGCAGGTGCTACATCGACATGGTGAAGGCAGAGGCCCGCAAGGCTCAGAGAACCCAGGATGATAATATCAACGTCATGCGGGAGGAGCCTCTACCTAAAGTAGAGGAGCCCATTTCTTGGGAAGAGGTCCAACTCTATCCCGAGCTCTCAGAAAGCCTCACCCACATATCGAGTGACATGCCTATCGAGATCAAGACAGACCTGGTTCAATGCTTGATGTGCAATAGGGACATCTTCGCTTGGTCCCTCGAAGAGCTACCCGGAGTCAGGCCCGAGGTGATTGAGCACAAACTACATCTTCTACCCGATTCCTGACCGGTCAAACAGAAGAAGTGGAACTTCTCGGCCAAGTAAAATAAGATCATCTGAGCTGAGGTGGACCAGCTCTTGAAAGCAGGACACATTAGAGAAGTGCAGTTCTCGCCCTGGCTCTCTAATGTGGTCCTGGTGTCTAAACCCAACAATAAGTGGAGAGTCTGCATCAACTTCTGAGACCTCAACCATGTCAGCCCCAAGGATTGCTACCCACTACTAGGATTGACAGATTGTAGACTCGACCTCGGGCTGCGAAAGAATTTACATGCTCAACTCTAACCAAGAGTACCACCATATCCCTCTAGCACGAGAAGATCAGGAGAAGGTCAACTTCATCACGGCAGATGGTACTTTCTGTTACACCGTCATGCCTTTTGGATTGTGAAATGCAGGAGCTACCTACCAAAGGATAATGGATAAGATCTTCCAGGAGTATATAGGGAGGAATATGGAGGTCTATATGAATGACATCCTCATCCAATCCACTCTGGCCATAAATTTTATTGTCGACATAGAAGAAACTTGCGGCACACTACGACAATATGGGTTGAAGTTAAACTCATTGAAGTGCTTGTTTGGAGCTCGGGGGAGGGGAATTCTTGGGATACCTCGTTACTGAGCAGGGAATTGAAGCTAATCCGGAGAAGGTCCAAGCACTTCAAGATATGAAAGCATCTCAAAATCTGAAGGAAGCTCAGAAGTTGGTGGGTTGAATAACTACATTGTCCAGGTTCATATTTCAGTCTACAGATCAAGTACTGCCCTTCTTCAAGGTTCTTGTAACACCCATAGGATCCCTAAGTTATTTTATGAGAATTGTTGCATGATTAGAATAAGTCTTATGTGAATATTTCCAAAAATAAAAGAAAATTAGAACAAAAAAGAGGCATGACCAAGGTTTGAACCTTGGACCTCTTAGTAAGTAAGTTCTATGTCATAACCAGTAGCCCCAGCAGGGGTGTGCTGTTAGAAAGGAAAGGGACAAGATAGTTAAAGGTAAGGAAAGTGAAGGCTCTATTCACTAAGAAGGAGAAGTTCAAGTTTTCTTCTTCTTCTTCCAATGAAAAGAGGGTTTTGCTTTCTCCCTTCATTTAGGATGAGTAAACGAAAAGGGAAGGAAAAATTCATTTTTCCTTCTTCCTTTCATTTGGAATAAAAGGATAAAGAGAATGGAAAAAATTCATTTTTGCTCTTTCTTCCTCCTCTTCCTTCTCTCCACCGAAATCAAGCCTCCCTCTCCTCACCATTGCCGAAACCCAACCAAGAGGATTTCTCTCTAGGAAAGCTTCACAAGCAAGGTTACTTCTCCTAGTAAATCAAGCGAGAGGAAGTCAGTATTCCCCCCCTCACCTGCAGTACAAGTAGCTCCTATGTTTTCTACGCTTACAAATGATTTGAAAAAAAACCTAGGAAGTTACCTTGTAGGGTTCGGCCATGATAAGTAAAGTTGGAAACATGCCATCTATTAGTTCTTGGTTATCTATGGTTGTAAAAAAAAAGGTTTTAGGGCTTCATGTTGTTTAAAACTTAGAAGCCCACTCTTTTAAGTTTCAGCCATGAGAAGATAAATATGTTTAGAGAAAGTTTAAAATGTAAACTATGCTTGTTTATGATCCCTTATGGTTTATAACTCACTACATGATGTTAGCTTAAAGTTCTCATGTTTAGGTTGCATAAAAGGATAGATCCATGTTTTAGAGTTTCGGCCAAGTAAGAAAGAAAGGCATTAGAGGAAGTTTAAAAACTCAACTAAGATTGTTTATGATTCCTCATGATAAGTAACCCATTGTATGATATTAGTTAAAAGTTTTATGCTTCAAGTTGTTAAAAGAAATCTAGAACACATACTTATAGGGTTCGACCAAGGATGAACATTAGGGTTAGAAACCTAATTATGCTTACTATGAATCTCTTCCTATGCTATGTATGTTGTAAGAGTTTCATGTTTCAAGTTGATAAAGGAAACCTAGAACGCATGCTTATAGGGTTCGGCCAAGGATGAACATTAGGGTTAGAAACCTAATTATGCTTACTATGAATCTCTTCCTATGCTATGTATGTTGTAAGAGTTTCATGTTTCAAGTTGTTAAAGGAAACCTAGAACACATGCTTATAGGGTTCGGCCAAGGATGAACATTAGGGTTAGGAACCTAATTATGCTTACTATGAATCTTTTCCTATGCTATGTATGTTGTAAAAGTTTCATGCTTCAATTTGTTAAAAGAAACCTAGAACACATGCTTATAGGGTTCGGCCAAGGTTGAATATTAGGGCTAGAAACCTAATTATGTTTACTAAGAACCTCTCTTCCTATGCTATGAATGTTGTAAAAGTTTCATGCTACATGTTGCTTAAAAAGTTTAGAAACACCTCCTTTAGGTTTCGGCCAAGAGGAGATAAAAGGGTTAGAGAAAATTTTTGGAACTAACTATGCTTGTTCATGATTCCTTATGATGTATGAGCTCCTATATGATGTTAGTTTAAATTCTTCATGCTTATGTTGCTAAAAAAAAAAAAACCTAGAACCATGATATGTTAGTTTCGGCCAAACCAAGAAAACTAGGGTTTATGGTTGCTAAAGGTCCCCTATGTTATGATAAGTACCATGTGATACTAATATGATGCTTTCCTTGTTTAAAGTTGCTTAAGAACCAAGACCATTACCTTGCAAGTTTCGGCCAAATATGACTAGGGCTTGTAGAAAGTTCAAAACCCTTAACTATGCATGAAAATGATATGCTTTACATGATAAGAACATGCTATGCTTCATGATATGATAAGAACATGCTATGCTTCATGATATGCTAAGAACATGCTATGTTACATGATATGACAAGAACATGCTATGTTACATGATATGACAAGAACATGATATGTTTATGAAAGGCTTATGTAAGATGAAAAGTCTAAGAGATGCTTCCCTTAAGTTGGGATTAAGAGCACTCTTCATGATATGACAAGAACATGATATGCCATGATATGACAAGAACATGATATGTATGATATGATAAGAAACATGATATGCTATTTTACTTTTGTATGGCTTGTACCAAGGGTGGGCTCCATAAGCGCCCCTAGGTTGATGGTCTATGAAACGGGACTAGTAAAAGGGATGGGCTCCTAAGTTGCCCCTTGGTCGATGGTCTATGAAACTGGCCTAGTTCCTAGTAGATTCAAGATTAGCTACCTTGGATCTACTTAGGATGCGCGCATTCATGTATGTATGTGGTACAAGCCTGACCCTCATGTTGAGATTATGTTTAAGTATGTATATGATATATGTTTTCAAAAGGACATCTTGCATATATTCATTTCATGATACATGTTTTCAAAAGAACATTTTGCATCTACAAGTTCATGTTATATGGTTTCCTTTATGCTTATTTACGATGCTCTTGAAAATATGTCTATGATATTTATATGATCATTACGCCCTCACATGATATGCTCTCATATGATATGATATGATTTTATGTTTATGATCTCACATGCTATGTTATGATTTTATGTTTATGCTCCCACATGCTATGATACGACTTTAGGCTTATGTTTTCACATGTTATGTTATGATTTGCCAAATGAACATGTTACTACTTTATGGATTATGCATGATTCGTGGTTTTGTGAGTAGGAAAGAGACTTACTAAGCCTATGTGCTTATAGTTTTATGTTTCCTTGTACTGCAGAAAAAAGAAAGGAATGGCTAAATTAAGAGGAGCAACGGGAAGGACAAGAATGTGTGTGGAAGTGGCATGGTGGAATAAATCCCTTTGTGTTTCAGAACTTATATTTATGTCTTGACCTTTTATGTGAACCATGTTTAACCATATGCTTGATAACTACTTGAACTAGCATGGATAGATTATGCTCTTATGTTTTATTGTTTCATGTTGGTATGCTCACGATATCATGAATCATGTTTTAAGTAGTTGATGATAAATCAAGTTTCATGTTATGTTTGAAGGATTAGTATGTTAAGCATGTTTACTATGTGATATGATTATATGGTTCACATGTCATGTTTAGTCCATATGCATATGATCAAATTAAATTTTAGACAACCCACTGTTGGTGCAAGCTGCACCAGAATCAAACCTGAGTTTTGATGTTGTCAAAGGTTCAAGTTAAGTCTTGTTATGATCTAACAAGTTGACTGAGTGTGCAAGATGTTTACTCAACCGAGAAAGTCCTAGCTGGAGGCTAGGCAGAGAAATCTTAGCAGATAGTGGAACCCAGGTGCAAGTCCAAGCGGGTGGAGGGGACCCAAAGCTTGGCAGAGTGATCGAGAGGTCTGGAGGATCGAAGATCGAAGGAAAAGTCCTGGGGAGCTGATTAAGGCTGAGTGAAAAGTCCAAACTAGATCTAGAGAATCAAAGTTTGGCAGGTAGGTTGAGGTAAACAAATTGGAGGAGCGACAATGAGGTCGGGTTCCCGAAGGGTACAACCTTAGGTCACTGATCCAACTTAAGAAACCGGGAATGTTTCCAAGTTGAGATCAAGAACAGTTCTATTGTTCTTTTATTTCTCATTATTATACTATTGTGCTAATATCTGTGTTGCAGGTTGTTTTGGTCTAACATCTGTGTTGCAAGTTATTTTAGTCTAACACTGTCTTGCAGGTTAAGTTGGATCGGTCGACCAAACCAGAGGATCGGTCGACCGAACCAAGTAAGATCAGCACATAAGTCAGTCCAGATCAGAACTGAGCCAGAATCGGATCAAAGCCTGATCGATCGACTGAACCGTAAGATCGGTCGACCGGACCATGATGACTCAGCCATCAGCACCGATCAGCAGCAAAGGAAAGATGGGCTGATCATTCAACCGAATCCAGGGATCGGTCGATCGATCCAATCAACATTAAAGCTGCATTAAATCAAGATCACGACAGATTCTGACGAACAAGGAAAAAGCTTGTTCGATCGACCGAAAAAGGGGTTCGGTCGACCGAATCATTAAAGACCAGTAAATGCAAAAGATCGAGCCAGCTTCGAACTTCAGCTAGGAAGGAAGGGAGCTGGTTCGGTCGACCGAACAGTGGGATCGGTCAACCGAACCTCCAGTACATCTATAAAATCAGGCTCGAAGACAGAGGCCAGGATAACAATTTTCTGATAAAAAATTCCTGCTCTGCAAGCAACTCGTCCTCATCCGTGCAGCAAGCTACATCATCCGGAAGTGCCGACCTAAGCTATATCTTCATTTTAGTTGTCGGTAAAATTTATTTTAAGCTTGCATTTGTAATTCATTTAAGCAAGGTAGTAGGGTGTTACTATTTTACTCCATTGTACGATCTGCTTCTTTCCGAAAAATTTTGGAAAGAAGAGTTATAGTGGTTTGCTCACCGGTGCGGTCAAAGACCGCGAGCCTTCGAGTAGGAGTCAAGCTAGGCTCCAAACGAAGTAAACAAACTGTCTCTATTTACTTTCCGCTGTGCATAACTTTGATTTGAAAGAAAAGAATAGTTTTAAAAGAGCGATATTCACCCCTCTATCTCTTCAAACGATCTATCACCCACTTTCGCTGTCATGAGTTCATATGCATATACATGTATGTATGTTTTAAGCAAGTAACCCCGTCCCTCCTTTCAGTAGTAGTGGAGGGGCGGGCGTTACAGATTGGTATCAGAGCAGGTCTGCCTTTCCACTACACACACACATCAAGCCTACATCCTGCCGCTCCAAGTAAGAATTTCTATGCCTACTCTATTTTTTTTTTATATATGATAAGGAATGCTTTAATTTAAGTATGCATGTCTACATTATTTTTAATTATGATAAGTTACAATTTTAGTCTAAGTATGCATGATGGTAGGTTAGGAATAATAATAACTTATGCTAGCCTTGTTGTCATTTATGAAGATAAGCATGGCTAGAAGACGCAATACTAGAACCGATGAGATAGTACCTCCACCTGATTTGATGCATGCAGTCACTGAACTTCAGCGTCAGGTCACAGAACAACAGCAAATAATAAATACTCTGATGAATCAGCAAGGAAACCTTGCTACCCCACCAGGGAATCAGAATGCGATGCCAGTCATACCTACAGCTGCACTAGTACCACCGGCACCTGTACCACCGGTAGGCCCAACCCCAGTGGTTCGACAGGAGGTGTATCTGATTCAGTGGCAGAGGCTGAAGCCGGAAGTTTTCTCTGGTAACTGTGAGCCATGGGACACCCAAGCCTGGTTCAAGATTGTGGAGAGCATAGTAGAGCTATTGAACTGGCCTGAACACGAGAAAGTCAAGTGTGCATCGTTCTGCATTACGGGCGATGCCAGAATGTGGTGGGACAGAGTTAAAGCGAAGAGACAAGTAAATCAAATGAGATGGATGGACTTCGAGACTGAATTCTTCGAGGAATTCTTCCACATGCGAGTGACAAACAAGCACTACGACGAGTTCACCGAGTTCCGACAAGGTGACCTACCAGTTAATGAAGCTGTGAAGAGATTCAACCGTCTAGCGCGCCTATGCCCAGAGTTGGTCAGCACAGAAAGAGAAAGGGTCAGACTTATGCTGAAAATACTCAGACTCGAGATAGCTCTGAATGTGGCCGGTGGAGTTAATAGACTGCAGACTGCCGAAGAGCTAATCAGCAGTGCCCTGATCACCAAACACTATCTGAAGGCACTGAACGCGGGCAAGAGTCAAGTCCAGCCCGGAGGACAGAAACCTCAAACCACCAGAACCAGCTGGAAAGGAAACCACAGTGGCAAGAGAAAGCAATGGAACGACACTAAGGGTGGTCCAGCAAGTAAGCAACCTACGTTCCCTCAGTGTACCACATGTGGGAAGAAACATCCAGGAATATGCCATATAGGCACAAATAGGTGCTACAACTGTGGATTGGAAGGACATATGGTCAGAAACTGTCCTACCCAGATTCAGACACCTCCTCAGCAGTATACCCAGAACAGAGGTACTCCCCCACAGCTACACCAGATGCAGGCTGCTATAGAAGGGACTTTGATAAGCCAAGGGAGACTGGAAGCTCCGCCAGTTACGACGAATGCCAGGATCTTCTCCCTCACCAAGGAAGATGTGGCGAATGCTTCTACCGTTGTCACAGGTAAGATATTTATTTTCAGTCAACATGCTACTGTATTATTTGATACTGGAGCAACGCACTCGTTCATCTCTACACTGTTCACAAGAAAGATAGACATGCCACCTCAAGCCTTAGATTGCAAGTTCTTAACGACCCTACCGTCGGAAGAGGTGATGTCATCCACTCATATGCTGCGAGCCGCACCCATCAGAATCGCATACAGAGAACTCTACTGTGATCTGATAGTGCTTGACATGTAGGATTATGATATCATATTAGGCATGGATTTCTTGAGCAAGTACGGTGCTTCGATAGAGTGTTATAAGAGAAAAGTGATTTTCCGGCCAGAAGTAGAGCTGATATTTGAATTTATCGGAGAGCCAAGGAAAGAAACTAATAAATTCTTATCAGCCTTAAAAGCACAGGAGATGTTAAACAGCGGATGTACTGGGTTTCTGGCGCATGTGGTTGATACAAGCCAAACGGAGGACCAGAAGCTGGAAGATGTCAGAATTGTATGCAACAACCCAGAAGTATTCCCCGATGAACTACCAGGGTTGGCCCCCGATAGAGAAATTGAATTTGAGATCGAAGTGATTCTTGGTACTAAACCGATCTCTAAAGCGACATACCGTATGGTGCCAGCGGAATTGAAGGAACTTCAGGAACAGCTACGGGAGTTACTCGACAAGGGACTTATCCGCCCTAGTCACTCTCCATGGGGAGCTTCGGTACTGTTTGTGAAAAAGAAAGATGGGTCTATGCAAATGTGCATATACTACCGAGCGCTAAACAAAGTGACGATCAAGAACCGGTTCCCTCTACCACAGATTGACGACCTGTTTGACCAGTTAAAGGGTGCCACCGTCTTCTCTAAGATTGACCTAAGGTCTGGCTATCATCAAGTAAAAGTGAAACAGGATGATATACCGAAGACGGCTTTCCGAACAAGATACGGACATTTTGAGTTCGTAGTAATGCCCTTCGGAGTGACGAATGCTCCTGCTTTATTTATGGACCTGATGAATCAGGTATTCTCAGCATTCCTCGATAAATTTGTGATCGTCTTCATTGATGATATCCTCATCTATTCGAGAACCCAAGCGGAGAATGCCGAACACCTGAACATAGTTTTACGGATTCTTCAGGAGAAGCAGCTGTATGAGAAATTTTCCAAATGCGAGTTCTGGCTCGATCGAGTATCATTTTTGGGTCATGTTATCTCCAAAGACGGAGTGATGGTAGACCCAATCAAGATTGAAGCTATGAGTAACTGGAACAGGCCAAAGAATGCAGTGAGATCAGAAGTTTTCTCGGGCTAGCAGGCTATTACCGGAAGTTCGTAGAGGGTTTCTCCAGAATTGCAGCCCCTATGACAGCTCTCACCAGGAAGAACAAGAAGTACGAATGGACAGACGATTGTGAGAAGAGTTTCACATAATTGAAAAGGAGACTGACCAGTGCTCCAATTCTCACTCTTCCAGAAGGTAACGAAGGGTTCGATATGTACAGTGATGCTTCTAGATTAGGACTCGGAGCTGTACTCATGTAGAACGGCAAGGTCATTGCCTATGCCTCTAGTCAACTCAAGGAACATGAAAGAAATTATCCCACTCACGATCTGGAGCTAGCAGCTGTGGTCTTTGCTCTCAAAATATGTAAGCATTATCTTTATGGAGCTCAGTGTAGGATTTATACAGACCACCAGAGTCTGAAATATTTCTTCACATAAAATGACCTAAACATGAGACAACGAAGATGGCTCGAACTAGTCAAGGACTATGACTGCGAGATTTTCTACCATCCGGGAAAGGCGAACAAAGTGGCCGATGCACTCAGCAGGAAGTCCTGAGTCACCTTAGTTATGGGACGGTATGTAACAAAAGTACCCAGAGCTATTTAAGTTCGAGGATGAACTTTTATGAGGTATGGGGGACTGTAACACCCATAGGGTCCTTAAGTTATTTTATGAGAATTGTCGCATGATTAGAATAAGCCTTATGTGAATATTTCCAAAAATAAAAGAAAAATAGAACCAAAAAGAGGCATGACCAAAGTTTGAATCTTGGACCTCTTATTAAGTAGTTCTATGTCATAACCAGTAGCCCCAGCAGGGGTGTGCTGTTAGAAAGGAAAGGGACAAGATAGTTAAAGGTAAGGAAAATGAAGACTCTCTTCACTAAGAAGGAGAAGTTCAAGTTTTCTTCTTCTTCTTCCAATGAAAAGAGGGTTTTGCTTTCTCCCTTCATTTAGGATGAGTAAAAGAAAAGGGAAGGAAAAGTTCATTTTTCCTTCTTCCTTTCATTTGGAATAAAAGGAGAAAGAGAATGGAAAAATTCATTTTTGCTCTTTCTTCCTCTTCTTCCTTCTCTCCACCGAAATCAAGCCTCCCTCTCCTCACCATTGCCGAAACCCAACCAAGAGGATTTCTCTCTAGGAAAGCTTCACAAGCAAGGTTACTTCTCCTAGTAAATCAAGCGAGAGGAAGTAAGTATCCCCCCTCACCTGCAGTACAAGTAGCTCTTATGTTTTCTACGTTTACAAATGATTTGAAAAAAAAAACCTAGGAAGTTACCTTGTAGGGTTCGGCCATGATAAGTAAAGTTGAAACATGCCATCTATTAGTTCTTGGTTATCTATGGTTTAAAAAAAAAGGTTTTAGGGCTTCATGTTGTTTAAAACTTAAAAGCCCACTCTTTTAAGTTTCGGCCATGAGAAGATAAAGATGCTTAGAGAAAGTTTAAAATGTAAACTATGCTTGTTTATGATCCCTTATGATTTATAACTCAATACATGATGTTAGCTTAAAGTTCTCATGTTTAGGTTGCATAAAAGGGTAGATCCATGTTTTAGAGTTTCAGCCAAGTAAGAAACAAAGGCATTAGAGGAAGTTTAAAAATTCAACTAAGCTTGTTTATGATTCCTCATGATAAGTAACTCATTGTATGATATTAGTTAAAAGTTTTATGCTTCAAGTTGTTAAAAGAAATCTAGAACACATGCTTATAGGGTTCGGCCAAGGATGAACATTAGGGTTAGAAACCTAATTATGCTTACTATGAATCTCTTCCTATGTTATGTATGTTGTAAGAGTTTCATGTTTCAAGTTGTTAAATGAAACCTAGAACACATGTTTATAGGGTTCGGCCAAGGATGAACATTAGGGTTAGAAACCTAATTATGCTTACTATGAATCTCTTCCTATGCTATGTATGTTGTAAGAGTTTCATGTTTCAAGTTGTTAAAGGAAACCTAGAACACATGCTTATAGGGTTTGGCCAAGGATGAACATTAGGGTTAGGAACCTAATTATGCTTACTATGAATCGTTTCCTATGCTATGTATGTTGTAAAAGTTTCATGCTTCAAGTTGTTAAAAGAAACCTAGAACACATGCTTATAGGGTTCGGCCAAGGTTGAATATTAGGGTTAGAAACCTAATTATGCTTACTAAGAACCTCTCTTCCTATGCTATGAATGTTGTAAAGGTTTCATGCTGCATGTTGCTTAAAAAGTTTAGAAACACCTCCTTTAGGTTTCGGCCAAGAGGAGATAAAAGGGTTAGAGAAAACTTTTGGAACTAACTATGTTTGTTCATGATTCCTTATGATGTATGAGCTCCTATATGATGTTAGTTTAAATTCTTCATGCTTATGTTGCTAAAAAAAAAAAACCTAGAACCATGATATGTTGGTTTCGGCCAAACCAAGAAAACTAGGGTTTATGGTTGCTAAAGGTCCCCTATGTTATGATAAGTACCATGTGATACTAATATGATGCTTTCCTTGTTTAAAGTTGCTTAAGAACCAAGACCATTACCTTGCAAGTTTCGGCCAAGTATGACTAGGGCTTGTAGAAAGTTCAAAACCCTTAACTATGCATGAAAATGATATGCTTTACATGATAAGAACATGCTATGCTTCATGATATGATAAGAACATGCTATGCTTCATGATATGCTAAGAACATGCTATATTTCATGATATGACAAGAACATGTTATGTTACATGATATGACAAGAACATGATATGTTTATGAAAGGCTTATGTAAGATGAAAAGTCTAAGAGATGCTTCCCTTAAGTTGGGATTAAGAGCACTCTTCATGATATGACAAGAACATGATATGCCATGATAGGACAAGAACATGATATGTATGATATGATAAGAAACATGATATGCTATTTTACTTTTGTATGGCTTGTACCAAGGGAGGGCTCCATAAGCGCCCCTACGTTGATGGTCTATGAAACGGGCTTAGTAAAAGGGATGGGCTCCTAAGTTGCCCCTAGGTCGATGATCTATGAAACATGCCTAGTTCCTAGTAGATTCAAGATTAACTACCTTGGATCTAGTTTGGATGCGCGCATTCATGTATGTATGTGGTACAAGCCTGACCCTCATGTTGAGATTATGTTTAAGTATGTATATGATATATGTTTTCAAAAAGACATCTTGCATATATTCATTTCATGATACATATTTTCAAAAGAACATCTTGCATCTACAAGTTCATGTTATATGGTTTCCTTTATGCTTATTTAAGATGCTCTTGAAAATATGTCTATGATATTTATATGATCATTACGCCCTCACATGATATGATATGATTTCATGATATGCTCTCATATGATATGATATGATTTTATGTTTATGATCTCACATGCTATGTTATGATTTTATGTTTATGCTCCCACATGCTATGATATGACTTTAGGCTTATGTTTTCACATGTTATGTTATGATTTGCCAAATGAACATGTTACTACTTTATGGATTATGCATGATTCGTGGTTTTGTGAGTAGGAAAGGGACTTACTAAGCCTATGTGCTTATAGTTTTATGTTTCCTTGTACTGCAGAAAAAGGAAAGGAATAGCTAAATTAAGAGGAGGAGCAGGAATGGCAAGAATGTGTATGGAAGTGGCATGGTGGAATAGATCCCTTTGTGTTTCAGAACTTATATTTATGTCTTGACCTTTTATGTGAACCATGTTTAACCATATGCTTGATAACTACTTGAACTAGCATGGATAGATTATGCTCTTATGTTTTATTGTTTCATGTTGGTATGCTCACGATATCATGAATCATGTTTTAAGTAGTTGATGATAAATCAAGTTTCATGTTATGTTTGAAGGATTAGTATGTTAAGCATGTTTACTATGTGATATGATTATATGGTTCACATGTCATGTTTAGTCCATATGCATATGATCAAATTAAATTTTAGACAACTCACTTCCTCTGCCATGAGTTCATATGCATATACATGTATGTATGTTTTAAGCAAGTAACCCCGTCCCTCCTTTCAGTAGTAGTGGAGGGGTGAGCGTTACAGTGCTCAGGCAAGCAGTCAAGTTTCAATGGGATGAAGAATGCAACTAGGCCTTTGAAGAATTGAAAAAGCACTTGGAGACCTTGCCCTCACTATTTAAGCCCATTGCGGGGGAACCACTCTGGGTCTATCTGTTGGCCACCCCTGAGGTCGTGAGGGCGGTGTTGGTGAAAGAGCAGGATGATGTACAATGACCAGTGTACTTCTTCAGCTACTTATTGAAAGGGGCCGAGTCCCGATACACGACCCTGGAAAAATTAGTTTATGGATTGGTACTCATGGCTCGCCGCCTAAGACCTTATTTCTTGGTGTTAGTTAGAGCCCTAGAGCCAATCATTTGATGATTGTATTATGGACTTGTTGTATCATATTCTTATATAAATAAAGGCATTTGTTTTTGATTATTATACTTACTTGTATTGGTGCTAAATAAACTAAGTATAATAACGTCCTTGAGTAGAAGGTTCTTACCTATATCAATCGGTTAGTTGAACCGATAGTGAGATGATATAGGGAACACTATTCTTAATCATTCCTAGTCGAGTATTAACATTCATGGACAATGTTAATGCGACGAGACTAGCATGTAGGTCAACTCGATGACTTGATCTCACAAGTCATGGATATAGAGATATCAAGTTGACACATGGGTATGCATTGGAGAATGTATACTGAATAACCCGCCATGAGAAAGTATCATGGATCGTTATATGAGTGACATATACTTTCTCATGTGGCTATTAGTATGACTACTAGTTCTTGGACCTGAAGTCACCATGGATCCCTACATAAGGAGTTACGTAATTTGACTTCGTCAAACGTCACCCGTAACTGGGTGGACTATAAAGGCGATTACTGGGTATGTAACGAATTATGCAGAGGGATGTGAGTGATGTAGATGGGATCTATCCCTCCTATATGACGAGAGCGACATCGATATTTTTGATAGAGTGAGACCACGAAGTGCATGGTCATGCCCAAATGAGTCAATATGAGATATTGAGCTCATTTGATTGAGTGAGTTTACTTGGAGTTCAAGATTTGGATTAATTAGAGGATGACATGATCTATGCCTCACATTGATCAATCTAGATGTCTAGGATAGAAGGAGAATGTCATATTTTGTGAGGAGTCACAATTAGTAGTCACAAGGTGATGTTGGATCTCAACATTCTTGTAACTTGGGTAGTAATGATGTGTTACTAGATACCGCTCATTACTTATGCTCCTAAATGGGTTTAGGGGCATTGCTAACATTACAAGAACCTATAGGGTCACACATTAAGGACAATTAGATGGAGATTAGGTTCATATGATGAACCAAGATGATTAGATTCATGTTATGAATCAAATTGGATTAAGAGTAATCATAATTGGGCTAATTGAGTTGGACTCAAGTTGATTCATGTGTTCAATGAGTCTAATTTAGATTATAATTCATTAAATCAATTTAATTAAATGAATTAGATTCATTATATTAAATTGTCTTGAATCAAATGGTTGGATTAGATCAACCATGATAGTTATAATTGTTAGGATCGATGGATGCGGCTAGAGAGGGGGGTGTGAATAGCCGACCTCAAATTCTTTCGTTTCTTCCTACGATTAGGGTTAGTGCAGCGGAAATAACAAATAGAAACGAAAATGGAGAAGCAAACCTCAACACGAAGATGTAACGAGGTTCGGAGATGATACTCCTACTCCTCGGCGTGTCCGTAAGGTGGACGAAGCCTATCAATCCGTCGGTGGATGAGTCCCCGGAAAACCGGCTAATATAAACTCCTTATGGGTGGAGAAACCTCGCCACAAAAACTTACAACAGCAAGAAGGAGTACAAGTACAGCAAGAAGCAAAATACAATACAACTGTAAAACCTTCGCTTACTTGCCTTCTCTTCGACTGGATGAAGCAGCAGCTTCTAGCGACGCCTACAACAGCAGGAACCCAGCCGAAAGGAAGCTCACGCGAAGCTTAGACGAGAGCTCAGCAAAGCTCTAGAGAAATAGTAGCAGCAAGAAGGAACAAGGAGAAAGAAGAAGTGTAAGAGAGAGAGTCCACTGTAGAAGCCCTCAGCCCTTTTATAGCCTGCTTCCACCTGCGAGAAGAACAGAGGCCAAAGACAGCAGAAGAATCTAGCCGTTGTCTCTCAATGGCTAGGGCCAGACCGATCAGGCATCACCCTGATCGGTCTGGGGCTGATCTGATCAGTCATGGGGACCGATCAGGCTCTATGCTGATCGGTCCCCATACCGATCAGAATGCTTTCACAGAGAGTTGCCCAACTCTCTGTGCAGTAAGCTCACAGAGGCACACCGATCGCTTTCTGATCGGTCCCCAGACCGATCAGGAAGCCACAGATCACTCGATCGGTCTCCAGACCGATCCAGGTCTTGGTTTTTGCCCAAACCAAGTCCAAACCAATATCCGGTCAACCTTGACCTCTTGGTACATCATGCTTAGCATCCGGTCACTCCCTTGACCTACTAATACTCCCCACCAAGTGTCCGGTCAATCCCTTTGACCCACTTGGACTTTTCTCTTCGTGTCAAGTATCCGGTCACTTCCTTGACCTACTTGACCTTCTCAACACCAGATGTCCGATCACCCTTGATCCATCTGGATTTTCCCTTGCCCGGCTTCACTCACCAGGACTTTCACCTAGCTTCACTCTCTAGGGTTTTCACCTGGCTTCACTCACCAGGATTTCCAATCTGCCCGACTTCACTCACCAGGACTTTCCCACTGCCTGGCTTCACTCACCAGGACTTTCCAACTGCCTGGCTTCACTCACCAGGACTTTCCAACTGCCTGGCTTCACTCACCAGGACTTTCCCACTGCCTGGCTTCACTCACCAGGACTTATCCGTCCGCCTGGCTTCACTCACCAGGACTTTCCACATCCGGTCCAGAGAACGAGCTACCGAGCCCTCTCCGACTTCCACTTGCCAAGTTCCCATACTTGGACTTCTCCGTGCTAAGTCTCCATACTTGGACATTTCCCGTGATGTCTGGTCAACTCACCTCGGGTCAACCAGGTCAACCTTGACCACGAGTTGCACCCACAATCTCCCAAGCTTGTATCCTTGTCAATCATCAAGATACAACTTTTCTGTTCACGTCAAACATTGTCAGACATAACTCGTCAAACATCAAAACACAACTCGAGTCAAGTCAACTCGAGTCTGGTCAACCAGGTCAACCTTGACCTAAGGTTGCACCAACAATCTCCCCCTTTTTGATGTTTGACAAAACCCATAATCAAACCCATAATCAAGTTAGGTTAACACGATAACCTAACTTAGGTTTTCCAATGTTCTTCCCTGAACATTCTCTAGACATTCTCCATTCTCCTCAAACTCCAATGAGACATTCTCCCCCTTTTTGACACACATCAAAAAGAGTGAATCAAGGTCAAGAGTTTCTTCCTAATGAAAGTCCCATACCTTTCATTGAAACTCTTAATTTCCCCCTTGATACTAAGGTCCAACAATTAACTTAGTGATAATCTCATATCACTCAAGTCTTTAGGAGTAAAAACTCACCCTAAAAGTCAACTCCCCTTAACTAATAGGTAAAATTCCCCCTAAAGGTCAACTCCCCCTTGACCATTGCACCAACACTGTCTTGGAGAGTTTCAAACCTTCAAAATACCAACTCCCGAGCTGAAATTTCAGACAACCAGTCGAATTTCAGCAATTTGGCACGCCCTGATCGGTCACCAGACCGATCAGGCTCCCTCTAGATCGGTCCAGTGACCGATCCAGGCTCCCCTGGACTGATTTCTGATTTCTGAATTTTTCTTCTCCCGAAATTCAGAAACCTCTAGAAAATCACATAAAATTTCAAAAATTGTAAAATTTTTGAGGATACATTCCTCATAACATATACTATCATGGAAAAATAGTTTTCTATGAAAATAGCTTCCATTTTTCAATCTTGATACAAAGTTCACAAGTCTTTGAAATAGCTCAAAGTTAACTCATCTTTGTATCACCTTGTTCAATGATGAATGCTATCACTAGAAAAGCTTCATCAAGGTTTTTCAAATCAATTTTGAAATGATTTTAAACCCTTCAATTTAGGATCATAATCTTAGGGCTAAATGTACATGACTTGTACAAAGACTTTCCCTATGATCCCCAATTAGAATTAGGCTCATCTAGGTACAAGAACTATGCACCTTGATCCTAACTCACAATCCTAATATCTCACACACATCTAAGGTGTATCAAACACATCCAAGTCAATTTTGATGTGAGATATGAGTTTAGGTTAGCTTAATCTAAGTTCTCGTGCATTTTTCTAAATAACAATTTGATCTCCATATCAAATTGTGTTTTAGTCCTTAAATCAATTTCATCGATCATTAATGCACAAGATGATGACATGGCATATAATTGTATCATAAATGGAAACATGTGCCAATGTCATGATGTCATGACATAAAGTATGAAACTTAAATAAAGCATGACATTTAACTAACCTAAGCATTATCATGACATTTTAAATGATCATAAAATAAATATGATTGTCATGACATGGCATATGACAAACAATATATAGCAAATAGCACATAAAGGTATAGAAAATACCTAATTCCAGCCTTAGTTGCCATTTTTGATAATTTTGATCATTTTGCCATAAATTCTATATTCCTAAGTGTAATAGACCTAGCATCTTATACCAAAGATTTTTAGATCACTATGTGCCAACTAGATTGACTCTAGAAAATTCCTCAAATGTGGTTGGCACATCCTAATTATCTTAGGAATAATTTTTCATTTCATTTTCAAGGCTTGATTACACCTTGAAAATTCCTAAGGTGCCACCTTTTGCCATGATTAGGTTAACTACCTATTCAAGTGAGGTTGGCATACCTTAAACCATCTAGCGTGATGGAATCACACTCCTAGGAACCCAATACCTATTGGAGCTCATTGGGTTCACTAAATATTCACTAGGGATGACTTCCCTAGCAACCCTCCTAATGACCCTCCTAGGCTTTAAAACCTTAGTCATTTGGGACTCATCAAGATCAACCCTAGAGGCGACTCCCCTTGTGACCTTGGTGATGGTCTTCCTAGCCCTAGATTTTGTTCCATAATCGAATGGAACATTGTGATAAGTGGGCTTGACCACTTGGGACTTAGGTTTATGACCCAAACCTTTCATGTCCTTGGACTTGGGGTTTTGACCCTTAGACCCTAGAGTTGACTTCTCTAAATTTTTAAGGGTCTTTTCTAAAGTGTCAAGTCTTGACCTCAAGACTTGATTCTCCTTTTCTAATACCTCAAGTTTTAATTTGTCATTGTTCTTTGAGGTACTCCTAGGCATATGTCTAGTTGTTTTGGGATTTCTACCTAGGTTCTCCCTAACCTTAGATGAGTTAATCCTAGGATTGACATTTCTAGTGTTGTCCTTACCTAGGCTAACATGTTTAGCACCTAAGCACATATATTGGTTCCTAAAGTTAACATGCCTATCATTATTAACAATTGCAACAAAACTACTAGCATGTGTCTTATTGCAAGAGTGAGACTTAAATGTTACCTTAGGGTTTGCCTTCGCTCCCCCTATTGACGTGCTCGGTCTCTTGTCCTTGTGAGGTTGCCTCCCCCTCGGACATTGACTCCTATAGTGTCCCCTTCGCTTGCATTGGAAGCACACCACGTGCTCCTTGCCCTTGCGTGTTGGGACTCCGACTTCCTTGACCTTTGGCGCCGGTGGAGTCTTTCTAACCCTCTTTGGACATTTACTCTTGTAATGTCCAAATTCCCTACACTCAAAGCACATTATATGTAATTTGCTAGAAACTAAATGGCTTGAGTTACCTAGAGTTGAGGATGGATGAACGCTCTCTCCTTCATCCCTTCCGGAGGTAGAAGCTTCTTCTTCTTGCTCCGAACTTGAAGAAGAACTCTCCTCCTCTTCTTCTTTAGATGTTGAGTGACCCTCAACTTCTAAATCCATTCCTCCATGAAGTGAGCTACTTGGCTCACTTGACTCCTCTTCATGACTTGAAGTGGAGTTCTCCTCATGGAACTTTGCCAAGTTGTTCCACAACTCCTTGGCATCGTTATATCCACCTATCCTACACAAAATATCATTAGGTAAAGAAAATTTAAAAATTTTCAATACATCATCGTTGACTAGGGATTGGTGGACTTGTTCCTTGGTCCACTCCTTCTTCTCTAGGGTTTCTCCTTTCTTGTCCATCGGAGAATTGAAACCTAATTCAACACAACTCCAATTTTCAAGGTTAGTCATAAGAAAGTACTTCATTCTTACCTTCCAAAACGCGAAGTCGTCGCGATCGTAGAAAGGTGGAATTATGACGTCTTCTCCAAATAACTCCATTCTCTAGCTCGTGCTCCCCCGGGTGTTGATCCAACGAAGAGCGACCTTGCTCTGATACCACTTGTTAGGATCTATGGATGCGGCTAGAGACGGGGGTGTGAATAGCCGACCTCAAATTCTTTCGTTTCTTCCTACGATTAGGGTTAGTGCAGCAGAAATAACAAATAGAAACGAAAAAGGAGAAGCAAACCTCAACACGAAGATGTAACGAGGTTCGGAGATGATACTCCTACTCCTCGGTGTGTCCGTAAGGTGGACGAAGCCTATCAATCCGTCGGTGGATGAGTCCCCGGAAAACCGGCTAATATAAACTCCTTATGGGTGGAGAAACCTCGCCACAAAAACTTACAACAGCAAGAAGGAGTACAAGTACAGCAAGAAGCAAAATACAATACAACTGTAAAACCTTCGCTTACTTGCCTTCTCTTCGACTGGATGAAGCAGCAGCTTCAAGCGACACCTACAACAGCAGGAACCCAACCGAAAGGAAGCTCACGCGAAGCTTAGACGAGAGCTCAGCAAAGCTCTAGAGAAATAGTAGCAGCAAGAAGGAACAGAGAGGTAGAAGAAGTGTAAGAGAGAGAGTCCACTGTAGAAGCCCTCAGCCCTTTTATAGCCTGCTTCCACCTGCGAGAAGAACAGAGGCCAAAGACAGCAGAAGAATCTAGCCGTTGTCTCTCAATGGCTAGGGCCAGACCGATCAGGCATCACCCTGATCGGTCGTGGGGACCGATCAGGTTCTATGCTGATCGGTCCCCATACCGATCAGAATGCTTTCACAGAGAGTTGCCCAACTCTCTGTGCGTACCCTGATCGGTCCCGGGGACCGATCAGTCTTCCTGCTGATCGGTCCCCAGACCGATCAGTAAGCTCACAGAGGCACACTGATCGCTTTCTGATCGGTCTCCAGACCGATCCAGGTCTTGGTTTTTGCCCAAACCAAGTCCAAACCAATATCCGGTCAACCTTGACCTCTTGGTACATCATGCTTAGCATCCGGTCACTCCCTTGACCTGCTAAGACTCCCCACCAAGTGTCCGGTCAATCCCTTTGACCCACTTGGACTTTTCTCTTCGTGTCAAGTATCCGGTCACTCCCTTGACCTACTTGACCTTCTCAACACCAGATGTCTGATCACCCTTGATCCATCTGGATTTTCCCTTGCCCAGCTTCACTCACCAGGACTTTCACCTAGCTTCACTCACTAGGGTTTTCACCTGGCTTCACTCACCAGGATTTCCAATCTGCCCGGCTTCACTCACAAGGACTTTCCAACTGCCTGGCTTCACTCACCAGGACTTTCCAACTGCCTGGCTTCACTCACCAGGACTTTCCCACTGCCTGGCTTCACTCACCAGGACTTTCCAACTGCCTGACTTCACTCACCAGGACTTTCCCACTGCCTGGCTTCACTCACCAGGACTTATCCGTCTGCCTGGCTTCACTCACCAGGACTTTCCACATCCGGTCCAGAGAACGAGCTACCGAGCCCTCTCCGACTTCCACTTGCCAAGTTCCCATACTTGGACTTCTCCGTGCCAAGTCTCCATACTTGGACTTTTCCCGTGATATCTGGTCAACTCACCTTGGGTCAACCAGGTCAACCTTGACCACGGGTTGCACCCACAATCTCCCAAGCTTGTATCCTTGTCAATCATCAAGATACAACTTTTCTGTTCACGTCAAACATTGTTAAACATAACTCGTCAAACATCAAAACACAACTCGAGTCAAGTCAACTCGAGTCTGGTCAACCAGGTCAACCTTGACCTAAGGTTGCACCAACAATAATGTCAAGTTTGACTTGACTTGAGAGGATGAGAAAAAGTCAAGTTTGACTTGACTTTATGCCACATCATTTGTGAGTTGGCATTAAGTTGCCAATAATGGTGTTACACATCATCATGTTTTGTACATGTGTGTGCCATCTCATGGAGGTTACAAATCTCCTCTTTAATGACCACATTAAATGGGAATGGAGGTTACAACATCAAATGGTGGCCGGCCACTTTTGTGATGAATGGAATTTTGATTTCATTCAAGGCATTCATTCCATCATCTTCTTCCTCAAGCTCTCAACCTTTCTCCCTCTCCTCTCTTGGCCGAACATTACCAAGGTGCTAGCACACCTTTGTGTTTGGTTTCTCCACCTATTTGTTCTTTTGGATACTTCTAGAGGGTTGTACACTTGACAACCTCGAGATCCGACATCACTTGGAAGAGCGGGATACGCGAAGGGCTTCGTACCAAGGGTAAAGATCTTCTCCTAATGTAGATCTAGATGTAAGAAACTCGTACTCGTAAATTTTGTTTTATTTTACTTCGCACGGATCCGGTGGCATGGGGGTTTTGGGGTTTCTGCGACGCAAAAAGTGATTTTCGCAGCCCGAAAAACCCAACACTTGGCACACTCCATCACAGTCCTGACCAACAACACCATGGGGAAGGCTCTTACTAATGTGGAGGTAGCAGACCGCCTCAACAAATAGGCAACTGAGTTGGGAGAATATGACATATAGCACCAGCCCCAAACAACAATTAAAGCGCAAGCTCTAGCAGATTTTCTAACGGAGGTCCATCAACATGATTATGAAGAAACTTGGAAGATTTATGTAGATGGATCGTCCACCCAACAAGGAAGTGGAGTAGGGATCCTTCTGATATCCCCTCAAGAAGATATCCTGCAACTGGACGTTAGGTTAAATTTTAGAGACACTAATAATGAGGCAAAATATGAGGCGCTATTGGTAGGGCTGCAAGCATCTCGGCATGCCAGAGCCGCCCGGGTGGTCATTTATTCAGATTCTCAGCTCGTAGTTCAGCAAATAGCAGGCAACTTTGAGATCAACAGTGACAAGTTGTAGTTATATTGGGAAGCATATGAGAAAATGAAAGAGGATTTTAAGGAAGTTACAGTGACTATGATTCCCCAGACAGATAATCAAAGGGTTGATAAACTAGCTAAAATGGTCATCTCTTTGACCACTTAGGTACTAGACAGGTCAATAGCCCAGACCTTTCTAATAGCTCAGATAGACCTGCAGAACAATATCGAAGAGTCGATCGACTGGAGAGCCCCAATGATCATTTATCTCTAGCAGGGCATTCTGCCTGTTGATCCGAAAGAAGTCAGGTTGATCAGGAAAAGAGCTCATCTATATACCCTGATCGGGGACCATCTGTACAAGTGAGCATTCTCTAGGCCATTGCTCAAATGCTTAGGAATGGAGGAGGCGGAGTATGCTATGCACGAAGTACATCAAGGGTGTTGTGGTAACCACATTGGAGGAAGGATGCTGGCTCGAAAAGTATTATTGGCCGGGTATTTCTGTCCCACTCTACAGAAAGATGCTCAGCGACTGGTGAATACTTACTTATCTTGCCAAAAGCAATAGAACTTGACCCATTGACTGACCGACACTTTGAAAACTTCAATAGTCTCATGCACCATTGATCAATAAAGCATGGACATTGTGGGACCGTTCCCAATGGCACCAGGTCAGAAGTGATTCTTTCTCGTAGCAGTGGACTACTTTTCCAAATGGGTGGAAGCAGAAGCCTTGCTAGGATTACTGAGGGAGCTGTTATTTAATTTCTGTGGAAGAACATCTTATGCCGATTTGGAATACCACACAAGTTGCTTTCAGATAATGGAAGGCAGTTCCAAGGGCGCAAGATCCAGGAATAGTGTCGAGGATTTGGAATGACCCAGGCCTTCACATCTGTGGCATATCCTCAAAGTAATGGGCAGATAGAGGTCACCAACAGAGAAATAGTTTGGGGGTTGAAGGTCAAGCTGGATCATGTAGGCGGTGATTGGGTGGAAGAGATACAATGAAGGGTATGAGACCTTCATTGTATTTGTGGATTGTTTAATGCTCAAGGGTGAGCATTGGAGATAATAATGTTAGGATATATACTAAAAGCCTAGCTTTTGTATAAATATTTACTTTGAAATAAGAATCATATTGGTCAAATATTTGCATTTATGTTAAATGTAGTTGTCCATTTAATTTATATTGTAAATAACATAGTGTGTGGTTTCACATAGAAGATCATGTTATCAGTTCCTTATAGATTATAAATAGTAGCTCACGACCAAGATAGATAGGGACAAACCATTGGAACGGTCGTAGTGTAATTTGGTATTAGTTTATCTTGACTATAAAATTACACTAGTACACTATGAGTGTATTGAGTAGGACCATTTGAAGTTGTTCTTTTTATACTAACTGCATAAAAGAACAGGACTTCTGTTATTATGGAAGTGTGTGCTCTTAATCCCGATATAATAACAAACACATATACTTAGTATTTATTTCTTTAATTTATCAATGGGTGAGATTTATTCAGTTTGATCAATAGGCCAGATAAGTTAGGAAATAATATTATTTATATGGTGTATTGTTAATTATAGAAGGAAACTATGTCCTAGTAATCTAGGTTGATGATGTCCCCTTAGGAGCTCATAAGGATTGTCATGTAAACCCTGTAGGTGGACCTAGTCCGGCATGATAATGAAGTTGAGTGGTACTACTCTTGGAGCTAGATGTTAATTAAGTGAGTGATAGTAACTCATTTGATTAATGGGCATTCGATATCTTAAACATAGGGAGATTAATGCACTCATAATAAGAAGGAGTCCATAATGTAATATGGGATTGATGCGATAGTTCAATAATAACTCTTTAGTGGTATTGAACTTGAGTTGGGTGTTCGGAGCGAACATAGGAAGGTCAAGCTCATCGGGAGACCAAAACCAATTCCTCCTCTCGGTCCCTATTGTAGCTTCTATAAAATCTTATATTCACAAAGTCCACTTCTTACCCAAGTAATGGGTCGGACACATCCCTGCTTGGTGCAAGGGGGTCGGCCAAGCATAAGCTTAGAGCCCAAGAGGTGGCCGGCCAAGCCATGCTTGGTGTCCAAGCATGGGGTCGGCCACACTATTAGATCTAAAAGGAGATTTTATTCTTTGTTAAAATATTTCCTTTTGTAGCCATTCATGAAGGGATTTAAAAGAGAAATTTTAATTTTAAAATTTCCTTTTATAGTCATCCTCATGGTTTTAAAGGAGAGTTTTAAAATTTTAAAATCTTTCCTTTTATAGTTATCTACAAAAGATTAAAGAAAGATTTTAATTTTGTTAAAATCTTTCCTTATTTGTAGTTATCTATAATGTTTAAAAGAAATATTTTAATTTTTGATAAAATTTTCCTTTTTTGTAACCATGATTTAAAAAGAGAAGTTTTAATTAATCTTTCTTTTTTGTAGTTATCTACATGTTTTAAAAGAGAGAGATTAATTTTAAAACTTTCCTTTATTGCCATGTACAATAGGAAATTTAGAAAAGAGATATTTTAATTGTTGTTAAAATTTCCTTTTTTTAAGGAGGCCACAAATAAGGAAGTTTTAATTATGTTTAAAACTTTCTTTTTTCGCCATGACCAAGGATTATAAAAGAGAGGTAGAGGGTGCCTCATGAAAAGATAATTCTAAGATCGCTCTAAGTCCTCTCTCTTAATTCTTGTGGTGGCCGGCCCCTCTCTTTTCTCTTCTCCCGTTGATTTCTTCCTTTAAGCCGGCGGCACACCATCTTTCCTTCTCTCCCTTTCTTCTTTCTAAGGCCGGTCTCCATGTCTATTGGTGGTTGAAACTTGAAAGAAAAGGAGAAGACTCTATCTTGGTGGCTGGTTACTTCGAGAGGAAGAAGAAGAGGAGTTTCCTATTTTGGCATCCCTTGGTGGCTCGAGAGTCTTGGAGGAGAAGAAGTGGTTCGGGTGGATTCCATCTTGGTAGATCGTTATCCACACAAAGTCCAAGAGAAGGAGAGGAATACAATAGAAGATCAAGAGGTTTTTTGTCTACAAAAAAAGGTATAATTAATTAATGATTTCCGCTTTGAATTAATTAGTTAGTTTTCTTTGCATGGATTCTGAAACACCAACACAAGAGGCTAGCGATTTTATATTTAGATTTCGTGCTATCGATTTTGTATTTCGATTTTACGTTTCGATCTTGTGTTTCTATTGTGGTCTTTGTAGTTAAACCTAGGGTTACTGTAAGAAGTTAAATATCTAATTTCGTTGAAAAGCTTTGTCTAGGAAGTGGTAGATGATCTCATAACCAAGAAGGCCTAATGCCTCGGCATGTTTAACCTAGAAGTCAATCTTTCAAATAGATATTTAATCAACTTCTGTAATATAGTTTAACTTAGGAAGATTACATCGGTTAAACTTGGAGTAAAAATGTTAAGTATCATTTCCAATCCAAGTTTAACTTCTGAAGAGCAATTTGGATTAATAATGTTAAGCATCGTTTGCAATCCAAGTTTAACTTCAGTAGAGCATATGCGTATCTAGGTTAAGTTCTGTGCTTGTACAAATTTTTGTATAAGGAAACAGAACGGAATCCAGGTGTTGCAACCATCCAATGAAGGGTATGAGACCTTCATTGTGGTGTTGTGAACGAGTGAAGTTGTGAACAACGGTGAGTAAATCTTCAAGGGGAGATTTATTTTTGATGTGCGCTAATAGGGGGAGAATGTAGGATTTAAGTTAGGTCTTCATTACCTAAAGAGGGAGTTTGCCCTCTAGGAAAGGGGGAGAATGAAAGAAACCCTCATTCATACTTTGGCATGAAATGAAGTTGAGGCTATGGGATTAGCCTAACTTAAGGGTATTGTTAAACATCAAAAAGGGAGAGATTGTTGGTGCAATCTCCCCTGGGTCAATGTTGACCAGGTTGACTAGGCTTGAGTTAGCTCAAGCCTAAGTCTAGATGTTTGGGTTTTAATGTTTGACAATACGTGGAGATTGCAAGTGCAATCATCCGATTGGGGAGATTGCTGGTGTAATTCTCCTCTGGTCAAGGTTGACCAGTTAGGTATGAAGAAGAGTAAAGTAGGTCAAAGGGATGACTGGATACTTACTTGGGAAAGTCCTAACTGGAGGTTAAGCAGATGGGAAATCCTGGTGAGTGAAGTCAGGTAAAAGACCTAGTGAGCGAAGCTAGGCAGTTGGGAAAATCCTAGTGGGTGAAGCTAGGTGAAAGTCCTGGTGAGTGAAGTCAGGCAGGTGAAAGTCTCGTAAGTGAAGCTGAGAAGTGGAAAGACCTGGTGAGTGAAGCCAGGCAGGTGAAAGTCCCGATGAGTGAAGCCGGGTAGTGGGAAAATCCTAGTGAGTGAAACTAGGTGAAAGTCCTGGTGAGTGAAGCCAGACAGATGGGAAGTCCTAGTGAGTAAAGCTAAGCAAATGGAAAGACCTGGTGAGTGAAGTCAGACACGTGGAGATCCAAGTGGGTCAATATTGACCAGACACTTGGTATTGAGAAAAGTCCAAGTGGATCAAAGGGATTGACCGGACACTTGGTGAAAGAGTCCTAGGAGGTTAAGGTTGACTGGATGCTAGGTATGATATTCCAACAGATCACAGTTGACCAGATGTTAGAATTAGGGACCCTAGACTTAGTTTAAGCAAGTCAAAGGGAGACTAATCGATTAATTACGCAATTGAACAGGGGTTCAATCGATCAGCCGATTGATTGGGGCTGTGTTGCGACAAGTCGTGGCACAATCGATCGACCGATCGATTGGGAGCTTATATCATGTGGACAGAAGTATTCCCAATCGATCAGCAGATCGATTGGGCACCTCCAATCGATCTATCGATCGATTAGGGAACTGGAAATCGCACACAGAAGCTGAATCGATCGGGCGATCGATTCAGGCTATTTCCAGAGAGCACATAGGTGCTATGAATTGATCAGCTGATCGATTTAAAGCCTCCCCAATCGATTGAGAGTCATTCAATCGATTGAGATCCGACCATTGCACAGGTTATAGCCATTGGCGAGCGTTCTCTTCGGTATTCCTCTCCAGCGATGATAGTGCATCTCAGCGTTGATTCTCACGAGCTTCTCCACACTTCCACAGTCAGTTCTTGAAGGCTCTTGGAGATAAGTGTCGTTACACTTTCAAAGTTCAAGAGGCAACAATAAGAAATAAGTAAGCAAGAAGAAAGAGTTTTTCTTTGTATCTTTGTATTTTCTTCTTGCGTGTGTTATATTTTTGTTGTGTGGGCTTGTACGAGGCTTCTCCGCTTCTGGCTGCAACCGAGAAGGAGTATTTCATTAGTGGAGAGCAAGTCATGTGTGGATCCTTGGATTAGTCACCTCTTCTTGAGGTGGATACCAAGTAAATCCTTAGTGTTAGCGTTGTGAGTGTGTTTCTTATTATTTATTCCGCTACACATCATCGAAGAAGCACATCAACAAGCACGACGAGCCATTCACACCCCTTCCCCCCCCCCCCCTCCCCACGCGCACATTTTGACCCTAACATCAACTTCTGTGGAAGATCTAGAAATAACATCTTGCTTCTTACTCTTCCAAGAAATAAGGGAATCATCAAGAAAAATACAGAAACCAATGGTAGATTTACGATAGCCCAATCCGCATCAGAGTATGCACATAGTTTAAGAGATGGAGTAGAAGGAAATAAAAGGCTTTGAAATTGAGTGCCTCGAAGATACCTAAGAATACGAAGAATAGCAACCCAATGAACTGTAGTTGGTGCAACAATAAATTGACTAACCACATGACCAACATACGCAATATCTAGATGAGTTATAGTGAGATAAACCAAGCTTCCAACAATAGCTCTGTACAAACTAGGATCCGACAAAGGTGAGTCTCAAACAGATTAGATATATATTTTAATTGGGATAAAAGATAACCTTTCAGGGAATAAGCAACCTTAATTCCCAAAAAGTAGCACAGTATACCTTGTTGGTGCAACCTTAGGTCAAGGTTGACCTGGTTGACCTGACTCGAGTTGACCTGACTCGAGTTGTATTTTGATGTTTGACTTAGGAAGATTGTTGGTGCAACCTTAGGTCAAGGTTGACCTAGTTGAGTTGTATTTTGATGTTTGACACTCGTGGAAGAGTTGTATTCTTGATATGGGACAAGAATAGATGTTTGGGAGATTATTGGTGCAACCGTAGGTCAAGGTTGACCTGGTTGACCTGATTCGGGAAAGAGTCCAAGTATGGAGACTTGGCAACGGAAAAGTCCAAGCAGGGAACTTGGCACTGGAAAAGTCCAAGCAGGGAGCTTGGCACGCGAAAAGTCCAAGTGTGGAGACTTGGCACGGGAAAAGTCCAAGTATGGAGACTTGGCACTGGAAAAGTCCAAGTATGGAGACTTGGCACGGAGAAGTCCATGCAGAGAGCTTGGCACGTGGGAAAGTCCTAACGCACGGAGAAGTCCAAGCAGGGAGCTTGGCACGAGGGAAAGTCCTAACTGGGATGTTAGGCAGTGTGGAAATCCTGGTGAGTGAAGCCAGGTGAAAGTCCGGGTGAGTGAAGCCAGGCAAGGGAAAATCCAGATGGATCAGGGATGATCGGACATCTGGTGTTGAGGAAAGTCCAAGTAGGTCAAAGGGATTGACCGGACACTTGGCGGGGAATTCTAGCAGGTCAAGGGAGTGACCAGATGCTAGGAATGAAGTACCAACAGGTCGAGGTTGACCGAATGTTGGTTTGGAAGGCTTGGGACTTGGTTTGGGCAAAAACCAAGTCACTAGTTATCTGATCGGTCTGGTGACCGATCAGTAACCGATCAGTGTGCTACTGATCGGTATCTGATCGGTCTGCAGACCGATCAGAAGGTGATCAGTAGCCGCGAGAAAGACGCCTGATCGGTCTGTGGTATTGTATTCATATTGTATTGCTTTTCTTACTGTTCTTGTACTCTTTGTTTGCTGTTGCAAACGTTTGTGGCGAGGTTTCTCCACCCACAAGGAGTATATTGTATTAGCCGGTTCTCCGGGGACTCATCCACCGACGGATTGACTGGACTCGTCCACCCTACGGACACGCCGAGGAGTAGGAGCCCTAATCTCCGAACCTCGTTACATCCTTGTGTTAAGGTTTGGTTTTCTTCTCTTTCGTTTCTTTGTATTTTCCGCTGTGCTAACACGTTTTGTAGAAAGAAACGACGATTTGGGGTCGGCTATTCACACCCCCCCTCTCTAGCCGAGTACGAAGGATCCTAACAAGTGGTATCAGAGCAAGGCCGCTCTTCGACGGATCAACATCCGGGGGAGCACGGGCTAGAGATGGATCTCTATGGAGAAGATGTCACGATTCAACCCTTCTACGAGTCTCACGACAACTTCACATATTGGAAGGTAAGGATGATGTATTTTCTTAGGACTAATATGTTAAATTGGTTTTGTGTACAAGAAGGGTTTTCCCCTCCGATGGATGAGGAAGGAAAACCTATCAAGAAGAAGGAGTGGACGAAAGAGCAAATCCGACAATCCGAAATCAATGACGAGGTAACAAAAATTATTGAATTTGCTTTACCTAATAATGTTTTGTGCAAGATAGATAGGTACAACAACGCCAAGGAATTGTGGAACAATTTGGCAAAATTCCATGAAGAGGAGCCTAGTGAGCCAAGTAACTCACATCATGGAGGAAGCGAATTGGGAGTTGAGGGCTACTCAACATCCAAGAAAGAAGAGGAGGAGAGCTCTTGTTCAAGATCGGAGAAAGAAGAGGCATCTACCTCCGGAAGGGATGAAGAAGAAAGCTCATCTACATCCACAACCCTAGGTAACTCAAACACTGTGATTTCAAGCAAATTACACATAATGTGTTTTGAGTATAGGAAGTTTGGGCACTACAAGAGTAAGTGTCCAAAGAGGGTTAGAAAGACTCCACCGGCACCAAAGGTCAAGGAAGCCGGAGTCCCGACATGCAAGAGCAAGAAGCACGTGGTGTGCTTCCAATGCAAGCAACGGGGACACTATAGGAGTCAATGTCCAAGGGGGAGGCAACCTCACAAGGACAAGAGGCCAAACACATGTAAAGGGGGAGCTAAGGCAAACCCTAAGGTAACATTTAAAGCTCATTCTTGCAATTCTAGTAGGAAGCATGCTAGTAGTCTTATTGTCATTGTCAATAATGATAAGCATGTTAACACTAGAAATCGATACATGTGCTTAGGAGCCAAGCATGCTAGCCTAGATAAGAACAATTCTAGAAATGCTAACCCTAGAATTAACTCATCTAAGGCTAAGGAAAATCTAGATAGAAATCCCAAATCATCTAGACACATGCCTAGGAATACCTCAAAGAAAAATGATAAATCAAAACTTGAGGTATTAGAGAAAGAAAATCAAGTCTTGAGGTCAAGACTTGACTCTCTAGAAAAGGCTCTTAAGGATTTGACTCTAGGGTCTAGGGGTCAAAAACCCAAGTCCAAGGATAAGAAAGGTTTGGGTCACAAACCTAAGTCCCAAATGGTCAAGCCCACCTATCATAATGTTCCATTCGACTATGGAACAAAACCTAGGGCTAGGAAGACCAACACCAAGGTCACAAGGGGAGTCACCCCTAGAGTTGATCTTGATGAGTCCCAAATAGCCAAGGCTTTAAAGCCTAAGAGGGTCATTAGGAGGGTCGCTAGGGAAGTTATCCCTAGTGAATATTTAGTGAACCCAATGAGCTCAAATAGGTATTGGGTTCCTAGGAGCATCTTCTCTACCCCATAGATGGGTTAGAGAGTGTCAACTCCAATTGGAAGGGTAGTTAACCCAACTTTGAGGAAATTGACACTCAAGGAGCATTTTCAAGGTTTTGTGAACCTTTGAAAATGAAATGGAATAATCATTAATATTTACTCCTTGGAAGAGTAAAATGTGTCATCATGGAAAATGTTGATGATAATTTCAATTGGCACAAGT